>NC_141164.1:114061714-114427354 GCF_053477565.2 Lygodium microphyllum | reverse complement strand
TAGAAAATTCTACATTCTTCCTAGTTTGATTGCTATTCTTCCTAGTTATAGTGTGAACTTTCTATATAGTAAGTGGTCTAGAGTTTGTTGTGGTCGTATAAAAGTGTTTAGCCGGTAGCGCCCAATCGTTTTCTAGACTCCAAGTCTCCTGAGTCCTTATACACGCTAAGAATTTCGGCTCCACGATAGCGAAATAACGAATCACAATAGCGATGTTGCATGAAAACTTGAACCCTCCCGGCTTCCCGGACCGCATTCTTTTCTCACGTTTATTTTTATGGGTAATTCCTCACTGCGAGAATATCGTGCCTCCACCTCAAAAAGTAGGCTAGTTATAATTTCTTTTGGGAAAGCCGCCCCTCGCAAACAAAAAACACCAAAACAATAAGTTTTTTTTTTTTGGTGAGAGAAGGTTTCGTTGTGCACAAAACATGGTTTTGTGTGTGTACGTGCGTGTGCATGTGTGTGCATATGCACATATACATGTGCTAACAATATAAAACAAGGCAACGATAGAATGTGACTTGTCAATTAGCATTGGTTCAAAGTAAATGTATAGGCTTTTTTGTGGAATGCACTTTTCTAGGCCTCCAGCTATTATTTCTTGATGGATATAACATTCATCTTTTTCACCCAAGGTAGAATATCTAAAAGGGTAAGGCATCATAGATTGTCAACTTGTGGTTTTTGAAACTTTGACCTCTCCCAATTGAGATACATTGCCAACCTATTTGAGATGTATCCACTTAGCAACCTAGGAGAGTAATGTTTGATCCTTGCATGGTTGCACATTCTAAGTGATATCGCCATCGCACATGGGGAACTTACTCAGTTAGATTGCTTCTGGGTCCACCTCGCTAACTTGACATGCAAGGATTGACCTAGGGTTCCTAATGATTCAATTAGAGTTGCCTAAAAACATTCTAGCATCAAGTTAAGAAAGTCATTTGTGTAATCAATTAGAACTTCAAGCGCAAAAGTACCACATGTGGTTCAATAAGAGTGAGAAACAAGGGGAAATAGGACAATACATAAACATTGTGTTATCTAGTGTGCTAATCTTGTGCTTGTAATGCAATTACAACATTTTCATATGCAAGACTTAGAGATTGCACTTTGAATGAGATAGTAGTTGTCTTTGAAAAACTATTGACTGAATAGAGAATATATACTTTCACATCAACCCCTTAAAAATGGTATTGTATCTAGCAACCCCTTAAGCTATCTAATAGAGAATGATTTTCGACCAATGTATCTGATAGAGGAAAGGTATCTATGATAACTTTTCCACTACTTAATCTTTGGCCAATGGATCTAATAGAGCAACATATACTATTTAGTCAATCATGGCTTAAACTTTCCCCTGAAAACTATTGAATGAATAAAGAATGATTTTTGGCCAATGTAACTAATAGAGGAAAGGCATCTATGAATACTTTTTCGCTACTTAATCTTCGATCAATGTATCTAATAGTGCCATTTTGGATCAATGATATTTCACAGTGAAACGGTAGGGGTGGCCCACTTGTATAATAACCCTTGCCTAATAGAGACGCAAAACTTGTCGTTAGGAAACCTTCAAGAGTCAATAACAAAAAAGTCAACCAAGCCTTCCTTATCTAGGAAATTATCTTCTTGCAAACAAGTCGAGTGAGTATTTCAAAACCTTTTTTAACAAACCAAAATAGTCAATCTAACCATGCATCCCACAAGGAATATCTCAAATCATAACTTTCTTCTTAACAATGTAAACAATTTTAAAATCTGAATTATAGATCTATTTGTAATAGCTTACTTCTTTGGCTCTCAATTCTACACCTCAAAATCTATGAACCACAAGTTTTCTTCTATGTATATACATAGCCCACTTATTAAAGTGATGAACACTTGTTATATGGTGACATTCTTGCTAATCAAACATCCTAAATACATTCTTAGAGATAAATTTTATAGATTATCTTTCATTGATAATTTGGGTACGAATGTCATACAACGTTACTTTTCCAAGAGGAAGTATTCATTGATCCGCTTCTAAAGACTATTAGCTCTTGGAAAGCCTTACAAGCTATTTACGATTCTACTATGAGGATATCTTTTGATAGCCTAGTCACCTTGGTAGCTTTAGGGATTATGCTTGTAATGTGATATTACTTACAAGAAGCATTATCCAAAGTTTCCACATGTATATGCTTTGAACCTAGAAGGCTTGTAATGGGGAGGGTGTATGCATTTGAACTCAAACCTCTCCTCTTAGGTGCCATTTGTCACACCTTTTAGGCTCTAATCTTAGATATTTCTTGAAAGCCTAATCACAACATTGGCCTCTCTCAACTTGACAAGATATTATATCATCCATATCAAGTTCGAGAGGTGTGAGTTAGCACGTTTTGAGAGTATTAGAGAACATCCAATTAATCATGATGATGGATTATTGGTATATCCTTCTTATAAGGCCACATTCTTTCGTATACACTTAGACTCTCCATAACCCTGATGATTTATTATTAGTACATCCTTTGGTTATGAAGAGTTTAAGTGTATACGAAATATCATGGCATTGTAGGAAGCATAACCATGATATCATTACAAAAAAATCAAATGAAAACATGTTCAACTCAATTATAACACTCTTCATTTATTAGTAGTGGTTGAACATAGTAGTTGAACCTTTCTTATTAGACATGCTTTAGGGTTTATCTTATAGTTCTAGGCTTTATCATACGTGTTTTCTTCTAAAGAAATCTAAGTATGGCAACTTATCATCCTTATCTTCATATAGTTATAAAAACATTTAAGTAAGTGAAGTCTAACATGGCTTCAAATAATCTGCAATCATATAAATATAGAATTTTGAAATTTTTTTTAATACCATTTAGTTCATTTTGTATATTTTTATCATTCTTGTTGTATATTGCCACTTAACATTTTGTTCTCTCAAACTATGGTGTTTCTAGTCCTTTATAATATATGGAGTTGATTTGTATAAATAGGGGAGTACATTAATAATCACATGAATTAAAATGTAAAAATTTTAGCTAGAAAATTTGTACCATATTTTTAAATATCATATGAAATTCAAGATGCTCACCATTCAAAAGCACAATCAAAGTCATACTTGTGCTATACACACAAATTTGGACATGGGTCTTTTAAAGGGAAGATAAACACAACATTTGACATGCATTAAAAATTTTTCTTTAGCTTTAAAAATGTGTTGTCAAGATTTTTGGAAGGAATGCATAACCCTCTAGCTTGGAGACAGAAAGAACACATCAAGTAGATTTATATAAGTATTTCATAGTTAGTATCTTTTTCTGTAAAGACACTTTTTGAGTTTTCTTCGAATGGGAAGCATGTTGCTTCTAGGGTTGTTTTCTTGGTGAATTTTTTGTCAAGTAGGTCTTCAACATGAGGAAAGCAATAATTAAGTATGTGGTTCTCTTCTCATCTGTTACACCACTTGGAATTTGGGCTAGAAGCATTAGTTCTACGTACACATCTTTCTCTAACAGACAGTGGGGCCTCATACACCCCTTCCTCTCAAATAATTCCCATGCCATGGGGGAGAGAACTAGTGAATGGACCATCAATGGCACAACACAGTATGAGGCCGGCTAGAGCTATATCTACCAATGGTTAGCTCACATGAGCACATGAGAGATTCACCATTCATTGAGCACACACTTTTTGATGCACTTGAACATTGGGATGATTGTATCAAACGTTAAAAAATAGGGCATGAGAGGTTAGGAGGTTGGGAGAGTGATGGTCATGAAGAACACCTTCAGTTGTAAAAAAGGGTTTCATTGTGGCTCAAGACCTATGGCATGTTTTTTTTAGTGAATGGTTAAGTGGGCATTGGATGCAGAGGAGTGCTATTTGTTTTGAGTGGTGAGGAAAAGATAAATCTTAAGAACTTGTTCTGAGAGGTGACAAAAATATAAAGGTAAAATACTTACACCTCAAGGGCTTTTAGGCAAAACTACTTTTAAAATATAAAAAAATTACAAAACAATATGGAGTGCTTGGGTTACATTCATAGATTTTGGGATGCATTATAGAAAAGCAAGAATGTTGGAGCATTATTCTTCCCCTCAAGTAGGACCTTATCCTAGAGAGACTTTGCATACAATATTCATCAAGGTAGGTTTTGACAAATACAAAGTACTTAAGAAGACTCATAAGAAGTTTTTATTAAAATATGGTTTAGGCTTAGACTAATTTGTAAGCTTGGCAATCATCAACATAATTATATCATTGGAAGAAACATGGAGGTGAAGGATCATGGATATTAAGCTATCAATATCTTAACAATTTACGTGCAAAGAAACTAGAATATTTATGTGTGGTTCATAAGCATTAGTTTGAAAAAGTAACAACCACTACAAGGGAATGGGAAAATAGCAATGTTGGTTTGCAATGCAAATAATGATGCGGGTTTGAGAAAAAAAAGCACCGAAAACTTGGGCATGGCATTTGTTGCAAGCATTTTCAAGAGAAAGAAAAATAGAGAGAGCGAGAGAGATCATTGCCTTAAGAGGGAGAGGGAGAGGAAGAGAGAAAGAGAGAGAAGAAGAGCTTCTCACCACCATCGCTACGGTATGTGAAGCAGAGGGAGAAGTACAAAAGGGAGAAAAAAGGAACCTCACGAAGAGGAGGTGAACAATCTCTCATCGAGCCTTTGCGGTAGGTACATTGCCTCTTCTTGCTTTGTTCTTGTGTTTTCTTCTTTTCTTTTGTTTATTTTCCTTTGTAAAGAGAGACAGAGAGAGAGAGAGAGAGAGAGAGAGAGAGAGAGAGAGAGAGAGAGAGAGAGAGAGGGAGAAGAAGCAAGGAAGAGGAAGAGAAAATGAGAGAGAAAAAGAGGAAAGGTAACAAAGAGAGAGAGAGAGAGAGAGAGAGAGAGAGAGAGAGAGAGAGAGAGAGAGAGAGAGAGAAAGAGATGAATGAGTGCATATTCCACGGTGGATTCCGTGAGGTTTTACAGTGGATTTCGTAAAATTTTATTGACGGGGCTCATACACAAGATGGATTCCTTGTGTGAAAAGTCGATGGGGATGTTTGTCCTTTTCGGGTGTCTTGTTAATTTAATGTGCAAGTGTGTGATTCCATAGCAGGTGATTTCGCAAAATACATATTTAAATTAATAGACATTTATGAGTTTAGAGTGTGCACTCGTAATAAGTTAAGGTTAGGATTGAGTTCTAACCATTTTATTTATTTTTTAGCTGAAAACTACTAGGTATTCACTTTTGTCAATTGAATTTTATTATTTTCTAACAATTGTGAATGCTTTAGTTGATGTGTAGAGCAAGCAGCGGTGGCATTGGGAAGCACTGGAGGATAGCATGCATTCAAATTATTATCATTTTTTATGGGCCCGCATCTTAGGCATGGCGCCAATATTTTGACGCGCTTATTTATTAAAGCACTTGACATTTATTTATTATTTTTGTATGCGCATGGGCGCACGATTTAAATATTTGTATTAGACATTGTATTTGGGTACCGCCCGACTCCTTGGGTGTCCAATAGCTTTAATTCTTTAGTGGGACAAAAGCATACACAAAAGCTAAAGCATGCTAATTGTAAATTGGGCTATTTTCAAAGCTTGGAGATGAATAATATATCAAATACATGCTTTGTGGAGCGCTCACATAAGACATGGGGGAAAATTGTACCCAATTAGTCTCTTGCTTCATGTCGTGCAAGCTTTCTTCCTTATTCTTTATGCAAAAGTAGAGTTCTTTTGTTCTTGGGGACCTTCCAGCGCTCACTATGCACGCATACAGTGTTCGATCTGTGCATCAGTGGTATCAGAGCAAAGCTAAGATCGAGAGCTTACAATCGCTTACCATCTTGCGCAAAGGCGGAGCTCTTGGAACAATCGAGCTCTATAGTCAGTCTCGTGGAAAACGGTCGATACCAGCGTGTTCCTGGCAGTCAAGAACCCCCTGTTACACACTCAGATTGCGAAGGACCGACTTCTGCAAAGCAGAGGACCACGCGGAAAGCTTCTATAACAAGTCGTTTTTTTCTTTGCTCAAATAAGCAATTTCCATTAAAGTTTGGATTAGAAGCTTGATAAGCATTAGAAGAATCTTTTAAAAAGCTTAAACCCCCCAAATTTTTCCATTGACAGTGGCAATATGTACTACACGTCGCTGAAACGGTCCAAGACATCCTCTTGATCCCACAAAAATCACAAATTTTTTTTAAAAAAAACTAAAGCTTTAGAAATTCAAAGCTTCTAAAGCTTCAAGTTTCAATTCCAATTCTTTACCATAGCGGCAATTTCTATCCGGTTAAACACGAACCTGTCTTCAACTCTCTGGAAGCCCCTGTTCACACATGTGGACTGACAGAACTAAATTCCAGCGAACAGTTTGCAACACATAGTATACACACAAGATTATTTTTTAGAAAGACGATCGTGATATCAAATTTCGCATCCGCAAAGGAGAAATACTACAAAAAGCCAATTTTTTAAAAAATAATAAGCCTTGTAAACCCGACTTTGAGCTACGCTCATCTTGCTAACAAGATTTCAAGTGTGTGAGGTCTTTTGGATTTTTGCAGGATGTCCGATCAAACCATGGGAGATTTTATGGCTGAAGGTGCCCTACCCGAATCAATGATGGAGCAAAAAATGGATTTGATTATGATGTAGCTTCAAGAGGAATGAAGAGCACGTCAAACTTTGCAAGCTCAATTGGCCAATCTACAATGATCTACTATCGACCAAGATGGACCGCAACCTGAAGATCTTATATGACATACGATCGATGCAACACTTGAAGTGCAATATATTTGGAAAGAAACAAAGATAAGCAAAAGAAACTTCAAATTTCGTACTTTCAATGGGTCACGCGATGGAAAGAATGTACTTGATTTTATCAGTCAATTTGATGATTATTTTCATAAAGAATAGTATGCTGAGAAAGACAAAATTAAGTGTGTCACTAACCATCTAGTTGATCGAGTATCGCAATTTTGGACTGTTGTCCGCAAAAGCATTGATTGTCCCACTACTTGGAAAATTTTTCAAAAGAAATTTTTGCAGAATTTCCTTCCACCCCAATTCCACGAAAAAGAAATCAAACAATGGGATCTTCTGTAACAAAGGGATCGTGAGCCCATTTCACAATATACAAAGCATTTTTGGAATGCTTTATTGCAACTACGAATGCTTGAAGATGTATCTGACTCAACCCATAAACGCAAGTTTATGTCTTGGCTTAGTTGGACATTTTTATGCGGAGGTCAACATGTTCAAGCCAACAACTCTCGAAGATGCAATTTCCTTGGCCCATGACACTAAAGACAAAATTCGAGGACGAGAGAAGCGACCACAACAATTTCAAACTAATGGTAACTTTGGTTCAAAACAATTCAATTCAAACTTTTGAAGATTCAATCAAAGTTGTTTCCTTCCATCTTCATTCCGTAAATCTTGGACACGACCACTTCCTTTGCCATCAAACACAAATCCAAACCCTAACCCATCTCTCCAATCAAATCCCAACATTCCTAAACTTCTTGCTATTACCAATAATCTATCCAAAGCCAAACCCATAGTCTGTTATACAAATGTCATCAACCTAGACACCTAGCGACCAATTGTCAATTCAAAAAGCCAACTGTTCATATCAATTATTTTGGAGCGACAGAAGATGAAGAACATGAAGAGATGCTGGATTTCACGGAAGATGAGATACTTTACCAAGTATTCTAAATCCCCATTCCTTATTAACAGTGAAATGTATTGTGCATGGTAAAGAAAAGACTGTTTTACATGATGATGGGAGCACGCAAAACTTTATTTTTGCAAAATTGGTCAAAGAATTGAATTTACATACTGCTTCTACACATTTTCGCATCAAGGCTACATTCTTAGGCACTAAATACAATGGAACACAAGAGGTGCATGATTTAGAAATTCAAATTGGTGATTATACTGCTCGAAGAAATTTCTTAGTTATACCTTTGCAGTCTAGTGACATTATCTTAGGAATTCCTTGGCGACATCAGTACAATCCTGATATAGATTATTCCACGTATTCAATGAAAATTCATTCTAAAGGGAAACAAAGCACATTACATAGTATGCACACTTTCAATAATTTTCCATTCCTTAGTCATGCTTAGGCTAAACGTGCATTATAGAAAAGTAGCAAATCCTATTTAATATGGGTGAATGAAATCGAAGCTAAAGAAAATCAGATGCATCCTAGGCACGCACAATTTCTTTCCCAATTTCAAGATTGTTTTGTTACTGATTTACCACCTGGATTACCACCTGTGTGTCTTGAAGATCACAAGATAGACCTAATTCTTGAATCACAACCACCATGTAAAGCACCATATAGACATAACCAAATTGAACAGAAAGAAATTCAAGCCCGAATTGAAGATTTGTTAACCGGAGGACTTATTAGACCTAGTAGTTCTCCATTTGGTGCACCTGTCTTATTAGTGAAGAAGAAAACAATACCTATCACATGTGCATTTATTATCGTGCCCTAAATAAAATCATTGTTAAGATTAGATATCTGATTCCTAGGGTAGATGATATTATGGACAAGCTACAAGCATCTGCCATGTTCAGCAAGATAGATCTTAAATCTGGATACCATCAAGTAAGATTGGACACATCTGATATATTCAAAACTGTATTTAGAATACAATTTGGACACTATGAATTCCTGGTTATGCCTTTTGATTTAACTAATGCACCAGCCACATTTAGTCGTATGATGAATCACATATTTTTGAAGCATCAACATTGTGTCATTGTTTCTTTGATGACATATTGGTTTTCAGTAAGAATAAGAACAAGCATTATGAGCATTTGTCTTTGGTTTTTAAATGATTAAAAGAGAATCAATTACATGTCAATCCAAAAAAGAGTGAATTCTTCCAAATAAAAATTGAATATCTAGGACATATTGTTTCATCTGAAGGTATTAAAGTTGACCCTAAAAAGATAGAAGCAATTTTGAATTGGCCGATACCCAAAAATGTTCATGAATTACGTTCTTTCTTAGGTCTTGCTAGCTTTTATAGAAAATTTGTGAGAAATTTCTCATTGCTTGCATTACCTTTGACAAAACTATTAAAGAAAGGCATTGTGTATCATTGGTCTGACAATCAATAAAAGTCCTTTGATTTACTAAAACATGCTTTAACTCATGCTCCTATGTTGCAATTACCTAACTTCAATAGACCGTTTTTCTTAGTAGTTACAGATGCTAGTGGATTTGGAATAGGAGCAGACCTTATGCAAGATTCTCATCCCATAGCCTACTCCAGCTGCAAACTTAAACCCTCTGAACTTAAGTATTCTACCTATGATAAGGAATCGCTAGCTGTAGTACAAGCTTTACGTCATTCATGATCAAAACTGACCAACAAAGCATTAGACATCTCCTTAGTCAACCACAAATATCTGACCGACACATTAAATGGGATGCTTTTATTCAGTTTTCATCCACTCATACAATATCAACCCGGAAAAGAGAATGTTGTTGCCAATGCTTTAAGTAGAAGATCTATTATTCATAATATTTCTTTGATATCTTTTGACTCTCTTTTGCTTATGAAAGACACTTATGACCAAGACCCTACTTTTCAAGCTGATTGGAATAAACTAGCTGCAAATAATTGGATTCCTATTGATTCATTGTCTTACACTGATGGATTTATGTTTTATGAGAAAAGATTTTATGTGACTGTTCCATTTCCATCATTTGTTTTGCATGAAATTCATTGTCCCCCATACCAAGGTCATAGAGGAATTATATCTACTTTGCGTACACTGATTGAAGATTTTTATTGGCCACACATGGAAACTGATGTATCTAACTTTTTATCTGAATGCTTAATTTGTCAAAGAGTTCAAGAGACCATGGTAAACAATATGGTTTATTAATGCCTTTACCAATTCCAGAATGACCATGGGAACAGATTTCAATGGATTTTATCATTGGTTTACCTAATACTAAAGCTAATCATGACATAATTTGGACTATTGTTGATAGGTTTAACAAACAAGCATATTTCATTCCATGCAAGAAAACATTAACTCCATCTCAAGTTGCTCAATTGTTCTTGAAAACAGTTTTCACTAGTCATGGTTTGCCAAAAGTTATTATTTCTGATCATGATTCTAGATTTAACAATAATTTTTGGATTAATTTGTTTTCTAACTTAGGAACTAAGATTGATTTTTCATCTGCATTTCATCCTAAAGCAAATGACCAAACAAAAGCTACTAATAGTATCATTTTAGATCTTTTGCGTGCATACACAATATCAAAACCACAAACATGGGATACATATTTACATTTACTTCAGTTTGCATATAATAACACACCATATACAACTACACAGAAAGTACCATTTGAAATTATTTATGGATATAGATTACCTACACATGTTACATCATTGTCAAACAAAGTTCAAGCTGCTAATATTGCTAACATGCATACTACTATTTTTTATGAAGTTAAAGATATGATTGCCAAAGCCCAGCAATCATACACAAAACAAGTCAACAAGAAAAGAAAAGCTATGAGTTTCAAAGTTGATGACTATGTTTGGTTACGAATTGAAAAACGAAGATTACAAAGTGTTGACAAACACCCTATTGTAAAATTAGCCCCTAGATTTTATGGACCTCTCAAGATCATTCACAAAATCAATGACGATGCATTTAAACTAGAATTACCACAACATTGGAAAATCCACAACACTTTTCATATCAGTTTATTACGACCTTTTAGAGGACAATTACATGTACACCTTATATATGAAAACCCTCCTTTGCTAGAAGAAGAAAATGAAATCCTTGAGCCTAAAACTATTCTAGATACCGACTTTATGACCACTAGAACTAGCCATAGATATTCTAGATATTTGGTTAAGTTTAAAAATCATCCTATTGAAGAGGCCCAATGGATGCACGCTCGAGACCTAAGTGCTTATCCCACACTGCTGGCTCCACATTGAGCTAATAGCAATTGAGGACAATTGCTATCCCACCCCGGGGATATGATGCTAGGAGGCATATTCCATAGTGGATTCCATGAGGTTTTATGATGGATTCTATAAAATTTTATTACCGAGGCTCATATACAAGGTGGATTCCTTGTGTGAAAAGTCAATGGAGACGCCTGTCCTTTTCGGGTGTCTTTTTAATTTAATGTGCAAGTGGGTGATTCCATAACGGGTGATTCCGCAAAATATAATAGACGTTTATGAGTTTAGAGTGCGCACTCGTAATAAATTAAGGTTAGGATTGAGTTCTAGCCAATTTATTTATTTTGTAGCTAAAGACTGCTAGGTATTCACTTTTGTCGGTTTAATTTTATTATTTTCTAACAATTGTGAATGCTTCAGTTGATGTGTAAAGTAGGCAGTAGTGGCATTCGAAAGCACTGGAGGATAGTGTGTATTCAAATTATTATAATTTTTGATAGGCGCGCATCTTAGGCATGGCGCCAATATTTTGACGTGGTTATTTATTGAAGCGCTTGACATTTATTTATTATTTTTCTATGTGCATGGACGCACGATTTAAATATTTGTATTGGACATTGTATTTGGGTACCGCTCGACTCCTTGGGCGCCCAATAACTTTAATTCTTTAGTGGGACAAAAGCAAACACAAAAGCTAAAGGGTGCTAATTGTAAATTGGGCTATTTTTTGAGCTTGGAGATGAATAATATATCAAATACATGCTTTGTGGAGCGCTCACACAAGGCATGGGGGGAAATTGTACCCAATTAGTCTCTTACTTCATGTCGTGCAAGCTTTCTTCCTTGTCCTTTGTGCAAAAGTAGAGTTCTTTTGTTCTTGAGGACCTTCTGGTGCTCACTATGCACGCATACAGCGTCCGATCTATGCACCAATGAGCGAGAGAAACAAGAAGGGGGGAGAGAAACAAAGAGATAGGCAACAAAGAAAGAGAAAGAGAGAAAGAAAGAGAGGAGGGAGAGAAAAAGAAACGAAGATGGAAGGAAGAGGTGGATAAAAGGATGAGGTAAGGAGAGAAAGGAGAGTGAAAAAAAGAAGAGAAAGCTAGAAAGTGAGAGGGAGAAAAAGAGATAGAAAGAGGGAAAAAAGAGAGATAGAGAGAACAATAAATAGAGAGCAAGAGAGAAGGAGAGAAATAAAAGGAAATAATGAGAGAATTAGAGAGAACAGAATGATAGAAAAATAAAGAGATAGGGGGAAGAGAGACACAAAGAAAGGTGGGGAGAGGGTCTTTCAATGTCTTCTTTTATAAGTTTTTTATTTTCTATCTTTGATTTTGATTGTAACGAGATGCGTCAAGTGTGAGTGGAGAGGAAAAAAGAAAAAGACATAGAGAAAAGAAGGGAGGGAAAGGAAAAGAGAGAAGAAGTGACAGTGGGGAGGGAAGATGGGGGAGAGAAAGAAACGTTGAGAGAGAGAGAGAGAGAGAGAGAGGGAGAGAGAGAAATAAAGAGGAATGAAAGGAGGCAAATTAAAAGAGAGAGAGAGAGAATTTCAAAGGTAGGAAGAGAAATAAAGGAGGATAAAGGAATGAAATTTTTTAAAAAATAGAGAGAGAAGGAGCGGTGTGGAGAGAAATAAAGAGAGGAATAGATAAAGAGAGAGAGACATGGAGAGAAAAGAAATGCATAAAGGGAGATGGAGGGAGGCAAACAAATAAAGGAAAAGGGAGAAAAATAAGAGTAGAGATTAAAACAAAGGAAGATCATCAATGAGGGAAATAAAAATGTGTTGTTTGATGTAACATAGACCAAATTAAGAATGATGATAGTTGCGATGTCCAAGATTGCGAGGCATATCTTAATCAGCATGTTCTGTATCCTTAAACTCAATGCAAGCTGGTAATCAGATGAAAGTATCACTTGTCCATTTAATAGGTACGATGTCGAAGGATTTGCGAAAGCAAAGTTGTGTCTACAGAAGACCTTGATAAATTTCAAGATGGAAGATCAATCAAGTGAATAATCCAATATTAGAGATAGGACTCATCATCAAACTGGTTCAGGCCTCCAACTCTGAATCATATAATTTTAATAGCCACAAAGCAATTTCAAAATACATTCAATAAAGTCTGTCTGAGCAAAAACAGTTGTAAATTCTGCTATCCAGTGTATAAGGTGTAAAATGGCAACTAAGCCAATCTTGAAGATATATAAGGCTTTAGCTTACTCAAGGTGAGTTATAATCAGAAAAGCAGTTCATCTGATTACTAGTCATTTCCTCTCATAATTGCAGAAGGAAAATTGATGACGGTTGAAAGCCTTTCCATCTTCTTCTTTTCCCATCCTTTCGAAATCTTCAAGATTTCTACAAGCAATTAGCAAGATTGTCCATGTGGGAATCGTTGGATTCATCGGCATTCATTTGATCCAATCTTCAGCCTCATTCAGTAATCCTTACCTTCAGCCAAGTTAAACTTATTGAACTTGTCTTGATACCCAAATGGCAGCCATAAGGAACTGAATCCAGTATACATATCATTCCTCCAAAGGTAACATTGCAGATACCCCACAAGCTCTAGAATCTAGATCATATAATTCAAAGATAGACTTGAGACGTCAAACTTATCGGAAGCTCTTTAGCATCGTAATTCAGCCTTATCCTCCCTTTCCCAGCGTAGTATTTGATGCATACAGAGTTGAAGCACGAGAGTAACAACAGCTTTCATGGCCTTGTGACAGAGCATGTTAAGTGAAAGGCAGCTCTATATGCTCACTTCAAAATTCTAATCTTCTTTGGACCATAGAAGAATCAGGTTCTCTACATGGCGGCTTCATGAATACATGGCAAAGATTTTATGTTGATAATGATGCTGATGATGGAATGTTGGTAGATCTTCTCGTCTTAGACAGGCTTGTTTATAAGTTCAATTCGAGGCACGTCTCGGAAAGGATGGGTAAGAGAGATGCTTTGATGCCATGAGATAAAGCCATTTGCGAAATCGAAGAGTCTCCAGAAGTCAAAATATCCAAACTAGTCCTTTAGAAGAGCTCGTCATCTTCCACCTTCTTCGTGGACTCCTTTTCGTCTGCAGCTTTGTTTTTGTCTTCTTCTTCGTTCAATGTGGCTTGTACTCACAGTGAGGTACACGAACCATGCCGGTGCGGAAGCCTGACATTGGCAATCCTGATCAATCCGATGCTCTGTGATAGGTATTGTGAAGAGGAAAGTGAAGCCCCTGAGGAGGCGAGAGGTAACTTGCAATCCATGAATGGCAATATGTACTATGATAATTTTGAGGGAATGCCGACAATACTCATAGGCAAGGAGGTATGAGGCAAGGGGCACAGAGCCCCTTCCTCAAACCTAATGAAAGAGCCCATCCACAACAAGAAAAAAAATACCTCAAGTGGTGCTGAAATACAGAGCGCGACTCCTGTGAAATTGACTGTAATAAAAACCTGTGACAGGCAGATGGGTGGAGTGCTTGACGCTCCAACCTGAACTTCTGCTGCTACTCCGATGGATTGATGCCCCCCCCCAAAACTCCTCTTTTCAAAAATGGTCCTTCTTTAATAGGCCCTCCAAAAAAGACCTTTTGTTTTGCAGAAAAGCCATCCACTCCGCTCCCTCTTCAGCCTTTCCAAGTTATTCTCATTACTAAAATTATCGGTGGCAGCATCTTTTCTGGATTATTCTGAGCACACATAGTTGCTTTGAACCACCCTCCTTAAATCCGATTCATCACATATCCTACACAATTTTGGGTCTAAGAGCTCCATAAGTCGTCCTTCGGCCACTACCCATTCTACTATAGTGCGCTTCTGTCTAAATCCAAGCTTCTCAATTGGTTTCCTACCACTAACTAGTTCTAGCAATAAAATGCCAAAACTGTATACATCACAAATTTCTGAGACCTTGCCCCATAGTGCATACTTTGGTGCAAGATAGCCCAAAGTTCCTGAACTTGTTCAACTATAGCATTCTCGCCATAAAGACTTAGACTTTTTATAAAGTCCGTAATACAACATTGTGCTCAGCATGTTCACAAAACACGATCTCCACATCCATAATATTTCCAAACTTCCCATACATGCCCATCACTATGCCTCCAAACTTCTCTCCACTATACTCACACACAGAAAATAAATGTAAACACAATGACTAAGTATGTACAAAGTAACAAATGTCACACACACAACATCTCGGTGGATTTCACACCTCAGATGCGCAGCAATACGACAGCCACCCCCTCTAATCCTGCGCATCCTCCAGATGGGCCAACTACCCATGATCATTATCATCAAGATCCACAAATAGATCAATCTCTTCATTATGCATTTCCGGTATATCAACAAGATTATCTGTCATATCATCTGTCTCTTCTATTGGAGTTTCTTCTCGTTGCTCTTCTCTTGCAAATTCTTCTAATGCATAATCTTCATCATCTCTTTTCTTGAAAATCTTGATTCTTTTTCCTACAATAGGCACTCTAAGCACTGTCCCATCCAATTCTGTCAACTCATATGTTGCATTATCAAAGACATGTCTGACTATATATGGCCCAAACCATCTTTTCACCATCTTTCGAAGTGCAATATGCTAATTTTAAAGGCTGCAATCAAAGACTAATACCCAGTCTCCCTCTTCTATTGCTCTAGGCCGCAAGCGATGCCTGCTATCAAACCTGTCCTTATTTCTTAGTCTAGCAACCTTCAACCTATCAATAGCTAGCTGAATATCCTCTGGTCTTCTCTCCAACTGCCGAATCCGAAGAGCTAAGAGCTCCTCTCTCGTCAAATCCTCCTGCCAAGGTAAAACTGACCAAGTCAAAGCACAAGTCTCAGTCGGCATAACCGATTTCTGACCATACATCAACGCTTGCAGGCATATATCCTGTGGTAACACTGTGAGTCGTACGATCAGCCCACAAAGCAAATGGTAGAAGTCTCGGCCATTCTCCAATCCGTCCTTTGCATGCTTTGGCTAATGCTTTCACTATCGGCAAATGCCCTCTTTCACTCTTCCCATTTCCCTCTGGATTGTATGCTGTGGTTAGAGCCAACTTGATTCCTAGTTGAGAGAAAAACTCCCTAGCTTCATCTGCATCCAATTCACCGCGATCCGCAGTGATCTTACCCACACAGCCATACCTGCAGAAAATTTCTTCCAATAAGAACTTACACACTGCACTAGTGGTCTTCGTTCTCAAAGATCTACCCTCAACATGATTGGTAAGATCCTCTCTAGCCAAAACAATATATCTCATCTACCATAGACCCATAGGCATAGTAACCAAGTCAACTACCCACTTATAATGAATGCATAACGGATAGGTCGGATTAAGCTCATCTCGATGACGTACTACCGAATACATCTGGCAATCTCTGCAAGTCTCTACAAAGTGAGAAACATCTCTATACATGCCTTTCCACCAATATTTCTCCCTAATTTTCTCATAAGTAGCCAACACTCCTCTATGACCAGCCCAAGGACTCTCATGAAACTCCCTCATCACCTGTAAATGTGTCTCTCTATCGCAGACAACCCGCAAAGGTAATCCACCTCTTTTCTTCGGATGCTTCCAAAGAAATCCGTCCTTGAGAAAATAACCATAGGCTTTTCTTCAGATCTTCTTGAACCCTTCATCTGTCCATTCATCTCTTTTGCTTAGTGTACTAAGGTACTTGCCAATCTGCAACCAATCTCCAACATAGAGTTCTTCTATGAAAGCCACAATATCATAGACATGACAAACATGATCAACCATAGCAGCTGAAATTTCTGCATTATCCTCTTCTGCAAGTAGTATTTCCTCATCATCATGTCTGGCTCTAGACAGCATATCTGCCATTGGATTATCCTTCCTAGCATATCTGCAATAACTTCTTCAATTTCCGCATGGCTCTACTGTGGCTCTCATCCCAATAGAATTTCTGCCCCTTTCGAAGCAGCTGATATAAAAAATCTGCTATGTGTGCAAAATGGGGTATCCAAATCATATAAAACACACAAGCTCCAATGAATCTCCGTACCTCTGAAGTGGTAGAACAATACTCCGTAATCTTGCCTATAGCATCCACCTTATCAGGTGAGGGTTTCTTGCCATAATATCCACACATATGTCCAACAATGACAACCTCATTCACTCCAAAAACAGATTTTTGCCCTGATAGTGTCAAGTTCACTTCTTTTAACCTGGCCAAAATCTTCTCACAAGCTGAAATATGATCAGCCACAAAGTATATGCATCCCTGCTCATTTAGGCTCTCATTCTTCTCTTCCTTTGCACACCCCTTAATGGGCACATCATCCAAGAAAGGCATGGTAAGCTAAGGTATATAATCATGAAGGACCTTATGCATGGCATTCATCATATGCGCAACAGAATTAGTGGCACCTTGAGGCAAGGTACACATCCTGACAAGCCCAATAGGAGTTCTCATAGTGGTTATGTCCCTGCTTTCCAAAGCCAGCTGAAACTGATCATATCCCGAATACAAATCACCTAAAGAATAGATGGCACGTCCAGCAAATGCTTCTACAAACTCATCCACAACTAGACCTATACCAACATTCCTGATAGTAACTCTGTTTACTGGCTGCATGTCCTATATAAATCGGAGAGTACCATTCTTCTTTGGAATCGTAAACCACCTATTTGAGTATGGTGCAGATGAAGGCTCTAGGATTCCCATCCTGATTTTCTCATTCAACAAATCAATCAGCTTTGGCAGGTGTGCCTTAGGCACTGGAATAGGTCGAAGGTTCCATGGAATATGAGGAATAGTAAAAATGACCATAGGAGCAACAATATCTAGATTCACACATCCAATCTCATGCGGGAAAAAAGCAAACCCCCTTCCATGTCGCTCAAGCATCTCCTGAAAGCATTGCTTCTCTGTGGGTAGCAAGAAATCACCATTTCCAATTTTCAATTCAGCAAGAGTCTCTGCTAAAAATTTATGGCCTATATGCTCCAGATTCCTCAAAATTGGCTGTTTGGCAGCCCTCTCTATTTGCTTATCACTGTCAGGTGGAAGCGGTACAGCTACTGGCTTCACCTTCTTATCCACAGTCTTGTATTTCGTGTCAACCCTGGCTTCATTGTGATCCTCTGCATTACTCAAATCTTGCTGTAAATCAGCAATTCTGCACTCCAATGGCTGAATATCCTCAGCCCTCTGTTCTATGGATTGTATAGGAATAGCCCTAAACTCTGGATGCTGAAATATTTCAGCAGTAAACTCTGTTGGCTGAAAGTTTTCAGCCCTCTGTGTCTCTATAAGCTGATCATAATCAGCCGGAAACTCTGTTTGCTGAATTTCTTTAGCACTCAACACTTTTTGCTGAGCCACCTCAGCCTCTGACTCAATCTGTGATACAAAATCTGCAATTTCATGAAACATGTCCAAGGATTGCACTAATACATTACTGTGACAACTCTGCATATCAGTTTTCAGCATATTCTCCATCTCTGTCATCGTATCTGCACAAATCATACTGTCATACATCCCATCTATGTGCTCATCATCCTCCAAAATTCCTGCATTTTTCAAATTTTTCTCCTTCCTGCATATGTACTGCCTGGTAGCTCTAGGCAACTTAGAAGTCTTCTGATATCTCATCGAACTCTTTGCTGAAATCCCAACAAAACTGGAGGAGAAAACACTGCTGCCAGGAGGCGAGAACTCCAATCTCCTCTGCTCTGTACCACCGTCGTCTCGCGAAACAGCAGTACCTAATGAAAACCCGAATTCCTCATAGTGGGCAAAGGTGCATCTCTAAGACTATCCCTGTTTCTAACATGGTTCACACACACAGTCATAAACTGAACTGCTCTCATGCCATCTTTACTGCGAATCCATGCATAAGCAGATCCATCATCCATTACCTTTGTTTCCATGCACATCTCTGTGATGAATGGCTGTCCAAGAATTATGGGATAAGAGCATGAATCCTGCACAAAGAAATGGAAATCCTCCTCTACATCTCCAATAGAAACCCTGACACTGGGATAGGCAGCATACAAATCACCTGCAGTGTTGTTGGCGGCTCTCATATGCCACCCATGCTCTACATCCATAGGCCATCTGTTACTTTCATAAACTCCACGAACTATGAGATTAATCTCTGAACCATGATCCACCAAAGCAACATAAGGCACCTGTTTCTCTCCAATTTTTACCATCGTTTCTGTAGTTGCCCTAGCCCAATGACTCCGCGAAAAGTGACTACGCGGTATCAAGACAGGCTCATCAGTTTCGGCATAATGCATAGGCTGAACCCTCTTCTCTATCTGTGGAAAAACAAAAGCATTCTCAACCATAACCTCATCCTCATCCTCATCGAACTCCCGAATCCAAACTCCCTGTGTATCAGTAGTAGGCAATGCATGTCTTTTCCTCTTCAGGACCTCTTGAAACTGATCTTGAAACTCTCTTTTCGAGATGCCCAAAACCTCAGAAATAGTAAAAGTCACCTCACTGCCAAGTATCTTTTCATTAAAAATTTTCTTCATGTCCGTTGATGTCTCAATATCAGACATCAATCTAAACCTTGGCTGCTTTCTCTCTCTAGGCTCTTGCCTCTTTTCTCTCTTTTGAGCATCTTCCATCTGTCGTTCTGGCCCTGGTCTCAAAGACGGTCCTGTAGTAGGTGGAGTAACAAACTCACCCCCTCTAGTCTTTTTAGCTGCACTTGGATTTTCTTCATCCCTCTTACGCTTCTCCTCAACAAGTACATCTGCTCCCTGAGACTTAGCCAAGTAGGCATAAATAGAGTACCTGTCAACAAGAGGCGAATCCCAACCTGTCTCAGATCTGATGCTAGAGCCTGCACTAGTCAAAACAGTTTGCGGAATTTTTCCCTTGTTTGCCGTCTCCATAGCATAAGTCCATAACTGATTCTCTGATCCTTTCTCAATCTGGACTCCATATGCAGAAGCATCTCCTCTAGCTGCCACATAAGAAGTACGCGCAGCCATGTCATCCACTAACTTCTTCATTCTGCCTTTCCCAAAGTTGGTAGCAAGCGGAGCTCCTGTTTCAGTCAACCAAATCTTACCATCTTGTCCCCAAAATACCAAATTCTTCCTCCTTGCATCCTGAAAAGATTCACAATCCCTGCAATGTTGATGGTCCATACTATCACACCAAATACATCTTCGATCTCTCTTAGGTGCACTAGGAGCACTCCTAGGTGCAATAGGAGCACTAGAAGAAATAGTAGGCGCAATCGAAGCAAACTGCTCTTTCAATTTTCCCACCAATTCTGCTTTAATTGACTCCAGTGTCAAATCCGTTATGCCTTTGATTATGTCATCAAGAGAGGTAGGCACCGACGGATTGGATGATTTTGGAGCAGAAGGTGCAGGCATCGGTCGTGGAACAGGAGGAATAGGAGGAGTAGAAGCAGTAGGCACTGGCATAGGCCACGAAACTGGCTGAGGAGGAGAAGAAATAACAAGGATAGAAGCAGGCATAGGAGCGGAAGACGGTGTCGGTGTCATAGAACCATTTTGTAGGCGGGTCTTCCATATCCTTCTCTTGGTCAAAGTCGAGACTGCTTCGTGGGTATCTTGCCAATTCGTTTTAAGTCCCATAGGCTTCGTGCGATCCTCAAGAAGCTCTCCCAATTCTTCCTGAAGAGCAGGATCTGCAGCTTGCAAGAAAAGCTCAACTTTCTCAACATCCAATGCTCTTTGTTCAATGGCATCAAGCTAACTATACCTCTCTTCAAATTCTCGAATCAACTCTGAAGCAGCTAGACCTTTGTTTGGCATGTAGACCCACTCTCGGAATGACCGCCATGTAGCCATACCAAAGTCCTCAAGGAAATACTCTTCTTTCAGGGCTTTCTTAAAATCTTGCCAATGCGAATTTTGAATAAAAAGATCAGTCACTTTTGCCCTCAAGGTGGGTGTGACAAGACGAAGGAAATACTTACTCATAAGTCCAGCTAGAACTGCAAAAAACCCCATCTTGATCTCATATGTCTTCAAATATGCTGAAACATTACGGCCATCAAATAGCTTCTTCTCATTCTCAACCGCTTCAATCGCCTTAGTCGCGCTGATTGCATTCTCCTGCTCCGAATATAGTTGCCTTTGCTGAGACAACTGTTGTTGATGCAATTGTTGCTGCTGCTGCATATACAATTGTGTCTGCTGATTTTGAAGCTGCATATACATGGACATATTTTGCAAAATCTGCTTTAGATCATCCGTTGAAGTACTTGACGCAGCAGTCAATGATGGAGCTGAAGTAGAGGATGTAGCTAGAATTGTAGAAGAGGCTGAAATGGATACTGAAGTATCTCCCATCCTGAAATTTATGCGACGCTTTCACGTCGGGTTCACCAAAGATGTCGAAGGATTTGCGAAAGCAAAGTTGTATCTACAGAAGACCTTGATAAATTTCAAGATGGAAGATCAATCAAGTGAATAATCCAATATTAGAGATAGAACTCATCATCAAACTGGTTCAGGCCTCCAACTCTGAATCATATAATTTTAATAGCCACAAAGCAATTTCAAAATACATTCAATAAAGTCTGTCTGAGCAAAAACAGTTGTAAATTTTGCTATCCAGTGTATAAGGTGTAAAATGGCAACTAAGCCAATCTTGAAGATATACAAGGCTTCAGCTTACTCAAGGTGAGTTATAATCAGAAAAGCAGTTCATCTGATTACTAGTCATTTCCTCTCATAATTGCAGAAGCGAAATTGATGACGGTTGAAAGCCTTTCCATCTTCTTCTTTTCCCATCCTTTCGGAATCTTCAAGATTTCTGCAAGCAATTAGCAAGATTGTCCATGTGGGAGTCGTTGGATTCATCAGCATTCATTTTATCAAGTCTTCAGCCTCATTCAGTAATCCTTACCTTCAGCCAAGTTAAACTTATTGAACTTGTCTTGATACCCAAATTGCAGCCATAAGGAACTGAATCCAGAATACATATCATTCGTCCAAAGGTAACATTGCAGATACCCCACAAGCTCTAGAATCTAGATCATATAATTCAAAGATAGACTTGAGACGTCAAACTTATCAGAAGCTCTTTAGCATCGTAATTCAGCCTTATCCTCCCTTTCCCAGCGTAGTATTGGATGCATACAGAGTTGAAGCACGAGAGTAACAACAGCTTTCATGGCCTTGTGACAGAGTATGTTAAGTGAAAGGCAGCTCTATATGCTCACTTCAAAATTTTAATCTTCTTTGGACCATAGAAGAATCAGGTTCTCTACATGGCGGCTTCATGAATACATGGCAAAGATTTTATGTTGATAATGATGCTGATGATGGAATGTTGGTAGATCTTCTCGTCTTAGACAGGCTTGTTTATAAGTTCAATTTGAGGCACGTCTCGGAAAGGATGGGTAAGAGAGATGCTTTGATGCCATGAGATAAAGCCATTTGCGAAATCGAAGAGTCTCCAGAAGTCAAAATATCCAAACTAGTCCTTCAGAAGAGCTCGTCATCTTCCACCTTCTTCGTTGACTCCTTTTCGTTTGCAGCTTTGTTTTTGTCTTCTTCTTCGTGCAATGTGGCTTGTACTCACAGTGAGGTACACGCACCATGCTGGTGCGGAAGCCTGACATTGGCAATCCTGATCAATCCGATGCTCTGTGATAGGGATTGTGAAGAGGAAAGTGAAGCCCTTGAGGAGGCGAGAGGTAACTTGCAATCCATGAACGACTATATGTACTATGATAATTCTGAGGGAATGCCGACAATACTCATTGGCAAGGAGGTATGAGGCAAGGGGCACAGAGCCCCTTCCTCAAACCTAATGAAAGAGCCCATCCACAACAAGAAAAAAAATACCTCAAAAGGTGCTGAAATACAGAGCGCGACTCCTGTGAAATTGACTATAATAAAAACCTGTGACAGGCAGATGGGTGGAGTGCTTGACGCTTCGACCTGAACTTCTGCTGCTACTCCGATGGATTGATGCACCCCCCAAAACTCCTCTTTTCAAAAATAGTCCTTCTTTAATAGGCCCTCCAAAAGCGACCTTTTGTTTTGCAGAAAATCCATCCAGTCCGCTCCCTCTTCAACCTTTCCAACTTATTCTCATTACTAAAATTATCGATGGCAGCATCTTTTCTGGACTATTCTGAGCACGCATAGTTGCAGTTTGAACCACCCTCCTTAAATCCGATTCATCACATATCCTACACAATTTTGGGTCTAAGAGCTCCATAAGTCGTCCTTCGGCCCCACTGCCCATTCTACTATAGTGCGCTTTTGTCCAGATCCAAGCTTCTCAATTGGTTTCCTACCACTAACTAGTTCTAGCAATAAAATGCCAAAACTGTATACATCACAACTTTCTGAGACCTTGCCCCATAGTGCATACTCTAGTGCAAGATAGCCCAAAGTTCCTGAACTTGTTCAACTGTAGCATTCTCGCCATAAAGACTCGGACTTTTTATAAAGTGCTCAGCATGTTCACAAAACACGATCTCCACATCCATAATATTTCCAAACTTCCCATACATGCCCATCACTATGCCTCCAAACTTCTCTCCACTATACTCACATGCATAAAATAAATGTAAACACAACGACTAAGTATGTACAAAGTAACAAATGTCACACACACAACATCTAGGTGGATTTCACACCTTGGATGCGCAGCAATACGACAACGACACTTTGGCAAGTTTCAAGCGGAGATCATTGATCAGTCAATCTTAGACTTTGAGCAAAGAGTAAGAAAAGTGTGTACCTGTCATGCTTTATATTCACAAAGTAAAAATCTCCTAACTGGCTAAAAAAGCAACTTGCTTTTTGCATGCCATCCTAATCTAGAAGCTTTTCTAACTTTTTTGGATTTTTACAATAAAGAAGATCAAATATAGACTAAAATTATCCAAAAATCTAGTATTTTTGGATAATCCATGCAACTCACACTAATAGTAATGACTCAAATCACATTGACTCTCTTGATTAATAAGAAGTCAGATAATGATGCATTCCATACTTTTTCACATTGTGTCCTCATAGCATCATGGCAACGTCTAAGGTGTGCCCTCTCCTATGTCCTCTCCCACTTGTGCGACCGTGCTCCTAGGCATAACCAAGAGACCCCTATATATCTATCGTACCCATGGGGGTAGTATCTCTCGAAGTAGCACCCATAAGAATACCACCTGTGGAGAACGAATGAGAAAAACTCGGAGTCATTGAAGTAGATGTCTTTATAGGTGTAACAAATCCTGGAGATAACAAGTATCCACCAGATTGACGAGACACAATTGCATCAGTGCCTCCACAACACCCACTTGAGCCACCCGCTCTAGAATCTATATTATGAGAGCGAGGAGTAGCACCCCTCTTTGGAACCAACCGTAGGCTCATAACATCCACATCTCTATAGCACCCCAAAACCACTCTCTTTATCTAAGGCCGAGTCTAGAGTATCAATCTCGTACTAGAAACGAAAGTATCAAACCGTGTCAAAGTAGATCTCAAAGAATGTCCCAATGATGTCCGAGACAACTTCTAGTCCACCATATCTCTAAATTGGGCCATCTGATCCGAAGACATACTTATGAATATCTCCTATAGCTCCTCATTGCTCATCCCTTGACTCATCTTGCTCTCCAAGTATCGTCAAAGGTAACCTACACAAAATCAAAGTGATGTTAGCATTTTTAATATAAAGATTTAAACACAATATTAATGAGTTTGGGAATCTCCCAATTTCCATTTTTTAAATACTAAAAAGGTAACACCTAGATAACATGCTTATAAGTTTCTCAAAACCATATGGTGTAACCTATCATTTGAAAGCACTTGAAAAATGGAATCTATTGAGCTATAGAGCGCTCAATTTGGAGTTATAGTATTCAAGTTATGACAAATCAAAGATTTGACTACGTGTCCTAAACTTATGGAAAATTTCCATATTCCCAAAAATGGTATTTTTAGGTAAAGCACAATAATATAACGATGAAAAAATGATGCTAATTAAAATGCATATTCTAAAGTGCCCTTAAAAGTGAATCATTAATGAATTGAGTATGTGGATTCAAATATGACCCAGCCTATGGTCCCATGTCAATCTCTTAGTACAACTCCCCGTAACACTGGAAGGTCTATAGATAGGTCACCATAGAAGGAGGATTCCACTGCATTCTCAAAAAATTCTTGGCCTCATGTCTCTTCATCTATGATACCCATGTCTACTTCCTCTACATGCTCCAAGCCCTCTTAGTCCTTCACTCTCTGCAATATTGACCCCTCCACTTGCATAGTCTCCTTGTCTATGCTAGGAACAATGCTTTCATCATATACTCTCACACTCCGATGAGTTGATGGCACATCATATGACCATCAAGGTTTTGGGGAATTGGACAGAAGATTACATATTCAATATCAAATATAAGAGTGAGTCAACATTTGTGATTATTTTTTTACCGTGAATTTTTTTTAAAAGTAAGGTTATGCACCTGTTCAGAATGGGCCGGTAGGAAAAATGTGTCATACAGATCTATCCATCTTTTCTTGGAATCTATTTTCAAAAATCGAGATGGACATTGCGTAATAGTTACACCATCTCCTTCCAATACCACTTTCAGCCACTATACATCGAATATGATCATGGAGAAGTTACGTTAATCCATTGAGATAACACTTTGCAACTTTCCAAAATACTCTATCTCATCTACAACGGTGCTCATATTCGTGGCCCGTCATCGCCTCTCTTGCTTGAACTTTTTCATGACACCACAATCTATTGTGGAGTGCATTTTGTGGATGTGCTCAACATGGAAATGTCGCCCACGCGACTAGCTGCATTGTAGATTTTGTACTATATAGTGAAATGGTTAGACTAGTTGTTACATATAAAATCTAGATACGATAGCTTATAAAATATGGGGTCACCTTTGAACTACATCCCCTCGAGAGTTTCAACTCCTCCATAGAGACCTCTATCCCTTCGCGGCAAGAAGCTGTGATCAAAGCTCCATGTAACAATTGCGCATAGGAAATAAACCGCAATATCTCCTCCATGCCCATAGGATATCGAATTGCTCGATGGCGTGTATTGCATCAAAATTTTGATCACGCTGCTTCTCGATCTTTTATGGTAGCCTACTCATACCTAGTAAGCTACTTCTCCATGGATGCAAGATACAACATGCAAAAATGATTCACTTTCTTCTCCACGGCAACATTCATCCTTTTCTCTACTCCATTTTCAACCACCACATCTTTGGTTAGTCTATCATCATCCTTCAGCAACCATAGTATACTGTTGTTTGAATCCACCATTGAAAGCCACTCTTAAATATGTATTAATGCCTCCAACACCATCCAACCTTTAACCATACTACCTTCTCATCGAGCTCATTATCACACAAATCCCTCCAAGGTTTTCATGAAGCTCTACAAGAACAACATCCATTGCATATGGACGGGTCTCACAATCTCCAATTCATTTATGACTAATTGTAAATCACATCGCGTATTTTTGGAGTAAGACATCCCACGATCGTGATTGGTAGTACAAACTGCCACAAATAAAGAAGCATTATAAACACTGACTAGACACTAAATAGCTAGTTTGATTTTGTCGCCGTGATAGCTAGTTGTATTTAGAGAAAATGGATATGAGGGAAAGTAGCATACACGTCATGGTGCACTGATAGACCTAATAATTTCCTTCACAATGTGCTCTTCTTTAGTGGAAAGGACCCAAGGAGCACGAGATAGTTGCAACAAGTGACCATTAGTACTGCTTGATTGTGGCCAAAGTGCCTTTATCTTGCCTACCTCCTTCAAATCCATTTGTGCTCTTACAATGTCTCTCTTTCCTCTAATGTGATCCCATAATAAGATGCCCACATTCTTGATATATGCATGGGATTCCACAAATGGTTGATCTGTAAAGTGGGTCCAATATGGTAACTCCTAGCAAAGTGAGAACTGTTGCATTCCATTTGGATGTGACTCCTCGTGGACAAATTTCAACTCGTATCAGCTTTGGGCATTCATTCATGTTGGAGGTTGTCCAAGAAAACATACCCTTAGTTCATGACCTTGCATATGTAAGAAAGTGGTGTGTCTTTGATATACCATCTTCTTCATGGTTCATGACCTTCGGGAGTCTAACTCAAGATATCAACAACCAGAACAGAAGCCCACTAACTTGAGTACTCCCCAAATCCCAAAAAGTCATGTATGCTCCACATGATAATGGCTCATATATTGGCGGACCATCCACTATTATGCTTGCATGTCTTCCACAGTGACCTCCTCCTCCCACAAAATCTTGAGTTCATCAACTAATGGACAGAGGTAGATGTCCATGTTCTTGACTTTGTAGCACCCTAAAAATGAGCAAGCTAAGGATTAGGTGTTCTTGACTTTGTAGCACCCTAAAAATGAGCAAGCTAAGGATTAGGTGTTTTTTCTTCGTAGAAAGCCATAGGAGGATGTTGTACTTAACAAGGACTACATGCCACACACTGTGAGAAGTTGAGTGGAGACAAAATGGATTCCATCTATGGATATTCATTGGACTCCATCTGTAGATATATTTTGTACATGTCACATTCTCAAGCTCACCATGCCCGACATACGAAACATGTGATATATATGTCATATAAGTGAAAAGTATCTAAGAACTTTCTAAGGGATGGTTTTCCCTTTTGCAAGTTGTGTTGATACCTATGAGAATCACACTTTGGACATGTCTCCATAGTCCCGTAGTCTCCTCAAAGCAACAGGAAATCGTTGACACATACATGGATACTGTTGTAGCCCATGCCAAGTTTTTGTAACACCAATCGTGCATCATCACTAGACTCACACATCATGTTTTTAGGTGGTAATATATGATACTTTAGCAACCTTTAAATTTTTTTTAAAAAAATTCCCTAAAGAAGCACAAAAA
Source organism: Lygodium microphyllum (assembly GCF_053477565.2). NCBI lineage: Eukaryota > Viridiplantae > Streptophyta > Polypodiopsida > Schizaeales > Lygodiaceae > Lygodium > Lygodium microphyllum. The sequence continues at coordinate 114,399,466 of NC_141164.1, read as the reverse complement.
GTGTTTTTAATAATAGATTCAAAAAAATCAACAGATCGTACAATGTACTTGAACAACTTTATCACACTCTCATCGCTCCACCCATACTTTGCTTGCATACTTAGGAGCACAAGTAGCTTCTTCAAGTGAGATACTCAGCACACATCATATAATGGTATGGATGCTTTCTCACTCAGTAGATCAGATAACTCAGCATCCATGGGCATCAATGCATGGATCCTTGCTTGCACCTCTCAAGCTCCAAGATTAGAGAAAGGTTTGAAAGGCCAACTGTCTCCTCTAGTATTAAGCTTGTAAACAGAGTCGTGCCCTCCAATTGGTGTATTGGCTCAGGCACTCCATCCATTGTACGCCCATGAAGTCTTCTAACTAACCGCAATAAGTGCATTCCTTGGGATGAGGCTTCACCTCCCTGTACAAATTTTACGAGCATGTCTAATATTTTTGTATATGATAGTCATTATGATTTGTCTTTGTAGTGTTTACCACTTGGGTATTCTCTATCTTCTCTTCCATCTCCTATCTCTACTTCCTTCTATTTGTGATCCCTGGTGGATTGGACCTTTCGACAGAAACCCCTCCAACATTGGTGAACCCGACATGAAAGGTCCTCACAGAAGAAGGAAAGATAAGATGGGAGAACCTTTGAATACAATTTCCAGTGATGTGTTGCAACAGTTGGTGCAAAATATGAATATGCTTATGCAGGTGCAACAACAACAACAGGTGATGCAAGCTTCAGCTCAAACATAAAGTGTTGTGATGAATGCTTTGCAAGTAGTTGAGTGTGAGGTGAAGTTATTCAATGGCAAGAATGTATCTGCATATGTATATACATATGCTCAGAAAATGAAATTATTTGGAGTAGCTCAATCTGCATGGAGCCAGTATTTTGTACATATTACTGTTCATGAACTGAAAGCACGGATTACTGAATTATACTTGCAGGATGCAGACTGGGTAGCCTTCAAGAAGACACTCAAGGAAGAATTTTACATTGAGGACACCAGTTTGATTGCATGCAAGACTTTTCAGGAGTGGGTTATACAACCCAATAAGGGTCTTGTGGCTACAGAATTGTTAAGAGAATTTGAAAGTAAATTTGAGCATGTGGATCTCGTAGAACAACAAGCTCTTGCAAGTCAAAAAATATAATGGTTTCTATAGGCAGCCAATCCTGAGCTTCAAGAGAAGCTTGATGATTTGCTAGAGGATCAGACTACAGAGACAGGTTTGAACACAGAGTGGAAACATGTCAAGGAAGCTATTACTGCGCTTGTGAAGAACGATAGAAGAAGAGAAAGATTGCATGTCTCTAGCTTGCCCATTGTTACAGGCAAGACAGTTGATGTATCCAGTAAGCCACCTACTTCTGTGGTTGTCCCTATGGCTGTATGTCTTAGATGAATTGGTCAAAGGCATGCGGGATCTTCAATTGAAGGTTGCAAAATTGGACGAAAAAGGACAAGAGGAAAGGGGATGGGCAACAGTCCCTAAGCCTGGAAAAAGATATATGTGGTGTGACAGTTTGCAGCACGAGAGAAAGGATTGTGCCACCTATCCGGGGGCCTTGGCATGACAGCTTATCTTTTGGAAAGATGGCCAGATCCATGCACAATAAATGGGATTGCCTCTTGCTTTGAATTTTGGAAAGGGAGGTATGCAGAAGTTGTTGGAAGACTTGGCTGTCCGAAATGCATATGTGGCGGTACATGCTTCTACTTTTGGTCTACAGTTGGATAGAATGCATGGCCAAGTGATGGTTGGTCCAAAGGGTGAAACATGGACACATGCTTTACATGCAGCTAAAAAGAGAAAGGTCACTGATAGTGAAATGTCTCATACAGGGCAAGACATTTGTGGCATAACTAGTTGGGAATCACCGGTAGATGCATATTTAGTGTATGCATATTTAGAAAATGTACAAAACACGGATGTACTTGTGGAAGAAAAAAGCTTCCCTACTACAAAAAAAAAATCCCTCTATAAGCGTCACTAATTTCTCTACATACATTGCTATTGCTATCACTATCTACATCACATTTTAGCAACAATTTATATGATGATTTTGTAGAGACACTTATACCAAAACTTTTAGCGATGACGAGGATAAATTTTTTTATAAACATTTGCTTCACTTTGAACATTGGTATGAAGCCTATATCTTGTAGTGAACTATTCAAACTTTGTCCTCTTTTCTTTTTATGAAGTTACTTTCCATATTCCTTAACACATTGTAATTTGTAAATACTTTGGTTACAATGTCATTGGGACTCTTGGTACAAAGGAACCCATTTAAATAAGCTAAATTTATGCACACAATCTAGTGCACACATAACATTGATCCCCTTATTAGATTTGTTGAAAGGTAAACTTTCAATTTACAAAGATTTAAGACCTTTCAAATGTTGAAAGTTACCTTTAAGGGGTATAGTGGAAGATTTATATTAAAAATAAAAAATAAGAACTTAAAATTAGTGGGTTGTATGAGGAAGAGGATTCATGTGTGGCAAGTTGCAACATGCCAAGTCGAGTGAAGAAGAATGATTAGAAAAACTAAAAATAAAGGAGAGTCCACACAAGAAAGGGAACTCCTCCTCCTTCACATGTTCATGCCTAAAATTTATCTTTTCATTCAATCATGAGGGAGAGAGAAAGCTATCAAAAACAAATTTTCTAAAGAAGAGCCATTGGAAACTACACCCTTAATATGACGACAATGGAAGGAATATATCTTCTTATGAAAGCATATCACATTTTTTGGGGTTGTTTGAACAAGGATCCAACATGGTTTTTGAGGGTTGCATTAGTATAAAGTACATGCAATTTTTGGAGTTTACATCATCTTTCTCACATGAGTTGTTGAGAGATAGGCATGTGAAACCTATGTTGTAAGGGTGGATAAGGATAGCTGGGTGTGAATGAACTAGAGGTCAGGGGGAAAGCCTAACCCGAGCCATCCAGAGGCTATATAAATAGCCTAAAGGTCACTCTCAATTTGGAGAAGAGTGTACTAGTTGTGCTTTTGAACAACTCACTAAGCAAGATCCTCTTCTTGTACTTGAGCTCTCTCTCTCCCTCTTCTACACACTCTCATGTTCTCACTCTGATATTTTAGCATGGTATCAGAGCCATCTTTGATCCAACAAGCTTCCTTTAGCTACATATTGACCTAAGTACACAAGAAGATCTCATCTTTCTCACCTAACCTTCTTCTCCAACATAGCCAACCTTGACCACTTGTTAGTGGTGGACTTGGGGTGAACAAAAGAGGGCCTATTTCACCCTGATTTCTTTTGGAGAGTTGCTCCCCAACTCAAGGCACTTCAGCATAGTGCAACAAACCACAACATTGAGCAGTCACTAGCAGGACACCATTGAAAGAGTTTGTGAATCTACCACAGATTTCCCTAAGGTCAGTTCATCTTGACAATGCGGCACTTGCTATGGGCACAACCATCCATGCTATCATGGGGCTTCGTTAGCCCCCCTAGTGGGCCATTTTACTCTAAAAGTGTCTGAGCCAATTCCCTTCCTACTGGTTGGTGCAATCAAAACCCTAACTATGTGTCATAGTGGCAACCATAGCCACAAGCTTGTTCTTAAAAGACTCTAAATCCTCTACTTATAAGCATTCTTGTATCTTGATTTATAAAGGCATCCCATTTTGTTTGGGGGGGGCATTAACATGCCTTGTAGTCCAATGCCACACTGGCATTAAGGGGGGCGTTGAGAGATAGACATGTGAACCCTATGTATGCAAGGGTGAATAAGGATAGCTAGGTGTGAATGAACTAGAGGATAGGGTAAAACCCTAACCCTAACCATCTAGAGGCTATAAATATCCTAAAGGTCACTCTCAATGTAGAGGAGAGTGCAGTAGTTGTACTTGTGAACAACTCACTAAGCAAGATCTTCTTCTTGTACTTGAGCTCTCTCTCCCTCTTGTTCACACTCTCATGCTCTCACTCTCATATTTCAACATGAGTTCCAAGTAGTCAATCAATGCATTATCCTTACCTTGTCCTAGTAAATGATTTTTTACATGATCAAAAGAATTTTTTTAATCATCATTTAAGGTCTTGAAGTTATTGTCAATATTTTTCTTGCCTAGAAAAACCAATCCCAATTTGGTTTTTATGTTAGAAAGTGCCTTTGTATTTTTATCGTGTTGGATCCCAAAAGTTATACATGCTGCAAAATTTCATTTGGAGCTAACTATAATATGTGCTTGATCTTTTGATGATCCTAATAAGTATACATCTTCCATTTTATTTTTGAGAAAAATATTAGTATGTTCAAATCTCTTGTTGAGCACAAAGGGAATTCATTTTTAGGGTGTGTGCATGTGATTGAAGTGGCTCTTAAGAACTGAGAAATTCATGTTTCAAATTGACCATCATATTGGGATTATAGTTTCTCTCCTTAATAATCACTCTTTCAATTTGAATGTTGGTGATCTTTCTTTGAAATGAGAAATTGTGTAGAGATATTTTGTTTGGATGAGAGTTTGAATATCAAAGTTAAATTTTGGTAATCATTTGCAATAGTTTGGAAGAAGAGATAATGACACATTACACAATTATCTTTGGTCCCTTTCTAACCCATTGCTGCATCAAACTGTCGAGTCTTATGACCCCTTAAGCACGTGCTTTAGACTTGAATTTTGAGTGACGTTCATAGATTTAAAATTAGTAACTCTTATCTCATGTACATTGGGATTTTTTAATATTGTAAGGGGTTTTATTTTATCTTTATGAAAATGTTGAGGCTAAAAGGATTCCCTTAAGGTTGTCCTCAAGTGATTTATTCTTTACACCATCAACAGAGAGAGAGCTTGATTAGTTGATCTAAGAGAAAGGCAAGATTCACAATTTGAAAAGTTGAGATAAGAAAATTGTTGTTGATAATTTTCCAAATTTGATTCAAATCGGAATCATAAAATTCTAGTTGATACAAGAGGTTCCACTAAAATGTGTTTTGATCTCATGATTTTAGTTTTTTGGAAATGAAGTAAATTCAAACATTGGATATTTCAAAACTTCTCAAGTTTTGATGAGGTTATGCCTAAATGAGTCAAAAGTTAACATTTTCATTTGTGATGTGTGAAGGATTGTTGTGATATAAAAATTGTTTCAAGATATGATTATAGATTATAAGTAGGTATGAGGCATTCAATCATGTGAATGTGCATGAGGTCTGAAAAAAGAAACATTACGATAAGTAACCATTAAACTACACAAGGCTAACTCTTGTGAGTATTTGTAGATGTTTTATCTTTTGAGGAAACTCTAAGTCACAACATAAATACATACTAATCCTTCTTTGTTCTTTTGTTGGCTCTAGGGTCTAGTGTTTTTATTCCTCCCAAAACTAAACAATATTCTTTGTGCCCCCCATGAGGAGGTGTGTTGGTGTTTTTTTTAAAGTTTAAAGGGGTTGACAAAGCTGAGCCAAGATGGATTTTCCATTTTCAGAGTACCATCATGGGACAAAAGGGGAAGATACACAAAGATTTGTAGAGAAACTAGAACTTGGTTGCATGATCCAAAAAATCTTGGATTCCGAAATAGAACCTTGGATATTGAGAATCCAACTCATAGGGGAGAGTCAAAATTGGTTGGAATCCTATGAAATTTTACTTTGTCAAGATCAACCACCTCTTCCTTTATAGTACGAAACCACTAAGATATCCTATTTAAATGGGTTTAATGGAGTAGAAAGTTCACAAGAGTTGTGGAAGATAATAGAATAGTGTAAGTTTGTTAAGGGGATGAGCATGATAGTTTGCATTGAGTATGATAGGTTGTGGGATTTATGGAGAAGGAAGATAACACATTTGATATTAAAAATTAAACATTTTGTGGATAAGATGTAGGGGGCTGTTAAACTTGAAATCAAGGAATCAGATACATTCAAGGTTGGAGTAGAGAAGGAGAGGAAAGAAAAGAAGTAAAGGGGATCAAAGAGGCAAACATCATCTCCTATCTTAAGATTCCCAAATTGGTCTATCACTTTCCATGTGCACATTGATGCTTCAAAATTTTCCATGGGGTTAGTGTTGTGCCATCTTGGTGAATATAACATGGATTTCCCAGTGAGAAATTCATCAATGTAGACATGAACTACTCCCCAATAGACATTATCTTTTGACTATACCAAACACCTTATTTGTTGATCATCAAACATTTCTTTGTCTGGTTAACAAGCCTTGTGCAATAGGATGAATTGCAAAATGGTTGTTGCTCTTCTTGGAATTTGATTTCTAAGTGGTGGTGGGAAATGGAAAGTAGCATTATATGGTAGATCACATGTCTCACATAACCACTAGACAACCTACTAAAGGCATCTAGATACTTTGCTTAATGTTCATCGTTTTAAGATATCCTACGAAAAGAAACTTTACAAAGGAGACCTTACATCTTACTAGGCTTATGATATAGTTTTGAATTTAGAAAATGAGATTCTTAATCACCTTATCAAAAAAGCTAGACTAAGGTGCCTCATTTTGAAGGTTCAACCTTACCAGATGATTGTAGGATAGCCTTTTTGGTTAGGGAAAGATGGTCTATTATGATGATATGTTTATAAAGATGAGATGCTTGATGTGCTCACACTGAAGTGCATGGTAAAATTGTGGGAGGTCATTTCAATGGAGATACCATTGGGTAAAATATCTTACTATCTCATTGTGGTAGCCTATGTTGTTCCGTGAAGTTGTTAAGTTTGTTACGCACTATGGTGAGTGTTAGCACACAAAAGTTTCCATACAAATGGACAAAATAGAGTTGATACTAGTGATAGCACACCAACCATTTGAAAAATGGAACATTAAATTCATTGGATCATTATCATACTCCTCAATACTTAGTCATACTGCTCAATACTTTGAAGTAAAATATATCATAGTAGTCACAGATTACCTTACAAAGTGGGATGAAGCAAGGGACACAAGGAGAAACAATGCAAGGACCACTATTAAGTTTCTTTGGGAGAAAATCATCTCCAAGTTTGACTATCCCATTGAGCTAGTTAGTGATCAAGGTACACATTTCATTAACGAGGTCATTAAGTATCTATTATGCACCTTTTTTGTTATCTATAAAAAAAATTTGCCATATTATCCCTAGGCCAATGGCCAAGCTGAAGCAAAAAAAAAAAAATCTTGGTCAATGTCTTGACAAAAATTATCTTTGCCTTGCAAATTGATTGGGACAATAAGCTAATGGTAGCCTTATGGGCATATACAAAATAGCTACTAAACAAATGCCATTCAAGTGAACCTATAGAATGGAAGGCATTTTTTTTGTCAAATTGTTTATTCTAACCCTATAGATAGCTATGTAGGAGATTCAGAAGGGCCAGGAGGCTTGGACCAAATACTTAGCTAAATTGTAAAGATGATTTGAAATATGACATATCACCACTCATACACTTATTTGTGAAACGGCACAAAGAAAGGTCTAGTTTGACAAACATGTCAAAAAACATGACTTTGAAACTAGTGTTACTTTATTTGATCAAGGGAAATAAGCAAAAAATAATTTTTTGCTCATTAGGACCACATCATATTAGCACAACCAATAATGTGGAACTCGAAACCCTAGATGGGGAGGGCAAAAAGTAAAGTTTGGCAAATTAGGACCATTTAGGGTTTGTCATATTAGTAGAAACAATAATGTGGAGCTCAAAACCCTACATAGGGAGGGCATAGGCTTCTTCAGCAGAAGTTGCATTAAGAAATACTACCCACATGCACACCGAATACATGAACCCCCTATGTTGATGCCACCCATAAACATATGAGCAATATCAATTATTGATGTCAACCCTAAAGATGAGGAAATCATTGCACTAGTTTACTTGTGGCTACATGTTATGACTCATAAAGACTATGTATTTGATGCATTGATCAATGAAGGTGCTGATAATAACATATTCACATACGATGATGGGCAACCCCAATTGATCCGAACCTAATCCAAAATTAACCTGTATGGAGGAAAACCATACTCCTTGCTAGGAAAGTGTAGAGTCATGATCACCATTGAGACTGAAAACCTTCTTGTAGATTTTTATGTGCTTTCAAACACTAAGGGAGTGGGATAGGAAAAATTGTTGTTGGGACGAACCTTTTAGAGGCAAACTCAATGCAATGCTATCTATGTCAATTGAATGTATCCATATCACTCTTAGCAATGTTAGAATAATAACAACGTTAAGCAAGGGCCCTAGGCCTTAGCTAGGCCTATGCTGCCACCAACGTTTCATCTACCCCCACAACTCTAGTAAGAGGATAAAGAAATAGTGCATGGTTCGCACTAAGCTCAAGTGGACAAATAGAAACTTATAAGCAAGCTAACCCTCAATCAAAATGTCCACAAAAAGTTTGGTTCTGACATTAAGTATTCTTCCTATAAATATCAAGGTCACCTAGACTCAAACCTGCTATCAAAAAACCTAATGAAGAAGTTGGCACTATTGCAGACAAACACATATAAAGCTATGATAGGTCCCCAAGTCCTTGTTGCATGCACAAGGGTATTATGAAGGCAAATGTTGGCTATGGCTACCAAAGAATCCCACCATGATCACTCCCATAGTTGCATAGACAAAAGGGAAATTAATTCATTCTCATGCTGCTAGTTATACTAGTGTTAAACTAACCATTATACTATGGGTGACAGTATAGTCAACAATATTCACCGTCTTGATAATACATTCATCTAATTTGCTTGTAGCTATGATCACTTGGATCTAGGTTTGCTAGATAAAGACACAAGAGTACAAATTCATCTCCACCAAGCACACTTCTATTGTTGACTAACTCATTTCCATATAAAGTAGCAAAGAGCAAGCCATACAAGGTGTAGCTATGTAAATGCATTAAAAAAAAAAAGCAAACTTAGAGAAGGTAGCCACATTTGAACATGCATTCCTTCACAAATGGTTCATTGTATGTGCAGAATGGAAATGACTAAGTTGTTAGGTAATGGCTAACAAGGAACAACAATGAGTCATCAAGACCACTGAGTATGACCCAACTTACATTGCACCCACTTCCTTTCGAGTGCTATCCATCAACCAAAATTCCCCTCTAGAAGATCATGTGTTGCTACATCTATATTGGGATAGAGTACTATGTAAAGAGGAGCTACATATTACTATTTGTCTAAACATAGGATAGTTTCTCATAGTTTTTCTCACTTATGTAATGCATGTAGGTATCAACCCAATTGACATGGACCATTATGCTGAGATTATGCTACCATGGAATACAATCCTCATTTTTTTGATTCGTTTCTACAGAAATTTCAGACACCATAGTTAACAATAAAAAATGCACCTAATTCTTAACAAATTATGATGGAAACAAAAGAATAACTACCATCAAAGAATATGCTTGAAGGACTATAGAAGAAAAATATACTACTCTCACCAAGATTGGCATATCGAACCCTAGATCTACCACAATACCCCTACAAACCAAAGGCATAAAAAGATATTATGGCATAGTTTAATGTCACAAAGAAAAAAATGGGCAATGATGGCATTAATTTTGAGGAAATCTCTAATCTTGGTTTGCAAATACATGCTAAGTTCATCCATACATTATTCTTAGGTGCTTGCCACAACACCATGATGAACATAATCCACCTTAATATATTTGAAGATTTGAGGATAGGATATTTGAAAAATGTAGACCTAAACACAATGCTATGATGAACATAATCCACCTTAATATATTTGAAGATTTGAGGATCTGCTCACAAGATATTTGAAAAATGTAGACCTAAACACACACACAAGGAGCACCATTCATGTGGTAGCCACACTACTTAGTGAGTCAACAGGGTCTAAAGAGGTCACATTAAGAAGTCACAAGGGAAAAGCCATTGGGATACTAGCCATGCTTACATTTAGAGGGGTACTGATGGCCATCATTGAAGAAGCATTGAATGATCCCAACACATCTAGAGAGGTGATAAAACATGCATCCAAGAGGATACAACCAGGTTGTTGTGTCGCTACGCAGTCACAGTGTGAAAAACTCTAGAACACAACTTTCTTATTGATCTAGAGAGTGAATGCCATATTAGTCATTAATGTCAATGTTCCTGGTGTGGATGGTCCAAGAATAGTAGATTTTTGGACAAGTTTAGCCCATTTTTGATATTTTAGACTACAGACACTGCCATTAATGACTAATATGGCATTCTCTCTCTAGATCAATAAGAAAGCCACATTCTAGAGTTTTTCACACTGTGACCACAAAGCAGCATGACATCCACCCCCTCCTAACCTACACATCCTCCTGTTGGAAGAGAGGGAGAGAGACAGAGTGGAATAGAAGATGAGCCTCAACTCATTGTTGTTCTTCTTCCATTATTCTTCCATCATTCTAACTAAAAGAGACTTACCAACGTAGGTATGACTAACCAAGACCAACGGTGGTTAAGTCATTGACTACATCGACTTATTGAGTGTTACACACATGTACAGTTGTATCTAGCTAATGTCGGTCACACACATAAATAAAGATTGACTGAAGAGTAACGAGAGCTTGATATTCTAACACTCCCCCTCAAGCTCAAACCATTTGATAAAATCCAAGTAGCTCTTTGCAATATATGAACTTTTCTTTACCAAGAGACTTGGTAAATATATCTGCTACCTAGTCGTCAATCTTCACATGAATCAAGTCAATCTGCCCTGTAAGAATCGATTCTAATGAAATGGTAGTGAACCTCAATATGTTTGGACCTAGCATGGTAGACAAGATTTTTAGCCAACATAACACTGCCGAGGTTATCACAATGCAATCTCACTTTGCTTTCTAGCTATATTCCCAATTATTTCAGTAGTTTCAGTAACCAAACTGCTTCGCAAGCCACTAAGGCAGCTCCTCTTTGTACTCAGCTTCTGTAATGGACAATGCAGCTATAGGCTATTTCTTACTTTGCCAACTGATCATACTGCTGCCCAATCCAAATGCATAACCATTGGTTGACCTCCTCTCATAGGCACAACCAGCCCAATCAACATCAGTAAACCTTATCAAGACAAGAGATTTTCCATATGCATAAAACATCCCATAATGTGTAGTACCCTTTACATATCTCATGATCCTCCTCATTGCATCTAAATGTGGTTTGCAAGGCTTCTATATGAACTGACTAATCAGCCCCACTACATAACATAAGTCAGGACGGGTAATAGTCAAGTATATCAAACTTCCCACCATCTATCGATACATGGTCACATTTTCTATGTCATTCCCAACATCAATCTCTAGCTTGACATTTGAATCAAGAGGTGTCTCCATAGGCTTGCATTCAGCCATACCATACTTATGTAACATGTCATGAGCATATTGCTTTTATAGCAGCCATATACCTTGAGGTGTAGAGACTACCTCAATCCCAAGAAAATACTTTGGTTCATCAAGGTCTTGGACTTTGAATTCATCCTGTAAACATGATTTAATTTTAGCCATGCCCTCTTTATCATCTCTAATGATGATAAGATCATCTACATAAACCATTGGAAACACATATCCATGATCTGTCTTCTTCGTGGACACACTTTGATTTGCATCACCCAATCTAAATCTATGTTGCTGTAAATAACTATTGATCCGAGCATTCCATGCTCTAGGTGCCTCTTTTAGTCCATATAAAGCCTTTTTCATCTTACATACATGTGTAGGAAAGTCCAGGTGAACATAGCCTTCAGGTTGCTCCATATATACTTCCTCAACCAAACCATTGTTCAAGAAAACATTCTTGACGTCCATTTGCCATAATTTCCAGCCTTTGCATGCTACCAAAGCAAAGTTCTACCTATTGATATTTTAGCCACCGGACTAAAAGTCTTCTCATAGTCAAGGCCATATTGTTGTGCATACCCTTTTGCAACCAACCTGACCTTATAGCATTCTAACAAACCATCTGACTTGCACTTAACCTTGTACACCTATTTACAGCCAATTGGGAGGCAACTCAACCAATTCCCATGTCTCATTTTCAACCAGGGCTGCATACTTCTCATCCATGGCAGCACACCAGTTATCATCTGTAATCACGTAATCAAATTTTTTAGGTTCTTTGTAACCTGTCACATTAGCCATATATGCATAATGGTAGTCTAAATAACCACTGCATGTAAACTTGTCAACTGGTTTCTGACTCTCTCAGATCTCTGTAACCATGGCTCACTCTGAGCTTGCCTCTCATGAGGTGGTACATAACAAGTCTACCTTGATCCAAGTGTCATAATAGACGTAATGCCCAACCCATTATCCAAACTATCATTGTTGGATGACTCATAATATGGTGTAAGTGGACCTTTCACATCCTCAAGCATATTTTCTTTTCCCTCAATCATCTTTTCTTTTCCATTATCCAATCTCCCCCTCACTGACATATTCACGTCATTGGACGTAGGAGTATGGCTCCGCAAGCGTCCTAACCAAGGAATTACTGTAGGTGACCCATCACTTGTAGGACCACTCATAGATGTACTCACTGTAGGTGTATTTTCAGCATTACTAGTGCTAGTTGATCCATTAGTAGCCACTGCAATAGGATTACCATACCACGATGCCAGCTCATCAAAAACATCATCTCTGCTAATCAATGTCTCATGTGTAGACGGTACATAACACTTGTAAGCTTTCCGATCTTGTGCATACCAAGGAACACACTCTTAACAGCTTTAGGATCCAATGTCTTTCTCTTTTCATGAGGAACATGCACATATGCAATGCTGCCAAATACCTTCAAGTGTGAAATGTCAGGTTTATGACCATACAACTTCTCGTATGGAGTTACATCATGAATCCTTGCTATAGCAGTTCTATTCAGCACTACTTCAGCCCAATAACCATTTGGCAAACTCTTCTCATTCAGCATAGCTCTTGCCGATCCCATCAATATGCTATTTTTTCTTTCTGCTACACCATTTTGCTGCGGTGTATAATTGCAAGTTAACTGTCTTCTGATCCCATGTTTAGCAAGGTACCTGTCAAAGTAATTCGAGACATATTCTCCACCTCCATCTGATTCAAGACATGAAATTTTATAGTTCAAATCATTTTCAGCATGCTTCTTGAAGTCCTTGAATGCATCAAACACATCATCCTTATGTTTCAGTATGTAAAGCTAAGTATACTTGCTGAAATCATCAATGAAAGATACATAGTAACAAGCATCACCAAACGAAGTATTATGAGATGAACCCCATACATCTGAATGTACCAACTGCAAGGGTCGTAAGCTATTCCATACATGTCTCATAAATGGAAACCGTGCTTGCTTTCCAAACTAACATGCATCACATACATGTCCAAAGTCATGATACTTGAACTTAGGTATTCCAAGCACAACCCCCTTTTGCTGCATAGATTTCAACTTTTGTACATTCACATGGCCAATCCGCTAATGCCATATCTCAACATCCTATATAGCACCATCATCATGCACAAACATGGCTGCTTTCAATTCAATAATTGATGTACCAAGAGTAAACATTCTGCCATCTCTTCGGCCTCTAGCAATTGATTTGCAGCCATTACTATATTCTTCAAAAAGCATCCATCTCTATTAAATCTCACTTGCAGATTCTATTCTGCCATCTGTCCAACTGACAAAAGATTCTTTGTTATTGTAGTTACATGTAGTACATTATACAGGCGCTTTTTCTTGCCATCAGGCATCAACAATGGAACAATTCTTGTGCGCTGAATGTCATGTTGGGTGTCATCCCCAGTACACACATAACCATGTGAACCTACAACCATCTCATCAAACCATTCTCCATGGGGTGTCATATGATTTGAAGCCCCTGAATCAATGTACCATCTCTCATCTCTATTCTACCTAGATGCACTCTTAGACACATGTTGCATGGCACACAATTTGTCAACCTGCTCATCGTGAGCATCGCCAGAAGGTGCATATTGCCCATGTTGTTTTCCCTTTGCTTTCATATCTTCCGGCTTCTTGTAACAATCCTTTGCAATGTGTGCATATCTACCATAGTAGTTATAGTCCTTATCTCTGTTTGACTGATCATTTGATTGCCATGAACCAGATCCACCACTTCGACCATGGGGTGATCCCCCTACCTCTAAAGCCACTAGATCTACACTAGGCCTATGTATTTGTGCCATACCAAGCATTCTCTTGATGCTATCCATAAGCATTTCAAGTGTCTTCTCGACCTCGAAAAGAGCCACGGCCTTTACTGCCTCTACCATGCTAGCTAGAGTAAAAAACAATGTCTCTGCTTTGAGACGTACTAGAACCTGTATTCAACCCAAGCTTAACTTCCTCATGCAGCAGTAAAGCAATCAACTCATCCCAATTAGGGGATTTAGCTCTCACAGAAATAGATGTATCAAATGCTTTATACTCTTTGCTAAGTCCATTCAATGTCACTCCATCCATATCTATGGGTGTAGTGAGCTTACCTCCATGCCGTTCGAGTTATCTCCTCTCCCGCACACTCCGGTAGCTCCTTAGACTTTGAAGATCCAATGGTGGCAAGCTAATCCGCTATGTTCTTCATCTCTGTAGTGTAGGCCTAAATGCTTCTGCCATTCCTAGAAATTTTATTGAGTTGTTGCTTTAGTTGAATCTTTCTTGCATGTGTTACATTTCCATAATTCTTCATGAGTATGTCCCATGCATCCTTTGGAGAACTACATCCAGTAATTTGTATAACCATAGCATCTGATATACATAAGGAAAACCAATGTAACACCTTGCATACTCTCTCATTCCATAGCTTATGAGCCCCTTTCTAATCATTTTTGGGATTCCTTTCATGTATTTTAGGTTCAGTCTCATCACCTGTACATAAGTCCCAAGAATCTCAACCAACCAAATTTTTTTTCATACGAAACTTCCATAAAGCAAAGTTTTTGTCGTCTAGCTTTTCTCCCACAATTTGAGTGATATTGTCAATACCTTGAGCATTTGTCGTAGTTGCATTTTAGGTATTCAGTGTTGTATATAACCTGTAAGTGTCTGACTCCTTTTCTTATAGTTTAGGAAGAGTTTCCTACTATTCATGACAGTTTTCTTGCAATTCAGGACAGTTTTTCTGACAACATGCTTGCTATAAATTGTATTCTAGCAATGAAAAAACACAGTCAACTAAGCATAAACCAAGCTCAAATAAGCTCAAAACATTCTATGGTAGGGCAAAACATCCCAGCAACAAACTACGTCCATAAAAGTATCAATGTTTGTACTATATGCAAGTAATAGTATCAAATATAGCCAACCCACTGCTATAACCAACAGCATTTTCTCAAATAAAACAAGAGCATTCAAACCTCAGAAAAGCCCCAAAACATCTCATTCAGCTGCTACTCTATGCAGGAGTTGATAATGTCCAACCGGTTAGAATATATTGCATGTATGTCAAGTGAAGATGATAGGTATCCTTTCATGCAGACAATAACCAGACAATACCCTCGTATAACTAGCAACAAATCATTCCAATCTTTGGAATTTCAACACTCACAATATCCCAAAAAGCATCTACCACTCAAGCGGTATGATCCAAGCATTTGTTAGTAACAAACAAGCATCACAGATACTTCAACCATATAGGTATATTGTTTTCAAATTTAGGACAGCAACCAGTTCATTGTTTCCAACCTATAAATAAGCTCCAAAATTGAACATTTAACACTCCAATATCATGCTCAAATGCATGACAATAAGGACATATACATTGCTAGGATGAAAGCACCAATGCCCTAGAATCACATGTTGTTTACTGCAGTAAACAATTAGTCTACACAGGTCTGTGCTGAATATCTCAAAATCTGTGAGGAATTTGAAAAAAAATTATTTTGCAAAGTTGTAGACCATGTTGAAATGGTCAAGAATCATTAAACGTTTCTCCAAAAACCATTTTTGTAGCAAGATATAGCTTCTACAACAAAACGGGCTGCAAGCAAAGTCTCCTTTGATGACATTTTCTTCAGATCTGATGTCTTGATGTCAAATGGCCACCACTGCCAAGCCTTCAGGCTTCACGTGTTCAAGCTCTGATACCATGGTTGTTCTTCTTCAATTATTCTTCCATCATTCTAACTGAAAGAGACTTACACACATAGGTATGACTAACCAAGACTAACTGTGGTTAAGTCACTGACTACACCAACTTATTGAGTGTCACACACATGTACAACTATATCTAGCTAATGTTTGCCACACACATAAAGATAGTCTAACTGAAGAGTAACGAGAGCTTGATATTCTAACACTCTGGTATGTGCCAAAGTCTTACAGATCTACAGTGTCAGAAGAAGTATCCTTTGCCATGTCAATGTCTTCATCTTCTACCTCTTCTTCTTCCATATTCTCATGTTCATGCTCAACAAACTCTTAAATGAATTTATACATCCCAAAAGTGTTAACATAAATAACCTCTTTTTTTGCCATGTTTTCAACATTAATTGCTATAGAAATTTCAACCACTATATCAACATCAACTAGCCTTGAAAATAGCCCTGAAGTACCTTCATTTGGAGCCATCAAACCATACGTCTTTAGTTCTTTTTCAGCCCATCCTACATATTTCTTTTCAGCCTTCTACATGGCTGAAATATTCTTAAAACTGCAAAGACTACATGATGTCCATTCCTACAATCCAGACACAAACACAGTTTTCCCATTTCTTAGAGGCATAATTATCTTCCTAGAGGCATTGCCATAGCCTCCACTTACAGCAGTGCTATCTAAAAACCCTTAAACTCTCATGTATTAGGTGGCATAGGATAATCCCATAGCCTATCCCGATTGTAGGGATGATTCACACAAAGAATGGGAAACTAAACCACCTTTTTATTATCTTTACTCCAAACCCGAGCATATGAATGATCATCATCCAAGTCTTTTGTTTCTAGCCTTGATTCCGAAATATAGGGCTCCTGTCCCAAAATTAGTAACTACATGAATCCTGCACAAAAAAATGATATTCATCCCTAATATCTCCAATAGTCACAGGTACATTCGGACAAGCTACATAAAGATCCCCTGATGAATTGTTTGCTATTCGCATGCCCCATCCTGGTTCTACATCAATTGGCTAACCTCCATTCTCATACAAGCTGCGTGCCATAACATTGATTTCAAAACCATGATCCAAGAGAGCTGTGCAAGGCGTCTCTCTTTCTCCCACTTTAACAATTTTCTCTGTTGTAGTACAAGGCCAATGCATTCGTGAATAATGATTTCTTGGAATAAAATGAGTATCTTCTTCTTCATGTGCTTGCTGATGGTGGACATCCCCATTATACATGGCCTTCTCTCTATGCCTTGTACTGTCCATAATACCATTTTCAGCCCACAAGCTTGCTATCTATACTCCCATTTAGTCCATTTTCAGCATCAGCTTGTTCTAAAAAAACATTCCATGCTTCATCAAATTCCCTCTAAAGATGTTTCTCTATGTCTTTGTCAACCTGAATCAATGCTTGCAAAACTTCACCATAAAACTATCTTTTTCGTTTCAAAATATCAATGATTGAATCATGAAATTTACTCTTTGTGATTTCAAGAACTTTGCCAAGTGTGAATTCTACTCTACTGCTAAGTATGTGATCTTTCAAGACTTTTTCAAGGTTTGTGGTAGTCTCAAGTTTGAATTGTAACTTGTAACCGGGCTGCTTGCCCCTTTTCTTCCCTTCTTGTTTCTTCTCTTGAGATCCATCCTCCATAACATGCTTAGGTATGTCTTTTCCAGCCTCTTTTTTTTACTCCATTTTACTTTATGTTATGTGTTTAGATGGGCCTGAAAAGGAAGGACCAATAGTGTCCTCATTTCTTCTTCTCTTTTCTTCCATAAGAGCTTCTTGATTATGAACATCAACCAAATAAGCATAGGCTAAAAATGAATCCACTAGTGCACTCCATCCTGTTCTCCCTTGTATACTTTGACTTGCATTAACCAATTTAGACTTTGTTGTTTTTCCCTTTTCCATGCAATCTAATGCTTGCATCCAAATGCGAGATTTTGCTTCAGCCGTGCCTCCCTTAGGAGCTTCAACACTCCTTTCAATTCTCAACCCATATGTTGCTACATCTATGGCAACAAATGGTGTCCTTGTAGCCTTCTCTTCCAACCTCTTCTGCATGCCACCATTTCCATAATTTGGCTCTATTGGAAGCCCAATTTCTGATGCATGTATTTTTTCATCTTTCCAAAAGACTAATATTTTTGTTTTTGCTTCACGGTAGGCTATACAATCTCATTTTTCATGCTGTAAATTGTCACACCAATTGCATCTCCTCTTGTATCATTCTTTACACAGTCTTAGGGTTGTTGCCCAAGCCTTCTCTTCTACCTTAGCATCCAACGTTTCGACATTTGCATAGATTTCTATCAAATTTAGCCTCAAATCATGCATGCCTTTGATTAATTTATCCACAACATCACCTTTAAGAGCCACACCAGCAGGTATAGCCGATTGTTCTGCCATAGCTACAGGCACCTTGGCTACAATTTTAGTCCCCTTCTGAGAACTGGCAGCTATGGTGCCTGTACCCCATCTTAATTTCATGTGCTCTCTCTTTACCAACATATGCACTGCCTAAGTTACATTAGCCCATCTGATTTCAGCCCCGTTTCAGAAGAGACATCTTCTAAATGATTTCTTAGCTTCTCCTACAAGACAAGATCTGCAACTTTTAGAAATAAATCAATTTTCTGACGCTCTAATGATTGTTGCTCATCGGCATCCAACTGCGCATACTGACTTTTAAATTTATGGAGCAAAGTTGTAGCAGCCAACCCTTTATTGGGATTTTTCAATCCAATCTGCAATCATGCATCTTCCAAGAAAAAGTATTCTCTCAAAGCTTTCTTAAAAAGTTACCCAATCAACATCTCTTCTATGTAACTCATCAATCCAATCATGCAATGCACGCATGGCCAAACATGGGCCAAACAAGAGAAATACCGACTCCATGCATATTATGCTACCCCATGAAACAACATCTTTTCTTCATACAACCGGATAAAGGCCAAAACATTTTGACCCTTAAATTGCTTCAATTCCTGTCCCACTGCCTACAATGCATTCACAGCTAAGGAATCAATTCTTTTTGGTTCTTGCCGAGTTTGCATCTACTATTGTAACAACAACTATTGTTGTTATTATTGCTACAACAAAGCAATTATCTATTGTAAAGCATCACCACTACTGGAACTGGTAGAATCTCCCATCTTTATACACCTGCTGTTGACTTTCATATTGAGTTCACCACCACTGTCGAAGCATTTCGGGTCGAAAGTCTCCCGCAAGGGTAAGAGACAACAGGGTGAAGGGAGATTCAAGATGAGGAGTAGATAGAAGAGAAGGGGTTCAAAGAAATAGAAGATGTAGAAGAATACTCAGAGAGGTGAAGCTTGTCAATTTAATTTTGCATTATGAGAAGATAAATCTCTTGTAGAAAAAAAGTGCATAAAACAATACCTTCCTCTATGCTACTCAGATTGCCAATCTGATGCTTCCATTGGCTCCAAAAGGGTGGTAAAATACTGGCACAACTGGTCAAAATACTCCTAGATCACTCCTTCTTCATCTCCCAGTTCGGAGGCGTTGTTCATTACCTCAAAATTGCAATTGCACATCGTGCGATTTCACCAATTCTTCCTTTTACATAAAATCCTCCCAAAATGGCTGAAAGCTACTTGCTTTCTTTTACATGTCATCTTATTCTAGATGTTGTCTATAGTTTTTGGATTTTTTACAAAAGACAAGAATTTTGCACTAGATATGGACGTAATGCCTCATTTCCAAATCATCTAAATGCGCTCCCACGTCATATTGACATAGATTGGTTACATGAGGAAATGGAGAGAATGGAAAAAGAGAAGGAAATTAATATATCTCAAGAAGAGTGGGAATACGCACGAGGTTGCTTATCAAAGGTGAGACATACTATCAATTAATTTATTTCTATAAGTTTTATTTTATATAAATAATTGACATGTTTGATCTTTTATCTTTTACTACTAGTGCACATTATTCAATGCACTTTGGTGTGATGGTAAACATCTTCGAACTCAACGTATAGATGAAAAGAGAAATACCCAAGATTGTGGTGTCCTTGCTCACTTCGAGGTTGCCAATGGTACCATGGAAGGTTATTGTGGATTGATCCAAGATATTCTAAAGCTTGACTTCAGACGATTCTTTATATATGTACTGGATGTGAAGTGGTTTAAAAAAGTGGTAATAAATGGTGAGCATTGCACAATCAGACGTCATCCAAGTGGTTTTGTAATCATTGACTCTACAAAATTTCA
Source organism: Lygodium microphyllum (assembly GCF_053477565.2). Taxonomy (NCBI): domain Eukaryota; kingdom Viridiplantae; phylum Streptophyta; class Polypodiopsida; order Schizaeales; family Lygodiaceae; genus Lygodium; species Lygodium microphyllum. The sequence goes on along the minus strand of NC_141164.1, from coordinate 114,379,132 downwards.
CCAAAACAAGAATGACACATTAGTACTACCTCAACAATGCGAGCAGGTATCTATGCAAATGCTAATTTTTTATATGTATACATGTGATACATATACACAATATAATAAGTACTTAAGTTTTTTGCTTTTGTTTTTCAAATACAGGTTGTGTATCATCCAATGGTAGACAATAACCGATGGTGGTATGTCATCCCTATATCTAATCATTCAAAACCAATATATGGTAATATTACCGACATGGAGATAGCAGATAACAATCCAACAAATAATGATGATGTGCATGATGACACCATAATGGATGATATGTGTGATATAGTACAAGATGAACCTTGCGATGATGTTCAAGGAAACACAGAAGAAGACAATAATGTGATTGTCGATGATATTGATGAAGTTATTGAGCAACATAGCAACACATCTGATAGTGGGATAGACTTATTTGTTTCGTTACCTCTTGGTAACATAGATCTAGAAGTAGATAATTTAGCAAGGGCTGATCTCATTGAAGATGAGATGGATCATTCACTGTAACATACTTAATTTGCTTATTGATTCAATACATGTGTATTCCTAATTCTATGCTTTTTATCATGCGCACACGTGCATACTCAAGAATCAATAGTCAATTTTAAAGAAGCATTGAATTTTCCATAATAAAAAGGAAGTATCTTTTATCATCTTTAAGTACATAGAGAAATTACGAGATACATATTGCAATGCTTGGTACTAATTGTAAGGTTTCTGTCGCTTGCCGCTAATTACTTATATCAGGCTTGTCAACTGGAGGAACTGCCATTCATTAGAGAGCAATGAAAAAGAAATTATTAACTCTATTTTTTTAATTCAATGATTCAATGTGTATTTTAAATCTATGGTTTTTATCATGCGCACATGTGCATGCTCAAGAATCAATTTCAGGTGGTTAAATAATTATTAACTTTAGTTTTTCAATTATGTGAATTGCTAATTTTAGGTGGTTAAATAATTGTGTGTCTGCTAGCGCGTCTATATTAGTATCTATTTGCACGGATATATAGACACAAAATTCGCGTCTATTTACACGCACGTTTACATGCATTTATAGACGTTCTGATAGACGCGCCCAACTTTGCGCGTCTAACGTGCACGTCTATACCTCGTTTCTATTGTAGTGATCAAAAGCCTACATAGATACATTTAATGCATGTGCTGAAAAAAGATCGATGTCTATAGAGCTTCAGTCTAAATCATCAACAGGTCCATAAACATTACAGGAGCATGAAAGTGAACAAGTCAAATTAGGAAGTAAGCAAAGCCTTGTACAATTTACTGTTGTATATGGGATTCATCCCTACTGGAATTGATGTTATCCCATTGGCAATGTCAGTGATTGTATCTATCTTCCTTTCATCATATGGCAGATCAGTCATGAGAACAACAAACTGCTAAAAGCTATCTAGCTGTCACAGAAATTTAGTAAAATACAAGTTGTTGATCATACCTCGCCGATGCCAGATGAAGCCCCGATTATGATGACGATCTTCTCACGCACATTCTCCTCGACGACCGCATGGAAGAAGCACAGTAGCACACTGCGGAAGATGAGTGGGAGCCATAGGACTTCTCTCTCATCTGTACGCAAAGACCCTTTTGGAGAGGTGGATTTTGCACGAGCTATAACCCTCTCATCCCCCGAATCGGACATGCTGTCGGGTTCGACATCGCATGTTGGATCCATTGCGGATGAATTTCTCTGCCTGTGGATGTCATATCCCCATGTGTGATGGAGCTATCTGTAGTTTTCATAGACCTAGCTCTATCTATCTTGGTGGCCACGTTAGATGATTCCCCTGTTCTGGCAATTCCTTATCAGGCCTTGGAGATCGGATTACTGCAGACAATGCAACTGGGCATACAACCTTGACAAATCAACAAGCACAGAGGTGCCTCGTCATCCTCTAATGCCTCTTACTCTAGATAACTGTCTTCTGTTGCGACCACAGATTTCGCAAATCACGACTATGGCACCTTGGTGTTGGTCGGTGTGGCCGGATGACTCGTGCCTATTGCAGACTTGTTTTTTGGTAATGCTCACTACATAGCCACGTATGCATGTTTCTTTATGCCGAACCCTCCTTGAGAAGACCCTACCATGTTAACCTAGTGGCTTCTTCAAACAGTACCATGTTTAAAGCATGAGACTAGCAACTACCCTACAAAGTCTAATAGTCATGGATAAAGTAGTGGTGTGTAAGAAAACCACTCTTAACAAATCTTGAAATATGTAAATTGAGTTCATGGTTGTAATCTTAAGGAAGCGGGATGTTCATGCCTCATTTTACAGCTCCCACCTATTGCCATCTAATAAGGTCTATATGTACGGTCTATCTATAGACTGAATTTTCTAGTTGAAGTGTGCTCATGCACAGCTCCCACTGCAATGCTAATAAATTTCTATTGACTCTTCTACAGACTCATAAGTTGTTGCTAATATCTATCTACAGACTTGCAAGTTGCAAGTTGCTGCACTATTTCTCACCACATGAATATCCCCAAGACCATGTCCACGTCTAGGACATATTGATTACCAACCTTATTTTGTAAGCCCCATATCCAGGTGTATCACTATTTGAAAATTGACTCTGAATTGGTACCTTGAATAGTGCATTCAACAATATGTATCACTATTTAAAAAATTCGTGCACAAAGAAAAAAGATATTTAGTCCACTTACATGTTGGAAATTTGTCAAAGGTGCTTGCAAATGGATAACACGAGTTGTTTTGCTTGAAGATGACTTCTGATCCTCTTCTATCCTTCTACTAGAATAATCTCCTCCCTACCTTCCAAACATAAGAATTTTCCCCCTTTTACTACCATGGATTCTATCATTTGTAACTTGAAAGAAGCAAGGATGGTGGTGATACACGATACATCATTTGATCCAAAAGAAACATCTAAGATCGTGTTCCTCTATATGTGAGCCCCAAATGTATGGCCACTGGTTAATGCAATAGGCAATGCAGTGCAGCAACCTTCTAGCATCCTCAAGCCATGTCAATATGTTGCACAGTAATGCCAAGGTCAATTGATGTTTATAGCAACAATAGATAAATAAAGTTGTGCTGGAACTCACCATATGGATCCGTGGAAAGAAATTTGTTTGCTTATGTGCATGAGGGTGCACCAATTTCCATCAACCATATGTCCACCAGATATTTGCAAAATCATTTCTCCAATATGTTCGTCATTCATTCCAATCTATACCTAGTAGAAACAAAGTGAAATTTTTGTTTTCCCCTTTTGTCTTATCCCTTCACTCATGTTTTTTATCCTCTTTTGAGAGGTGGAGCCTATATGCTCCACTTTATATGCAAACGAGTGATAAGCTAAAGCATTGATTATTTTAATTCGTTTGGCTCAAGGTATATCCCATATGGGAACTTTCACATACAGAAACTTTAAACTTTTTTTAGACTTTAGGTTTAAAACTTAGCCTTCAATACCAAGTTTTTAAACAAATGGCTTTGTGGATTAGATATAAGGACTACACATGCTAGCAAGGGAAATATGGAACGAATACCATTGGGTTAGATATAAAGTGGCTATCACCAAACATGACATGGAGGAAGGTAGAATAGATCATCTTTATGCTTACACTGTGTTTTCTCTCTACTTGTGGATGATGGTTTGCATGTATTTTTAAAGAGATTCCCTTATGGTAGAAATAAATACTTGCATGTGAGGTTGTACAATGCAAGACAAGCTGAACCAGGTTCAGCCTATTGCAACACTCTATTTGTCTTGCTTTTAGAAGACATTGTCCATCCTTCATGATTTGCTGCAATTACTAGTTCTGTTTGTATCAACCTCTTTTCATAGTTTTGTCGCCTTCTTCACTATGGTCTTCTTCTCAAAATGCAAGTCCAGAATATCATTTGCCTTGAAAGATAGTAGTAGCCCCTACTCAAGGTTCTCATGGACCCACCACAATCTGTTCCTTCTTGTCTTATCCAGGAATAGGCCCCCTTGTTTATCTTTTTCAGTCGCCTCTAGCCTGATGATGCATAGTGGAATTATCATAAACTAGCAAGAGGTTGAAAATTTGTTGAAGGTTCAAATAAAAAATATATACCTCAACTATTTATATATCAATAAAGACATGCAAAAAATTGATTGTTGAATATATTAGATGATGCAGATCAAGAGCAACTATACCAATAAAATTGCCCACTTCTCATGTCCTTTTTTGCTAGAAAATTTAAGTGGATCTGAGAGCACATAATCTACCTTTAATAACAACAAATTCCTTTTAGGGTTCCATTAGCATGTGAAACCCAATGGGATCCATTTTTAGCTCTTAACACTATAATATTGAAGCGATTGAGGCACACTTCAAAAACCACATAGGCACAAGTCATCCAAAAGCTCACATGCCATAACCAGAATCAAACTTTGTTCCTATTTAACACACATCCAATTTTTCTCTCTGTGATGTATTTTGATTGGTGTAATTCAATTTTCTCTATGGTATCTTTGATAACTATATTGCGTTAGATGTATCCTCATCACCAAATTGGATTATACTTTTGATAATTGTAAGTTATACAAGATTTTTGCCTCCACAAGCCAACAAGTGTGATTTATGAATAGACTTGGAATGGTGCTCTGTCTAATCTTGGCTAGATTTACTAGGTTATGAAATAGACTTGGAATGATGCTTTGTTGGTTAGACATACTAGGCTACGCATGTAAAGAGCCAAAGTTAACTTGTGGACCTGATCACCTTGAGAAACATTGTTGGCTTAGGAAGGTTTCATAGATGTCCAAACGAACAAACACATTAGAATGCATAAATCAAAATAAATGAAAGTCAAATCAAACATGATTTGGGTGCTCTTGCTTTCAAATTTGTTTGGATGCTTGCATGCATTTGATTGGTGGCAATGGCTAGCCACTCCTTTTTGTGTACTATAGAAAACTATCCACTCACCTCTTGCATGTCAAATTTCGCAACACTAAGATAGTTCTATCCCCCATTGGATAATTGCAACCTCAATTAATGGCTTTGTTGCACACATTTGTCCTCGAATGAATATGAAATGGCCCTTAGTCATTCTAGAGCATTGATCCAAATGGCAAACACTTTAGGTTGCTTATGAATTACATGGATATAGCTCAAAAATGGATGTTTGCTAGCATCGTCACTCTAGAATGAGTTGTGATAAATGAGAAAAAGTGGAGTTCTTATTTATGGCTACAGCCCCACCCAAGCTTATAGTGCCATCATTACATTCATTTAGAGAATTGCTCTATCACAATGACTACCAACCAAGCCATCACAATGGGTTGTTGAACTATGTTGCTTTGTATTTTGTATTTTTATTTTTTATGGTTGCAATAGTCATACAGTGTAACTCCTCCTTTCTAGGGACCTCTAAAAATTAGTCCATAAGGGGCCTTACTAGGAGATCCCAGGGTTTTGGAGTTATCTAGAGTATACAACATATGTGTCTTGCTATTTTAAGAACTACTAAAGGAAGATTATGGCTCATTAGACACTTGTTTTTACTATGGCAGTTAAAGGCAAGCACCATCTTGCCCATTTAAAGAAGTTATACAAATACCAACATTTTCTTCTGACAAGAGTAATAGGATATCTCCTACACAGAGATTTTTGAGAGAAGGTAGGAAATTCTCTATGTACTTATAGTTTCCTACTATTATAATTAGGAAATGGAACTCTTTCATAATTCTGTTATATAGGGAATTTAGAGATATCATAGGAAATTTTCATAGTGACCTATGATTCCCTACAAGGAGAAGTAGAGAATTACATTCATGTGTACTATTACATATGAAATTTTAAAAGAAGGTAGGAAATAGTCTATATTGACCTTTAATTCCCTACTATTAGATGTGGGAAATGTGATTTCCTAGTTGTATATAGGGAATACATGCGTACACACATAGAAAATATTGCAACATTTACTACATTTCACAAGATTTCCTATATAGGAATTGATTAAAAGTCCCTTGTGGTGCTATGTGGTGTATAACACTAAGATATTTAGGGACTCCTTCTAAAGTGTGGAGAAAGAAGCATTCTTTGGACTACGAAATTAGAAAAATGCAAAGTTCTTAGACGCTCCTAGCCATGAGGCCATGTGGGATGGTTTTAGGTGAGTGGTAGAGGCTTGGCTAGTGCCTTAGAGCCAATGTCCAGGGCCCATTTCAGGTTTCGACATATTCATAACTTGTCTTTTTGCCTTTTGCATTCTATTATTTCCAAATCTTTAATTCTTTTGTAGTCCCAAGATTACTTAGCTTTGGCTTTTTTTCTTCACTTGAAATAAACTCATAGAGGCATTTTCCAAATAATGAAGTTTGTCACAAAAACTTCCATTATAGGTAGTTATTCTTATTTAGCTTCTCAATAATGGGATTTCCACTATTCTCTGCCCTTATCAAAAAATTGATACAAAGTAGCAAGTAAGTATTTTGTAACCTTTTATGTATATAACACATCAAGCAGCCTCTTTCACTGGCTACTCAATTGTAAATGTAATATGTAACTTGTTTGCATATAAAACATGTGTTTTCTTCTTGGAAAATACCTAAGCACTTATAGATTCAATATTCTTAGCCCGCCTTTTGCATTCTCTTATTTCCAAATATTTAATTCTTCTATAGCCCCTCGATTACTTAACTCTAGCTTTTTTTCTTCACGTGAAACAAACACATACAGACATTTTCCAATAAGGAAGTTTGTTACACAAAACTTCCATGATAGGTAGTTGTTCTTATTTAGCTTCTCAATAATAGGATCTCCACTATTCGCTACCATTATTATAGAATTCATAAAAAATAACAAGTAAGTCTTCTATAACCTTTTATAACAAGTGCATATAACATATCAAGCAGCCTCTTTCACTGGCTACTCAATAGTACATGTAATATGTAATTTGTTTGCATATTAAACTTTTGTTTTCTTCTTAGAGAACACATAAGAACTTAAAATTTCCAAATTTGTAACCTATGCATCCACTTTTAGTCGATACAATCGAAATCATAATATATCCTAAAACTGTCATTTGTAACCTTGTGGGTCAAGAACAATCTCACAACCAAATCTCACTGCAATCTTGATTGACTACTTGGAGCTCATGTGCTGAAGATGATACAAACTTCAAGAATTGCATGTACTTGATACTCATGCAACCCTCGAAAACCACACTAGCTCCTTGTTCAAACAACCCCAAAAAATACTCAATACCTTCTTAATGAAGATATCTTCCTTCCATTGCCCTCACATTAAGGGTGTAGTTTCCAATGGCTCTTATTTTGAAAATTTCTTTTTGATAGCTTTCTTTCTCCCTCATGATTGAATGAAAATATAAGTTTTAGGCATGAACAAGTGAAATAGGAGGAGTCTTCTTACTTATGTGGACACTCCTTTATTTATAGTTTTCTTCCCCTTCTTCTCCACTCGACTTGGCATGTTGCCACTTGCCACAGATGATTCCTCTTCCTCATACAACCCACTAATTTTAAGTTTCTATTTTTCCTTTTTCTTATAAATTTTCCAGTATACACCTAAAAGGTAATTTTCAACCTTTGAAATGTCTTAAATCTTTGCAAATTGAAAGTTTACCCTTTAACAAGTCTAATAAAGGGATCAATGTTATCATGTGCATCAAAGTATCTTATTTAAATGGGTTCCTTTGTGCCAAGAATCTCAACGATATTGTACCCAAGGTATTTACAAATTACAATGCTGCAAGGAATATGGAAAGTAACTTCACGATAAGAAAAGAGGAGGAAGTTTGAGTAGTTGTTGCTTTTCAAACTAATGCTTACACACCACACATAAATGTTGTGATTCCTTTGCACATAAGTTACTAGGATGTTGTTACTAATAAGAAATGTTTAACTACTACTAATATAAAAGAAGAGCCTTTCTCATCACTATTTTCATGTTGATGTCAATCCACAATACACGTTATATCTTAGTTGAACATGTTTTCATCTAATTTTTTAAATGGCATCATGATTATCCTTCCGATAAGGCTATGTTCTTTTGTACACACTTAGACTCTTCATAACCAAAGGATATACTATAAGAAGGATAACCAAAGGATATACCAATAATCCATCATCATGATTAATTTGATGTCCTTTAATACTCTGAAAACCTACAAACTCACACCTCTCAAAATTGATATGGATGATATAATATCTTGTCAGGTGGAGAGATGCCAATGTTGTGATTAGGCTTTCAAGAAATATCTAAGATTCAAGCCTACAAGGTGTGAAAAATGGCATCTAAGAGGAGAGGTTTGAGTTCAAAGCAAACAATCCCAAATATGATGGATATACCCTCCCCATTCCAAGTCTTCTAGGTTCAAAACATATACATTTGGTAACTTTGGATAATGCTTCTTGTAAGTAATATAACATTGCAAGCATAATCTCAGAAATTACCAAGGTGACTAGGCTATCAAATCATATCCTCATAGTAGAATCATAAATAGCTTGTAAGACTTTCCAAGAGCTAATAGTCTTTAGAAGTGGATCCATGAATATTTTCTCTTGCAAGTAATTAGGTTGTATAACATTTGTACCCAAATTATCAATGAAAGGTAATCTATAAAATTTATATCTAAGAATGTAATTCGGATGTTTGATTGCCAAGAATCTCACCACATAACAAGTGTTCATCACTTTAAAAAGTGGGCTGTGTATCCCAAAAAGAGATCCAAAGATTCCTAGTGGTAGGAAAGAGGGTCATAAACTTCCAAACTAAAGTATATATATAAGAAGAAAACTTGTGGTTCATATATTTTGAGATGTAGAATTGAGAGCCAAAGAAGGTAGCTATTACGAATAGTTCTATACATTCAGCTTTTAAAAATTTTTACATTGTTAAGAAGAAAGTTATGATTTGAGATATTCATTGTGGGATGCTTGGTTAGATTGACTATTATGATTTGTTAAATAAGGTTTTGAAATACTCAGTGGACTTGTTTGTTAGAAGATGATTTCCTAGATAAGGAAGGCTTGGTTGACTTGTTTTTTATTGACACTTTAAGGTTTCCTAATGGAAAGTTTTGCTTCTCTATTAGGTAAGGGTTATTATACAAGTAGGCTACCTCTATGGTTTCATTGTGAAACATGATTGACTCAAAAGGGCAATATTAGATATGTTGGCCAAAGATTAAGTAGCAGAAAATTCATCGTAGATATGTTTCCTCTATTAGATATATTGGCCAAAAATCATTCTATATTCAATCAATAATTTTAAGGGGAAAGTTTAAGCCACTATTGACTGAATAGTATATCTTCCTCTATTAGTTACATTGGCCAAAGATTAATTACAGGTAAAGTTATCATAGATACCTTTCCTCTATTAGATACATGGGCCAAAAATCATTCTATATTAAAAGTGCAAGGAGCTTTTGAATAGTTCCTACATAGGAAAACTCTAGGAATGTAGGAAATTCTCTAATTTTTCCTAGGTACATGTATATAGACTCCCTATGTATAACTAGGGAATTACTTTGCCTGCATCCCATGCTAGGGATTCCTAGGCATACAAGTATGAACTCCTTATATATAACTAGGGAATTTATTCCTCACATCTTAAACTAGATATTTCTAGGTCATATAACTAGGAAATTTGATTCCCCACATCTTAAACTAAGGATTTGTAGGTCATATTACTAGGGAATCATGTTTCCCATATAGCATAGTAGGGAATTTTAGGCCACACAACTAGGGAACTCGGTTGCTCACATTTCATATTGCGCAATTACAAATAGCTAGGTCACATAACTAGGAAATTTAATTCCCCACATCTTAAACTAAGGATTTGTAGGTCATATTACTAGGGAATCATGTTTCCCATATAGCATAGTAGGGAATTTTAGGCCACACAACTAGGGAACTCGGTTACTCACATTTCATACTGCGCAATTACAAATAGCCATATCAAGAACATATATATACTTCACACAAAATTACAATTAGTTTATGGGAAATGGTCACCAATCAAATTAGGCCTAAATTAAGTAGTCAATGATACAACTTTGCTTCTCATCCTTTTTTACAAAATTTTACAAAATTCTTCTCTTTATTTCTCCAAAGATTAATTGGATGTGATGCACGAGGCCTATAAAGGTAACTATGTTGATCAATAATTTAATGTTAAGCACCATGTGACCTAGCTCAATACTTATGGAAATTAGGAACCAATTGTAGTGTGGCATTTGTGCATATTCTTCAACAAATTTCTAATACATGTGCATTGTACAAAGAGATGAAAATGTTCATCTTTCTCACAAAGTTAATGTCCTAAAATCGGCATTAACATACTAATTAGTCCACCACTAAAAATTTTCAACACAACTACCCTCCCAAGAAACATAATAAAAATTATAGAAAGATGTGTCATTCCAAATTGGTAAGGTTAATTTTTTACTTTTTGCTCACATATGTATGTTTATTGCACTTACTATTATATATGTTTATCCAAAATCAAGTTAGAGTCAAAAAACATATTACATATGTCACACGTAATCAAGCCTACTTGAGGTTGAGTTAAAGGACACATTGCCCATGTCACCTATAATCAAGCGTAATTGAGGTTAGAAATACTAATGATTGTAATGGACAAAGTGTACTCGAAGATCAAAGCCCTAAGTCAAATGGATTGGGTTCTCAAGGTAGATATGTTTTACCCCACTTTCTTTGGCATCAAGGAGTACCTAAAAATAATTAGATACAAAGATACCTAATTAATTTCTTGTAATCCAACAAGATTTCTAAAACTTCATTTCCTTTTGAGAATTGATAGGTCAATTTAGGATTTTTCTTCATAATAAATATATCCTCTTTGAAACCCAAAGCATTCAATCAAATAGACAATCCAACTTATGAATCAATCCTCACAGAGTAACTTAGCCAATCTTGAGTATTTAAAGCTATGGCTATTGTTTTTCATGTATTTTCATGGGTAAATAGCCCCTAAGGATGAGATTTCACAATTGGTCAAATATACATTTATTGGAAAGGGCTTTAATCATGCTCAATTAGTGTTTAAGGACAAATCTCACAAATGATCCAGCCTAACTGAGGTAAAAAATACCAATGCATTGTAATGGAAAATGTGATAGAGATCAAATTATTAAGGCAAATGGTTTGGTTTCTCAAGGCATATGTATTTTACTACGCTTTTTTTTATGTCAATGAGTACTAAAAAATAATTATTGACAAAGGTACATAATCAAGTCCTTGTAATCCCACAAGTTTTACGAAAGTTGATTTTCTTTTGATAAACTAATAGGCCAATTTAGAATTTTCCTTAATCATAAATATGTCCTCTTCGAAGCCCAAAGAACTCAATCAAAAGACAATCTAGGTGATGGATCAATCCTTACAAAGGTACCTAGACAATCTCGAATATTTCAAGGTACGAATATTGTTTTTCATATTTCTCACAAGTACAAATACTCTCTAAGGAGGAGGTTCCACAGTTAATTAAGTACAAATTTATTAGAAAGGGCTTTGTTCATGCTCAATTAGGTTTATTGAGAGTTACTCCACTACTTTCATTGGTTAACAACTCGTTAGCAAGTTCTTCTCTTGAGGAAAGAGAGTGTGTGCTTACAATATAAAACAATATCACACACTTAGTTGGTAATAAGACGATGTAAAGCTACATAAACAACATAAATGAGGATCCTCATGGGAGAAACCATAGTACACTTTATAGGGTGGCAAACATGAACAATGTAAAGCTACATGAACAATCCAAAGCTACATAAACAATATAAACAATGTTGATAGAAAATGTAAAACTACATAAACAATATAAAGAATGGGATAAGAAAACAACTTCCTACATGCTCAAGTTTTGCATATAGATAATATATGCCTTAAAAATAACACAAAGAATACTCATTAATTATGAAGCATGGGATAAGAAAACATCTCTCTACAATATATAATGGTAAGAAATGTCCAAGATGTTAATCAAGCCAATCTTGCAAGATTCTCTCTCTCTCTCTCTCTCTCTCTCTCTCTCTCTCTCTCTCTCTCTCTCTCTCTCTCTCTCTCTCTCTCTCTCTCTCTCATTTTTTGATCTCCTTGCATGTATATACTTGATTGCTTCACGACATAAAAGAGAATAATTTGGAGGATTATGATGCTTCACGAGATGTGGAATGCCCCAAATGTGGCTTTTATATAGTAAATATATCACCTTACTTGCTTCATGGTGTAGAAGAGGTAAACTTATAGGATGATGATGATTTATGAGATCTAGAAAGCCCCTCAAAATTATAACATACCCCATCCCAATTTAGTTAGATATATCTTTTTTAATCCCTTCAATCTATGATACAAAATCTTACGAGTTACCTATGGGCTTAATGCAAGTCAAGAAAGATACAAATCACATAAGATTTGAGTTGAGTTTGAAGAGTAATGGGATAAGAAGAAGAAGTCCATTCATAAAGATATTGTTGAGGAGTACCCTCACCATATTGTAAAATTATCTCCCCATTCTTAGTCTAGCCATGATGATAGTGAAAAAATCCCACCAAACCCTATTGTAGACCTTGTTTAAATCTATGTTGATGCTCATCAAGTTTCCCTCAATTTATATTGCACATTTAATTGCACCAATAAATTGAGGATTGTCTCATGTATTTCCTTCCATAAAGGAATTCATCTTGAGACTTATGTAGCACAGTGATATAGATGGTTTCTTACTAGAATAGATCTCATAAGAATTTTTTCTCTTAAGAGCCTTTGTGTAACTCTGATTTAGGATGTATACTACAATATTAATTTTTCTAAAACTAGTAACAATATATTACCTTTAAGCATGGACTTGCCATTTTCACAATGGTGTGATTTTTGTGTTCAACAATGCCATTCTATTGAGGGGTATGAGGTATTGTTAATTGTTGCTTAATCTCTTTTCTCTTGCAAAAGTCTTGAAATACCTTTTGAGTTGAACTCTCCACCATCATTTGCTCTAAATTTCTTCACCCCTTGCCCTGTTTCATTCTCAATAAGTTTTATTCATTCTTTAAACTTACCAAAAGATTAGGCCTTATCATGAAGGAATTACACCCACATCTTTCTATTATAGTCATTGACGATCAACATAAAATAAGAAGATCCTCTCAAGGATTTTATAGGCATATTACCACGCAAGTGAGCATGTACCAACTCTAGAGAAGCCTTCACTCTATTCCTTGCTTTCTTGTGAAAATGTCTTTCTTTGTTTCTTGCCCATCATACAAGCTTTAAATGGTTCCTTCATTTCAATTATTGCAAACATGTGAGCAACCATTACTATAAGATACAAGCCACATATCAATATTTAAAGCGATACAAATATTCATTAAAAATTTTACTCTTGTCACTGTTAAAAGCATCGGTATAGATGTTTCTATAGAGTTGTCACTATTTACATTGGTATTTGCATCATTATCTATGTTGCTGATGCCAGGAGGCATATTTCACGATGGATTCCATGAGGTTTTACGGTGGATTCCGTAAAATTTGTTGACTGGGGCTCATACACAAAGTGGATTCTTTGTGCAACAAGTTGATGGGGATGCCTATCCTTTTTGGGCGTTTCATTAATTTAATATGTATTTTCCGGAATCACCCGCTATGGAATCCTAGTGCATAGATCAGATATTGTATGCTCCCGTAGTGAGCGTCGGAAGGTCCCCAAGAACAAAAGAACTCTACTTTTTGCACAAAACTCAAGGTAGAAAGCATGCACGACATGAACAAGAGACCAATTGGGTGGAATCTCCCCCTATGCCTTATGTGAGCGCTCCACAAAGCATGTATTTTATGTATTAATCATCTTCAATCTCAAATAATAGTCCAAATTACAAAATAGCATGCTTTTGGCTTTTGAGTTTGCTTTAGCACAAAATAGAAATAAAGCTAATGGGTGGGCACCCAAAGAGTCAGGCATACCCAATACAATGTCCAAATACAAATATCATAATCATGTGCCCATGCGCATACAAAATAATAAATAAATATCCAATGCCTTAATAAATAGGCGCAACAAAATATAAGCGCCATGCCTAAGGTATGCGCCTATCAAAATATAAGTGATAAATTGAATACACACTATCCTCCAATGCTTTCCTCCGCCACTGCTACTATCTCTACACATCAACTGAAGCATTCACAATCGTTAGTGAAATAATATAATTAAACCGAAAAAAGTGAATACCTAGTAGTCTTCAGCTATAAAAATAAATCAAGTGGTTAGAAATCAATCCTAACCTTAATTTATCATGAGTGCGCACTCTAAACTCATAAACGTTTATTAATTTAATATGTATTTTGCGGAATCACCTGCTATGGAATTACCCATGTACACACTAAATTAATGAAACACCCGAAAAGGATAGGCGTCCCCATCAACTTCTCGCACAAAGAATCCACTTTGTGTATGAGCCTCAGTCAACAAAGTTTATGGAATCCAACGTAAAACCTCACGGAATCCACCGTGGCACGGAATCCACCGTGAAATATGCCTCCTGGCATCATACCCCCGGGGTGGGATAGCAATTTTCCTCATTTGCTATTAGCTCAATGTGGAGCTAACAGAGTGGGGAAAGGATTTAAGTCTCTAGCGTGCATCCATTGGGCCTCTTCAACAGGATGGTTTTTAAACTTGACCAAATATCTAGAATATCTACGGCCAGTTCTAGTGGTCATAGAGTCAGTATCTATGATAGCTTCAGGCTCAAGGATTTGAGTCTCTTCATCTAACAAAGGTGGGTTTTCATAAACAGGGTGTACAGGTAATTGGCCTCTAAAGGGTCGTAATAAACTAATGTGAAAGGTATTGTGAATTTTCCAGTGTGGTGGTAGTTCTAACTTAAATGCATTGTCATTGATTTTGTGAATGATCTTGAATGGTCCATAGAATCTAGGTGCTAATTTCACAACTGGGTGTTTATCTACACTTTGTAATCTACGTTTTTCTATTCTTAACCAAACATAGTCATCAACTTTGAAATTCATGGCTTGTCTTTTCTTATTGGCTTGTTTTGTATATGATTGCTGGGCTTTGGCAATCATGTCTTTAACCTCATCAAAAATAATAGCGTGCATGTTAGCAATATCATCAGCACTCTGAATTCTATTTGATAAAGATGCAACAGGTGTAGACAATCTATAACCATAAATCACTTCAAACGGTGCTTTCTTTGTGGCTGTGTGTGGTGTATTGTTATATGCAAATTGCAGTAAATGCAAATGTGTATCCCATGTGTGTGGTTTAGAAATAGTGTAAGCACGTAAAAGATCTAAAATAGTACTATTAGTGGCTTCTGTTTGTCCATTAGTTTCAGGATGAAATGTAGATGAAAAATCAATCTTTGTTCCTAGGTTAGCAAACAAAGTAATCCAAAAGTTATTACAAAATCGAGAATCACGGTCAGAAATAATAACTTTTGGTTATCCATGATTAGTGAAAACAATTTTCAAAAACAATTGTGCTGCCTGAGATGCTGTTAAAGTTTTCTTACATGGAATGAAATATGCTTGTTTACTAAACCTGTCTAGAATAGTCCAAATCATATCGTGGTTAGCTTTAGTATTAGGTAAACCAGTAATAATAAAGTCCATAGAAATCTGTTCCCATGGTCTTGATGGAATAGATAAAGGCATAAGTAAACCATACTGTTTACCATGATGTCTCTTAGCTCTTTGACAAACCAAACATTCAGAAACAAAGTTAGATACATCAGTGTCCATATGTGGCCAATAAAAATCTTCAGTCAATGTACGCAAAGTAGATATAATACCTCTGTGACCTTGATATGGAGGACAATGAATTTCATTCAAAACAAAAGATCTAAATGGGACTGTAACACATAATCTCTTTTCATAAAACATGAATCCATCATTATAAGATAGAGAATCAATAGAAATCCAGTTATTTCCAACTAATTTATTCAAATCAGCATGAAAAGTAATGTTCTTATGATAAGTATCTTTCATAAAGGTTAAAGAATCAAATGATATGATAGAAATATTATGAATAGTCGGTCTTCTACTTAAAGCATCAGCTACTACATTTTCTTTACCTAGTTGATATTGAATAAGGGGATGAAAACTCTGAATAAAGGCTGCCCATTTGATATGTTGGTCAGATATTTGGGGTTGACTAAGGAAATGTCTAATGCTTTGTTGGTCAGTCTTAATCATAAACTCAGAACCCATTAAGTAATGTTTCCATTGTCTTAAAGCTTGTACAACAGCTAACAATTCTTTATCATATGTGGAATATTTAAGTTCAGATGGTTTCAGTTTACAGCTAGAATAGGCTATGGGATGATTATCTTGCATAAGTATGGCTCCTATTCCAGATCCGCTAGCATCAATAACTACTAAAAAGAATGGTTTATTAAAATTAGGTAGTCGTAGTACAGGACCATGGGTTAATGCATGTTTCAATAAATCAAAAGATTTCTGTTGATTATCAGACCAATGATAAACAATTCCTTTCTTTAAAAGTTTAGTCAAAGGCAAAGCAAGTAATGAAAAATTTCGCACAAACTTTCTATAAAAACTAGCAAGACCTAGAAAAGAACGTAACTCATGCACATTTTTAGGTATAGGCCAATTTAATATTGCTTCTATTTTCTTAGGGTCAACCTTAATACCTTCTGATGACACAATATGACCTAAATATTCAATTTTTGTTTGAAAAAACTCACTCTTTTCCAGATTAGCATACAATTGATTATCTTTCAACAACTTAAAAACCAAAGACAGATGTTCATAATGCTCTTTCTCATTTTTACTGAATACCAAGATATCATCAAAGAATACTATAACACAATGCTGATATTTCAAAAATATGCAATTCATCATTCTACTAAATGTAGGAGGTGCGTTAGTCAATCCAAAAGGCATCACTAGAAATTCATAATGACCAAATTGTGTTCTAAATGCACTCTTGAATATATCAGATTTATCTAATCTCACCTGATGATAACTAGATTTAAGATCTATTTTACTAAATATGGCAGAACCTTGTAGTTTATCCATAAGATCATCTACTCTAGGAATTGGATATCTATTCTTTACACTAATCTTATTTAGGGCACGATAATCTATGCACATGCGATAAGTATTATTATTCTTCTTTACCAACAAAACATGTGCACCAAATGGAGAACTACTAGGTCTAATTAATCCTCTATTTAATAATTCCTCAACTTGATTTTGAATTTATTTCTGTTCAATCTAGTTATGCCTATATGGTGCTTTACAGGGTGGTTGTGTACCAGGAATTAAATCTATTTTGTGGTCTTCAGGACGTGAAGGAGGTAGTCCAGGTGGTAAATCTTCAGCAAAACAATCTTTAAATTGTGCAAGGAAGTCTTTATGCCTAGGGTGCATCTGTTTTTCTTTAGCTTGAAGTTCATTCACCCAAATTAGATAAGATTAACTACTTTTACGTAATGCACGTTTAGCTTGAGTATGAGTAAGCAGGGGAAAATTATTTGATGCGTACATACCATACAATGTAATGTGTTTTCCTTGAAAATAAATTTTAATTGAATGCGTGGAATAATCTATGTCAGGATTATGCTGATGACGCCAAGGCATACCTAAGATAATATCACTGGACTGTAAAGGTACAACTAGAAAATTTCTTCTTTCAGTGTATTCACCAATTTGAATTTCTAAATTATGCACCTCTTGTGTTCCATTATACCTTGTGCCTAAGAATGCTGCTTTAATGCGATAATGTATAGGAACAATTTGTAATTTTAATTCTTTCACTAACATTGCAGAAATAAAACCATATATACTACCACCATTATGCAAAATAATCTTTTCTTTTCCATGCACTAAACATTTCATTGTCAACAAAGAATGTGGAGCTGGCATACCTAGTAAAATATCCGAAGGAGTAGTAATGTCGTCCTCATCTTCCATAAAGTCAGGCATTTCCTCATGTTCTTCATCTTCCATTGCTCAAAGATAGTTGATTATATGGATAGATGGCTTCTTCGATTGGCAATTGGCTGCTAGATGTCCAGGTTGATGGCATTTGTAACACACTATAGGTTTGGCTTTAGATACATTGTTTGCAATGGCAGGAAGTCTAGGAATATTAGGATTTGGCTGTGAGGATGGCTTAGGGTTTTGATTGGTATTTGATGGAAGAAGGTGGTTTTGTCCAAGACTTACGGAAAGATGATGAAGGAAATCGACCTTGATTGAATCTTCTAAAATTTGAATTGAATTGCTTAGAACCATAGTTACCATTTTCTTGAAATTGTTGTGGACGCTTGTCTCTTCCTTGAAGCTTGTCTTCAGTGTCATGAGCTAAAGAAATTGCATCTTCAAGAGTTGCAGGCTTGAACATATTGACTTCAGCGTAGTAATGCCCAAGTAATCCAGACATAAACTTGCGCTTGTGAGTCGCTTTAGGTACGTCTTCAAGCATGTGTAGTTGTAGTAAGGCATTCCAAAAGCATTTGGTGTATTGAGAAATAGGCTCACGATCTCTTTGCTAAAGAAGATCCCATTGCTTTATGGCTTTTTCATGGAATTGTGGAGGAAGGAAATTCTGCATAAACTTCTTTTTTAAACTCTCCCAGGTAGTGGGACAATGTATACTCTTACGAACGACGGTCCACCAAAGAGATGCTCTATCCATTAAATGATTAGTGACACACTTAATTTTATCTTTTTCAGCGTATGTCTCTTCATGAAAGTAATCATCAAACTGATTGATGAATGCAAGAACAATCTTTCCATCTCGAGTTCCATTGAAAGTACGGAATTTGAAATTTCTTTTGCTTATCTTTGTTTCTTTGCAGATGGATTGAGCTTCGAGAGTCGCATCAATGGTTCGTCGAATAAGATCTTCGGGTTGTGGTCCATCTTTGTTGGTAGTCGATCATTGTAAATTGACCAATTGAATTTGCAAGGCTTGCCGGGCTCTTCGTTCTTCATCCAACTGCATCATAATTAAATCCAATTTTTGTTCCATCGTAGGTTCAAGAAGATTGCCTTTAGCCATTAAATCATCCATATTTTGTTCTGTCATCCTGTAAAAATTCAAAAGACCTCACACTCTCAAAATCCAATTAGCGGGTTGAGCGTAGCTCAAAGTCGGGTGTAAAAGGCTTATAATTTTTTATTTGGCTTTCACAGTCTTCGACTTTTGCGGTTGCGAGAATTAAAGTCTTCGTAAAATCTGTGTATGACCTTCTGCGTGTGCTCAAACTGGTTCAGCAAGTTTGCGTATGTGAACAGAGTTTTCCATGAAACAACTTTGCAATTCTGTGCTTCTGCGCAGGAACAGTCCTTATGGGAGTTTTTAGGATAAGTCAGTTTTGACCTCTGCTGACTTGCAGGACTTGCAGAGTTACATAACTTAAGAAACTTGACTAACTTTGAAGATTTTTGTGACTTGAGACTTTGTTGATTAAGCTTGGAGCTTAATCTGAGTACCACATCGAATTTTAGGGGGGGGATTAATTTTCCAGCACCGAAAATCACAGCGTGAAGATCTTGATGCCGCCGATTTTGGAATTTGTATTGCTAATCTTTTAAAAACTTAGTTTTTAAGCTTTTAAGCTTTATGAAGAAGATGAGACTTATCTGTTGTGTCTGAGAAAAAACGATTTGAGTAGGGAGATATTGACGTGGTTCTCCGCTTCCTCAGGCCGGTCCTTCACGATCAAAGGCTGTAGACAGAGGTTCTTGACCACCAGGAATCCACCGATATTGACCGTTCGCGATGAAACTGATTGTAGAGATCGATCGTTCCAGGATCTCCGCCTTCACGCAAGATGGGTAGCAATTGGAAGCTTTTGATCTCAGCTTCGCTCTGATACCACTAGTGCATAGATCGGATGTTGTATGCTCGCGTAGTGGGCGTCGAAAGGTCCCCAAGAACAAAAGAACTCTACTTTTTGCACAAAACTCAAGGTAGAAAGCATGCACGACATGAACAAGAGACCAATTGGGTGCAATCTCCCCCCATGCCTTGTGTGAGCGCTCCACAAAGCATGTATTTTATGTATTAATCATCTTCAAGCTCAAATAATAGCCCAAATTACAAAATAGCATGCTTTTGGCTTTTGAGTTTGCTTTGGCACAAAATAGAAATAAAGCTACTGAGCGGGCGCCCAAAGAGTCAGGCATACCCAATACAATGTCCAAATACGAATATCATAATCATGCACCCATGCGCATACAAAATAATAAATAAATATCCAATGCCTTAATAAATAGGCGCGACAAAATATAGGCGCCATACCTAAGGTATGCGCCTATCAAAATATGAGTGATAACTCGAATACACGCTATCCTCTAATGCTTTCCTCTGCCACTGCTGCTATCTCTACACATCAACTGAAGCATTCACAATCGTTAGTAAAATAATACAATTAAACTGACAAAAGTGAATACCTAGCAATCTTCAGCTATACAAAAATAAATCAACTGGTTAGAAATCAATCCTAACCTTAATTTATCATGAGTGCGCACTCTAAACTCATAAATGTTTATTAATTTAATATGTATTTTGCGAAATCACCCACTATGGAATCACCCATGTACACACTAAATTAATGAAATGCCCGAAAAGGATAGGTGTCCCCATCAACTTCTCGCACAAAGAATCCACTTTGTGTATGAGCCCCAGTCAACAAAGTTTACGGAATCCACCGTGGTACGGAATCCACCGTGAAATATGCCTCCTGGCATCAGTTGCGATACACATGCCAACTAGAATAGCAATGCATGTAATAAATTAGCAAAGAAAATAGCAACGCTTTACAGAGAAAAAAATGGTGGTAGGGCTACCCTCCCACCCAGTCACCCATAGCACCATATGCTAAATAATATTCCACAAAACAATTACATATTGGATATATAATCATCATTAAGAGAGGTGCAAAAACTATTTAAAAACACAAGACTGATAACTCATAAAATAAATACAAGACTAGTGATGAGAACTCATAAAATAACATGGAACCGTGGAGAGGAGAGTCCAAAACAAACATGTAAATCTATCTATAAATATTGTAAAATGCAATTTTATACAAAGGATGTTAAATATATCTAAGAAATGCTATATGAAAGAGATTCTCATGGATCACTATACTAAAAGAGAAAATGATGTGTGCTTTACGAATCCAAGTGCATGCTATAGCTCCTCGCCAGGCATAGTAACCAAGTCAACTACCCACTTATAATGAATGCATAGCGGATAGGTCGGATGAAGCTCATCTCGATGACGCACTACGGAATACATCTGGCAGTCTCTACAAGTCTCTACAAAGTGAGAAATATCTCTGTACATGACTTTCCACCAATATTTCTCCTTGATTTTCTCATAAGTAGCCCACATTCCTCTATGACTAGCCCAAGGACTCTCATGAAACTCCCTCATCACCTGTAACTGTGTCTCTTTATCACAGATAACCCGCAAGGGTAATCCACCTCTTTTCTTTGGGTGCTTCCAAAGAAATCCGTCCTTGAGAAAATAACCATAGGCTTTTCTTCTGATCTTCTTGAACTCTTCATCTATCCATTCATCTCTTTTGCTTAGTGTACTAAGGTACTTGCCAATCTGCAACCAATCTCCAGCATAGAGTTCTTCTATGAAAGCCACAATATCATAGACATGACAAACATGATCAACCATAGCGGCTGAAATTTCTGCATCATCCTCGTTTGCAAGTAGTGTCTCCTCATCATCATATTTGGCTCTAGGTAGCATATTTGCCATTGGATTATGCTTCTCTGCTATGTGTTTAAATTCTGGATTTAATGACTTGATGTATGCAATCCATCTCAGCATAGCTATATCCGGAGTAGAACAACTCGTAATCATACCTATCAATGGCAAGCAATCTATCTCTACCACAACTGAGGCTCCAATAAAGTACTCCTTGTCACATTTGAGAGCCGTAACAATTCCCATCAATTCCCTCTTGATTTGCGGATACCTCCTCTGTCTCTTGTTTAGGGCTTTTGCCCCAAACCGAATAGCATACCTGTTTCCATCTGCATCATCTTGACCCACAGCCCAACCTATGCCAATTGGACTAGTGTCAACTGTCAATACAATAGGCCTTCCACAATTATAATCTGCTTTCCTAAGAGTATGAGCAATCTGCAATAACTTCTTCAAATTCCGCATGGCTCTAGTGTGGCTCTCATCCCAATAAAAATTCTGCCCCTTTCGAAGCAGTTGATATAAACAATCTGCTATTTTGCAAAACGGGGTATCCAAATCATGTAAAACACACAAGCTCCAATGAATCTCGGTACGTCTAAAGTGGTAGAACAATACTCCGTAATCTTGCCTATAGCATCCACCTTCTCAGGTGAAGGTTTACTGCCATAATATCCACACATATGCCCAACAATGACAACCTCATTTACTCCAAAAATAGATTTTTTTCCCTGATAGTGTCAAGTTCACTTCTTCTAACCTGGCCAGAATCTTTTCACAAGCTAAAATATGATCAGCCACAGTATCTGCATCCTTGCTTATTTAAACTCTCATTCTTCTCTTCTTCTGCACACCCCTTAATGGACACATCATCCAAGAAAGTCATGGTAAGCTGAGGTATGTAATCACGAAGAACCTTATGCATGGCATTCATCATATGCACAACAGAATTAGTGGCACCTTGAGGCAAGTTACGCATCCTGACAAGCCCAATAGGAGTTCTCATAGTGGTTATGTCCTTGCTTTCCAAAGCTAGCTGAAACTGATCATATCCCGAATACAAATCACCTAAAGAATAGATGGCACATCCAGCAAATGCTTCTACAAACTCATCCACAACTGGACCTATACCAACATTCCCGATAGTAACTCTGTTCACTGACTGCATGTCCTGTATAAATCGGAGAGTACCATTCTTCTTTGGAATCGTAAACCACCTATTTGAGTATGGTGCTGATGAAGACTCTAGGATTCCCATCCTGATTTTCTCATTCAACAAGTCAATTAACTTTGGCAGGTGTGCTTTAGGCACTGGAATAGGTCGGAGGTTCCATGGAATATGAGGAATAGTAAAGATCACCATAGGAGCAACAATATCCGGATTCACACATCCAATCTCATGCGAGAAAAAAGCAAACCCCTTCCATGTCGCTCAAGCATCTCCTGAAAGCATTGCTTCTCTGTAGGTAGCAAGAAATCACTATTTCCAATTTTTAATTCAGCAAGAGTCTCTACTGAAAATTTATGGCCTATATGCTCTGGATTCCTCAAAATTGGCTATTTGGCAGCCCTCTCTATTTGCTGATCACTATCAAGTGGAAGCAGTAGAGCTACCGGCTTCACCTTCTTATCCACTGTCTTGTATTTCATGTCAACCATGGCTTCATTATGATCCTTTGCATTACTCAAATCTTGCTGTAAATCAACAGTTCTGCACCTAGTGGTTGAATATCCTCAACCCTCTGCTCTATGGACTGCATAGGAATAGCCTGAAACTCTGGATGCTGAAATATTTCAGCAGTAAACTCTGTTGGTTGAAAGTTTTCAGCCCTATGTGTCTCTGTAGGCTGATCATAATCAGTCGGAAACTCTGTTTGCTGAATTTCTTCAGCACTCAACACTTTTTTCTTAGTCACCTCAGCCTCTGACTCTATCTGTGACACAAAATCTGTAATTTCATGAAACATGTCCAGGGATTGCACTCATATATTACTGTGACAACTCTGCATATCAGTTTTCAGTATATTTTCCATCTCTCTCATCGTATTTGCACAAACCATACTATCATACATCCCATCTATATGCTCATCATCCTCTAAAATACCTGCATTTTTTAAACTTTTCTCCTTCCTGCATATGTACTGCCTAGCAGCTCTAGGCAACTTAGAAGTCTTCTGATAACTCATCGAACTATTTGCTGAAATTCCAACAAAACTGGAGGAGAAAACATTGCTGCCAGGAGGCGAGAACTCCAATCTCCTCTGCTCTGTACCACCGTCGTCTCGCGGAATAGTGGTACCTAATGAAAACCCGAATCCCTCACAATGGGCAAAGGTGCATCTCGAAGAGTAACCCTATTTCTAACATGGTTCACACACAATCATAAACTAGACTGCTCTCATACCATCTTTACTGCGAATCCGTGCATAAGCAGATCCATCATCCATTACTTTCTTCTCCATGCGCATGTCTGTGATGAATGGTTGTCCAAGAATTATGGGATAAGAGCATGAATCCTGCACAAAGAAATGGAAATCCTCCTCTACATCTCCAATAGAAACCCTGACACTAGAACAGGCACCATACAAATCACCTACAATGTTGTTGGCGGCTCTCATATGCCACCCATGCTCTACATCCATAGGCCATCTATTACTTTCATAAACTCCACGAACTATGAGATTAATCTCTGAACCATGATCCACCAAAGCAACATAAGGCACCTGTTTCTATCCAATTTTTACTATTGTTTATGTAGTTTCCCTAGCCCAATGACTCCGTGAAAAGTGACTACGCGGTATCAAAATAGGCTCATTAGTTTCAGCATAATGCATAGGATGAACCCTCTTCTCTCTCTGCAGAAAAATAGAAGCATTCTCAACCATAACCTCATCCTCCGCCTCATCCAACTCCCCAATCAAAACTCCCTATGTATCAGTAGTTGGTAATGCATGTCTTTTCCTCTTCAAGACTTCTTTGAACTGATCTTGAAACTCTCTTTTTGAGATGCCCAAAACCTCAGAAATAGTAAAAGTCACCTCACTGGCAAGTATCTTTTTATTAAAGATTTTCTTCATGTCCATAGATGTCTCAATATTGGACATCAATCTATACCTTGGCTACTTTCTCTCTCTAGGCTCTTGCCTCTTTTCTTTCTTTTGAGCATCTTCCATCTGTCGTTCTGGCCCTGGTCTCAAAGACGGCCCTGCAGTAGGTGGAGTAACAAACTCACCCCCTCTAGTCTTTTTAGCTGCATTTGGATTCTCTTCATCCCTCTTACACTTCTCCTCAAAAAGTACATCTGCTCCCTAAGACTTAGCCAAGTAGGCATAAATAGTGTACCTGTCAACAGGTGAATCCCAACCTGTCTCAGATCTGATGCTAGAACCTGCATTAGTTAAAACAGTCTGCTGAATTTTCCCCTTGTTTGCCGTCTCCATAGCATAAGTCCATAATGCTGATTGGTTCTTTGATCCTTTCTCAATCTGGACTCCATATGCAGAGGCATCTCCTCTAGCTGCCACATAAGAAGTACGTGCAGCCATATCATCTTTCCAAAATTGGTAGCAAGCAGAGATCCTATTTCAATCAACCAGATCTTGCCATCTTGTCCCCAAAATACCAAATTCTTCCTCCTTGCATCCTATCCTAGGTGCACTAGGAGCACTCCTAGGTGCAGTAGGAGCACTAGAAGAAATAGTAGGCACAGTCGAAGCAAATTGCTCTTTCGATTTTCCCACCAATTCTGCTTTAACTGACTCTAGTGTCAAATTTCGTTATGCCTTTGATTATGTCATCAAGAGAGGAAGGCACCGACGGAGTGGATGGTTTTGGAGCAGAAGGAGTCGGCATCGGTATTGAAATAGGAAGAACAGGAGGAGTAGAAACAGTAGGCACTGACACAGGGCAAGTAACTGATTGAGGAAGAGAAGAAATAATAGGAATAGAGGCAGGCAAAGGAGTAGAAGATGGCGTCGGTGTCATAGATCCATTCTGTAGGTGGGTCTTCCATATCCTCTTCTTGGTCAAAGTCGAGACTGCATCCTGGGCATCTTGCCAATCCGTTTTAAGACCCATATGCTTCGTGCGATCCTCAAGAAGCTCTCCTAATTCTTCCTGAAGAGCAAGATCTACAGTTTGCAAGAAAAGCTCAACTTTCTCAACATCCAATGCTCCTTGTTCACTGGCATCAAGCTGACTATACCTCTCTTCAAATTCTGGTATCAACTCTAAAGTAGCTAGACCTTTGTTTGGCATGTAGACCCACTCTCGGAATGACCACCGTGTAGCCATCCCAAATTCCTCAAGGAAATACTCTTCTTTCAGGGCCTTCTTAAAATCTTGCCAATGCAAATTTTGAAGGAAAAGATCAGTCACTTTCCCCCTCAAGGCGGGTGTGATAAGGCGAAGGAAATACTTACTCATAAGTTTTGCTGGTACTCCAAAACATTCCATCTTGATCTCATACGTTCTCAAATAAGCTGAAACATTACGGCCATCAAATAGCTTCTTTTCATTCTCAACTGCTTCAATCGCCTTAGTCGCGTTGATTGCATTCTCCTTCTTCGAATATAGTTGCCTTTGTTGAGACAATTGTTGTTGATGCAACTGCTGCTGCTGCTGCATATACAATTATGTTTGATTTTGAAGCTGCATATACATAGACATATTCTGCAAAATCTGCTTTAAATCATCCATTGAAGTACTGGAAGCAGCAGTCAATGATAGAGCTGAAGTAGAAGACAAAGCAGGAATTGTAGAAGAGGCTGAAATTGATGCTGATCTCCCATCCTGAAATTTAAATGCGATGCTTTCACGTCGGGTTCACCAAAGATGTCGAAGGGTTTTCGAAAGCAAACTCGCGACCACTGAGGTCCTTGAAAAATTCCAAGATAGAAGATTAATCAAGCAAATAAGCAAGATGAGAAAATGATATCAAATCTCTGTTTTTCTTTATTTCAGCCAATAATTAGAGAGGAATAGAAATGAGAATGGTGATCAGTGTAGCTCTACACAGCTTCAATGCATGACAGCAGATTCATCAGCCCCACTGAAGCATTCATAGTCATTGCCTTCTCATCTGTGATAATTTTTTCCCTTCCTATTTTGGTTTGAATGGGATTGGTTGAATTTTATCCACAACCTCATGTAGCTTCTAAGAATTCTGAATCCAATCTCACATGTGAAAAACCAAAGGCCTCCAACTGACCCCGACCGGCTAGTTTTGTGAGTAATATGAGCCCAAATTTTTCGTTATAATACTTCATCTGCAGATGTAGTCTTTGTATCTAATAGTTTCATGCTCTTTGTGTGATGCTAGGAGGCATATTTCACGGTGGATTCCGTGCCACAGTGAATTTCGTGAGGTTTTACGGTGGATTCCGTAAACTCTGATGACCGGGGCTCATACACAAAGTGGATTCTTTGTGCGAGAAATTGATGGGGACGCATGTCCTTTTCGGGAGTTTCATTAATTTAGTATGTACATGGGTGATTCCATAGCGGGTGATTTCGCAAAATACATATTAAATTAATAAACGTTTATGAGTTTAGAGTGCGCACTCGTAATAAATTAAGGTTAGGATTTATTTCTAACCAGTTGATTTATTTATATAGCTGAAGACTGCTAGGTATCCACTTTTGTCGGTTTAATTGTATTATTTTACTAACAATTGTGAATGCTTCAGTTGATGTGTAGAGATAGCAGGAGTGGCAGAGGAAAGCATTGGAGGATAGCGAGTATTCGATTTATGGATTATATTTTGATAGGCACCACGCCTATATTTTGTCATGCCTATTTATTGAGGCATCGATCATTTATTATTATTTTGTATGCGCATGGGCGCACGATTATGTTATTTCTATTTAGACATTGTATTGGGCATGCCAGACTCTTTGGGCACCGTCCATTAGCTTTATTCTTATTTTGTGTTAAAGCAAACTCAAAAGCTAAAAGCTTGCTATTTTGTAATTTGGGCTATTATTTGAGCTTGAAGATGAATAATACATAAAATACATGCTTTGTGGAGCACTCACACAAGGCATGGGGGGAGATTGCACCCAATTGGTCTCTTGCTCTTGTCGTTCATGCTTTTTACCTTGTAATTTGTGCAAAAAGTAGAATTCCATTGTTCTTGGGGACCTTCCGGCATTCACTACGCGAGCATACAACATCCGATCTGTGCACCAGTGGTATCAGAGCAAAGTTGAGATCAAGAGCTTTCAATCGCTACCCATCTCGTGCGAAGGCGGAGCTCCTGGAACGATCGGGCTCTACGGTCAATCTCGTCGCGAACCGTCGATACATGCAGATTTGTGGCGATCAAGAACCCCTGTCTCCATCATCAGATCGCGAAGGACTGGTCTGCAGAGGCGGAGGACCACTCCTACATCCTCACATACAAGTCGTCAAAAACCAGTGAGATAAAACTCCATAGCTCATAAGCTTAAAAGCTTTGTCTTTTAATAAGCCTAGTATTAAAGCTTATAAGCTTTAAGAAGCTTAAAAGCTTCAAATTCATCACGTCGGGACAAGAGGAGATCTCCGAATTTTCCACCGCCAGCAAAAACGCCTCCCCCCCCACGAATTACGCCATTTGTTGATTTTTAAGCCCGCCCTAAGCTTAATTACTTAAGCTCCTTAATCGGTCAGGTCCTCACAAACTCCAGGTCACACATAGTCAGTCAGATTTGGCAACTCTATCAAGTTGAAGTACTGCAAGTTCCATAAATCGACTAAGTTCTGCAACTCTGCAACTCCGCAAGCCACATAAGTCTACAACTCTGCAAGTCAGACAAGTCAACTGGAGTCAAAACTGACTTCTATCTAAAACTCCTAGAAGGGCTGTTCTTGCGCAGAAACTCCGAACTGCAAAGTTGTTCACTGGAAGGTACTCTACCCATACGCAGGTTTGCTAAAGCATTTTCAGCATACGAAGAAGGATAAAATGCAGATTTTTCGAAGATTGTGAAAGCTATACCCAAAAACACATAAGCCTTGTATTCTCGAATTTGAGCTACGCTCATCCCGCTAACTTGATTTTGAGTGAGAAAGGTCTTTTGAGTTACGATGGAGCAAAAGCTAGATTTAATCATGATGCAATTAGATGAAGAAGGAAGGGCTAGGCAATCATTGCAAGTTCAACTGGCAAATTTACAAAGAGCGTCTACCGAAAAAGAAGAACCTCAAGCTGAAGATCTTATCCGACGTACCATTGACGCAACTCTCGAAGCTCAAACCATCTGTAAGGAATCAAAGATAAGTAAAAGAAGTTTCAAATTCCGTACTTTCAATGGCATACGAGAAGAAAAAACTGTTCTAGCATTCATTAGTCAGTTTGACGACTATTTCCATGAGGAAACCTATGCAGAAAAAGATAAAATAAAGTGTGTTACTAATCATTTAGTGGACAGAGCATCTCTTTGGTGGACTGTAGTACGCAAGAGTATAGATTGTCCCGCTACCTGGGAGAATTTCAAGAAGAAGTTCATGCAGAATTTCCTTCCTCCACAATTTCATGAGAAAGCTATTAAGCAATGGGATCTTCTTCAGCAACGGGATCGTGAGCCTATTCCTCAATATATAGAGCGTTTTTGGAATGCATTACTCCAGCTACGTATGCTTGAAGACGTACCTGAAGCGACACATAAGCGCAAGTATATGTCTTGACTTCTTGGACATTACTACGCTGAAGTTAACATGTTCAAGCCTGCTACTCTTGAAGACGCCATTTCACTAGCTCACGACACTAAAGACAAGTTGCGAGGTAGAGACAGACGTCCATAGCAATTCCAAGCCAATGGTAATTATGGATCTAAGCAATTCAATTCCAACTTTAGAAGATTTAATCCAGGTTGTTTCTCTTCATCATCTTTCCGTAAAAATTGGGCAAAACCACCTGCATTACCATCCAATGTCAATCAAAATCCTAAGCCTATTCCACAGCCAAACCCTAATGTCCATAGACTTCCTGCCATTGCAAACAATGTAACCAAAGCCAAGCCAATAATATGCTATAAATGCCACCAGCTTGGACATCTAGCAGCAAATTGCCATTCAAAGAAGCCACCTACCCATATTAACTACCTTGGAGCAATGGACCAAGACGAACATGAAGATATGCCTTATTTCACGAAAGATGACGATGATACTACTACTCCTTCGGATACTTTACTAGGTATGCCAACTCCACATTCTTTATTGACTATGAAATGTTTGGTGCATGGAAAGGAAAAGATTATTTTGCATGATGACGGTAGCACTCATGATTTTATTTCAGCAAAATTAGTAAAAGAATTGAAGTTACAGATTGTACCTACGCATTATCGCATCAAAGCAACATTCTTAGGCACTAGGTATAATGGTACACAGGAAGTGCATGACTTAGAGATTCAAATTGGTCAATACATTGAAAGAAGAAATTTCCTAGTTGTTCCATTACAGTCGAGTGATATTATTTTAGGTATGCCTTGGCGTCATCAGCATAACCCAGATATAGACTATTCCACGCATTCAATGAATATTAATTTTCAAGGAAAATCTATTACATTATATGGTATGCATGCATCTAATCTTTTTCCACTGCTTTCGCATACTCAAGCTAAACGTGCATTACGCAAGAGTAGTAAATCCTATCTCATTTGGGTGAATGCACTACAAGTAAAAGATAATCATATGCACCCTAGGCATAAAGAATTTCTTGCACATTTTAAAGATTGTTTTGTCGAAGACCTACCACCTGGTTTACCTCCTTCACGTCCAGAAGACCATAAGATAGATTTGATTCCTGGTACACAACCACCTTGCAAAGCACCATATAGGCATAACCAGATAGAGCAAAAAGAAATTCAGAGTCAAGTTGAGGAATTACTAAATAGAGGATTGATTAGACCTAGTAGTTCTCCATTCGGTGCACCTGTTCTGTTAGTCAAGAAAAAGAATAATACCTATCGTATGTGCATTGACTATCAAGCTTTAAATAAGATCACTGTAAAGAATAGGTATCCCATTCCTAGAGTTGCTGACCTTATGGACAAACTGCAAGGATCTGCTATATTTAGTAAAATAGACCTTGAGCCTGGTTATCATCAGGTGAGACTAGATAAGTCAGACATATTCAAGACTGCATTTAGGACACAGTTTGGTCATTACGAATTTTTAGTGATGCCATTTGGATTGACTAATGCACCTGCTACGTTTAGTAGAATGATGAACCGTATATTTTTGAAATATCAGTATTGTGTAATTGTCTTCTTTGATGATAATTTGGTGTTTAGTCAAAATGAGAAAGAACATTATGAGCATTTGTCATTGGTTTTCCAGTTATTAAAAGATAATCAACTGTATGCAAATCCTGAAAAGAGTGAATTCTTTAAAACAAAAATTGAGTATTTAGGTCATATTGTATCATCTGATGGAATTAAAGTTGATCCTAAGAAAATAGATGCAATATTGAATTGGCTTGTACCTAAAAACGTGCATGAGTTACGCTCATTCCTTGGTCTTGCTAGTTTCTATAAGAAGTTTGTACGTAATTTTTCATTACTTGCTTTACCACTGACTAAACTTCTGAAGAAAGGAATTGTCTATCATTGGACTGAAAATCAACAGAAATCCTTTGACTTATTGAAACATGCATTAACCCATGCCCCTGTCCTATAGTTGCCTGATTTTAATAGACCATTCTTTCTAGTAGTGACCGATGCTAGTGGATTAGGAATAGGAGCTGTACTTATGCAATACAATCATCCTATAGTCTATTCTAGTTGTAAGCTGAAACCCTCTGAACTGAAATATTCCACATATGGCAAATAACTATTAGTAGTTGTACAAGCATTAAGACAGTGGAAACACTACTTAATGGGTTTAGAATTCATGATTAAGACCGATCAGCAAAGTATTAGACATTTACTTAGCCAACCCCAAATCTCTGACCGACATATCAAATGGGCATCTTTTATCCAAAGTTTTCATCCTATCATTCAATATCAACCCAGAAAAGAAAATGTAGTGGCTGATGCATTAAGTAGAAGACCTGCCATTCATAATATTTTTGTTATATCTTTTGATTCTTTGATTGCTATGAAAGATACTTATCATCACGATATTACTTTCCATGCTGATTGGAATAAATTAGTTCAAAATAATTTGATTCCTATTGATTCATTGTCATATAATGATGGATTTATGTTTTATGAAAAGAGATTGTGTGTTACAATTCCATTACGATCTTTTGTTTTGAATGAGATTCATTGTCCTCCATATCAAGGTCATAGAGGTATCATATCTACTTTACGTACATTAACCGAAGATTTTTATTGGCCGCATATGGACACTGATGTATCTAACTTTGTTTCTGAATGTTTGATTTGTCAAAGAGTTAAGAGACATCATGGTAAACAGTATGGATTACTTATGCCTTTGTCTATTCCATCTAAACCTTGGGAACAAATTTCTATGGATTTTATTACTGGTTTACCTAATACTAAATCTAACCATGATATGATTTGGACAGTAGTAGATAGATTTAGTAAACAAGCATATTTCATTCCATGTAAGAAAACTTTAACAGCATCACAAGCAGCACAACTGTTTTTGAAAACTGTTTTTACTAACCATGGATTGCCAAAAGTTATTATTTCAGATCGTGATTCTAGATTTTGTAACAACTTTTGGATTACTCTGTTTGCTAACCTAGGCACAAAGATTGATTTTTCATTTGCATTTCATCCTGAAACTAATGGACAAACAGAAGCCACTAACAACACAATTCTAGATCTTTTAGGTGCATATACTATCTCTAAACCTCAGACATGGGATACACATTTGCATTTATTACAGTTTGCATATAACAATACACCACACACATCTACAAAGAAAGCACCGTTTGAAGTGATTTATGGATATAGATTATCTACACCTGTTGCATCTTTATCAAATAGAATTCAGAGTGCTGATGATATTGCTAGTATGCATAATACTATTTTTGATGAGGTTAAAGATATGATTGCTAAAGCCCAGCAATCATATACCAAACAAGCCAATAAGAAAAGACAAGCAATGAATTTCAAAGTTGATGACTATGTTTGGTTGAGAATAGAAAAACGTAGACTACAAAGTGTAGATAGACATCCAGTTGTGAAATTAGCCCCTAGATTCTATGGACCATTTAAGATCATTCATAAAATTAACGACAATGCATTCAAGTTAGAATTACCACCTCACTGAAAAATTCACAACACATTTCACCTTAGTTTATTGAGACCATTTAGAGGCCAATTACCTGTACACCCTGTTTATGAAAAACCACCTTTGTTAGAGGAAGAAACTGAAATACTTGAACCAGAAGCTATCATAGACACTGACTTTATGACCACTAGAACTGGCCGAAGATATTCTAGATATCTAGTTAAATTTAAGAATCATCCTGTAGAGGAAGCACAATGGATGCACGCTAGAGACTTAAATGCTTTCCCCACTCTGTTAGCTCCACATTGAGCTAATAGCAATTGAGGTCAATTGCTATCCCACCCCGGGGGTATGATGCTAGGAGGCATATTTCACGGTGGGTTCCGTGAGGTTTTACGGTGGATTCCGTAAACTTTGATGACTGGGGCTCATACACAAAGTGGATTCTTTGTGCGAGACGTTGATGGGGATGCCTGTCCTTTTTGGGCGTTTCATTAATTTAGTGTGTACATGGGTGATTCCATAGCGAGTGATTCCGCAAAATGCATATTAAATTAATAAACATTTATGAGTTTAGAGTGCGCACTCGTAATAAATTAAGGTTAGGATTTATTTCTAACCAGTTGATTTATTTATGTAGCTGAAGACTGCTAGGTATTCACTTTGTCGGTTTAATTGTATTATTTTACTAACGATTGTGAATGCTTCAGTTGATGTGTAGAGATAGCAGGAGTGGCGGAGGAAAGCATTGGAGGATAGCCAGTATTCGATTTATGGATTATATTTTGATAGGCACCACGCCTTTATTTTGTCATGCCTATTTATCGAGGCATCGACCATTTATTATTATTTTGTATGCGCATGGGCACACGATTATGTTATTTCTATTTGGACATTGTATTAGGCGTGCCAGACTCTTTGGGCACCGTCCATTAGCTTTATTCTTATTTTATGTTAAAGCAAACTCAAAAGCTAAAAGCTTGCTATTTTGTAATTTGGGCTATTATTTGAGCTTGAAGATGAATAATACATAAAATACATGCTTTGTGGAGTGCTCACACAAGGCATGGGGGGAGATTGCACCCAATTGGTCTCTTGCTCTTGTCGTTCATGCTTTTTACCTTGTAATTTGTGCAAAAAGTAGAGTTCCATTGTTCTTGGGGACCTTCCGGCATTCACTACGCAAGCATACAGCATCCGATCTGCGCACCATTATGCTCTTGGAATCCGATACTGTGTCTGCTGCTGACTCCTTTGAACAGCCTTTCCCCTTTCTGTTGAACAATGGTCATCATAACTAGGTGCAGTACCCTTACTGGATTCTAAGTTGAATGTTTGAAAATCAATTTTGTTTTTAAGTAAATCCATGTTTTTCTTTCACTTATTACCCTTCTTTGTCTTCTCTAATGTCTTCTCTGTCTACGGTTTTGTCTATTCAGATCTTTCTCTATAACTATGTCCACTTGATCCTGCAACACAGTCTTTAGTGTCTTTGTTTACAACAGAGCATCCAATAGCTTTTAGAAACTCACACAGACCAGCCTTTGAATTTTAGGAGCCTTGTTGCATTTCTTATCAGTGAAAGAAGTAAATGTACGGCGGTAAGTGTTGACGTATTTCCTGACATCATCTTGCTTAGAAAGATTAAACAGCTTGCGAATTTTGCTAGCTCTTTTAGGACCCCTCATTCTAGGCTTCTCAGTATCAGTCAGTCCAGATAAATCTTATTCACCTTGCTTCACAATTACAAGGTTTAGTACAAAGAGACCTGGGCTGACAATGTACCCTCTGAGACTGACTTGCATCTTCACTCACCCTTACGCCTTCCATATCCCCTGAAGCAAGATGTATCTTTGTGCATCAATAAACTTACACTACCCTTCATCAATACGACTTGCTTCATAGGAAATCCATTTCTTTTGTGTTAGAGAGCAACAACTGTTGTGATTACTATTACTCGGATCTTGCCAGGAAGCTGATGATGGCAATTTGGATATAATTACTCTGTAATCTGCGCATCGAGAAACACCAGAGCGGCCACACCAGAAGGATAGTCTCTTCATATACAACATTGTACTGTTCCAGGGCATTCAGCGCTGAGCTAAAAGGTTTGAAGGCTATATCTTTCACAACCTTTCCAATCGTATAAGATCAATCACATATTGTTGCACGGCATCTACAGTCTGAGATATTTCATCTAGACCATAGGCTTCCAACCAGGAGTTCCCCCAGAAGCCGACTCTTTTTCCAATCCTCTCTCTCCCCTATATTGCCCACGTAGAACAAAAACGCAAACACAACAACTAAGTATGTACAAAGTAACAAATGTCACACACACAACTTTTTGGTGGATTCCACACCTCGGATGCGTAGCAGTATGACAATGCAAACAACTAAGCTAGCAAAAATCAAACCTAACTACAATTTGACTAGGGCTTTTCACTTTTCAAAAAAATGCTTGACATATTTAGCCCTTCCCCTAGTTTGCAAACATTCATGTGCAGTAGTTGTTTTCATAAAACGATGCAACATTTATGAGCCAATCAAAAATCAAATCCAACGATCTATCCACAATCTTCTCAACAAACACAAATGGCACATTTCTCTCAAACGACTCCTTTACAAGTAGACAAAACTCATCCATGAAATTCTCATCAAAATCCTTGAGACAATCCTCTCCATCTAAGGAAAATACATCATCCTCTAAATTCTTCAAATCCCAACCATAATCCAAAATCTTTATATCCCACCAATCCTCCCTATGAAAAACCATGTTACTTTTAGAGTCTCTAAATAAAGTTTTGACCCTTTCTTTGTTGCGAATCTCAAATTCATCCATTGATTCATCTACAACTTCTCCTAAAGATACTATGTAAGGATCTCCCAACTCAATATCCAAATCAAACACAATATCAAAAGGATTCAACTCCAGACTCATAACACCACAAGAACCAACAACATCCATAAATGGGGCCACTCCAGGACACCCATCCACATCACTCAACTTATCAACAATACAAGACTCCATTGAGTCTTTCACACACAAAGAGTGGTAAACACCTTCCATAGTATCCTTACAAGAAACCTCACAAGAAACTGAAGAAACTTTCACCTCTACATCATCACAAATAACATCTTCACAATACAACAATTTTGGGTCTAAAACCTCAACCAAAGTCTCCTTAACTACCAAATCCCCAACTACCTCCTCACAAACCTCTTTCAACTCTATTTTCTTGATTTTAAACTGCTCTTCCTTCAAATTCTCAATCCTTTTTAAAGCCTTATTCAAATTTTCTCTCACATCCTCATCAATGTCACTCTCAGGATCCTTAAAACCCCAATGAGAATCATCACAAAATTCATTAAAACCTTTAGGAGAACTCAAAGAAACTAAAACACTATCAAATGAAGTTTTCTCTTCATCATTGTTGCCTAAATCAACCAAACAATTATCTACACAACTATCAAGAAGCATGAGGTTAGGTCTACTCAACACAACATCATCAACGCCACAAACAAAAGCCTCTCCAAGGCTACTCAAACCATCAACAACCAACTCACAAGACTCAACTGAGTCAACAACACCAATACCAGAATCACAACAAGAGTCAGAACCTAAAACCTCAATACTCTCTTGATTAACAAACTCATAACCAAACTCAACAAACTCATCAAGCAACAAATTCGAACCCTCAACTTCATCTTGAAAACTTACAGTTTCTAAGCCCTTACCCTCATGCTCTTCTAGCAAACTCAAAAATTCATCCTCTATTCTCTCTTCATCTTTCAAGCAATCAGATCCATCTATGCAAATAAGCTCACTCTCTAAATTGATTTTACTCTCTTCAACATTGCCATGACTATCAGAACTTTCATCACACCTTCGCTCATTGGAAATATTAAAACTTTCTTGACTCTCATCCTCTCCCAAGGAACATGAGAACTCTTGGTCCTTAAAACAATATGGTCTCTCCTTTTCTTCCTTACAACTCAGATCCATCTCTAGCTCATCTCTAAAGTTCTTAAGCTCCAAAGTATCATCAGTCGATCCCTCTTCTTTAGTTAAATTACTAATCACTGAACTAGAAGTATCCATGGTCAATGGGTATGAATTCACACTCCTAGACTCTTCACTCCAATAAGTCAAACAAGTATTTTTCTCCTCAACCACCCTAGGGAGTTTCTCCTCACATACTTCAATTGATTTCTCACAAGTCAACTCATCTCTCCTAAATAGAGAATATAGTATACCTCCCTCAGGATAGGTATAACTAACTCTCTTCTCCTAATTTTTTTTTCTCTCAACTCGCCTTGAACTCAACCTTTTCCTTGGTTCATCAAACCCTAACTCTTTTTTTCTTTTGGCCTTCCTCTCTTGATATTGAGCTATCTTCACCGCTTCCTCAAAAGTATTAGGGTCTTTTACCTCTAATTTCACTCTCCAATCTTCTAATTTCAACCCATTTACAAAATATATTATTTTCAACATAACTGGGGCTATCTTACCTTCTAACAATTTTAAACTCCATCGATTCCACAATCTTTCAAACTCCCTAGCAAAGTCCTCAACACACTAATAATATTTTTGAATACAAGTTTCTATTTTCACCCAAATCTCACTTTGACTTTCTCTTTTTTTAAACCTAGATAAATGCATTTTTAATGGTCTCATAGTCCAAATTTTGTCTCCTAAATTTCAAGCTTCTCTCAAAGTCAAGCAACCAATTTTGTGCTTCTCCCTGCAATTGATATCTAAAAATCTGGAGTTTATCCTCAAGATTAGTCACTCTCTCTATCAAACAACACAACTCTATTTTTTCTAAAAATCTTTCGGGATCTTCAGTATGATTACCATGGAACTCAGGAAAATTATCAACCATTTTCAACAATCACAAGAAATCAAAACAAACTCACATTCAAAATAACAACAATATCAATTTCGGCACTCCTCAGTGGGGGCACCAAAAAAGAGATGTTATGCGAGCGGTGATCGAGAATAAGCCTCTCTCACAACTCGATAAGGAGACGTTAAGGAGTGCCGCTTGGGGTAATTGACTTTGTCAAATGCACAACACAACTTAAAAAATTCAATTATTCGATCATACACCACAAGCCACACAAAAACAAAACAAAGCCTCTTATAGCTCAAAAAATTTTTAAAACCCGTATGCGGATAGAGCATCACACAACCACAACACAACAAAAATGTCAACAATTCAAAAATAAACCAAGTGAAATATATCCTCGTACCTTAACAACCATGATCCGACGCTCGCCGCTTTGACATCCAAAGGCTCCGACTTTCAAATTAGCACGACAAGAGCTAACTCTACCATCTGACCCTCCACTCTCCTCTCTCACAAAATACAATTGTAATCAAGGGGGAAGGCCCTTAACTCTCCATTCTCATCTCCTTATATAGTTTTCTACACACACTCACACACATTAAGCTTTTTGCTTTCAGCTTTTAGCTTTTGCTTTTCTACTGCTTTTCACTATTTTCGTTTTTTCTGTCCTAAGCATGTTTGCAACTTGTTTGGATCATAACTTTGTCATTTGAACTCCGAATATAGTTGTTCGGGACTCAAAACGATTGGAATGCATCTAGTTGACAAGCCAGTGTGGGCAGAATTACAAAAATCCATCAAAATCGGGCAAAAATACTGATTTTCGTAAATCGCATTATTTTTTCTCCATCTTTTATCTTGGATGACTTATTCCCTTCCTTGGCCTATTGTTCTCATGATTGCATACGCTTTCAGTACACATGTCCTCTTTTTCTTCAAGAAATACTCGCTGACGATGTAAAACATACGATCTTTTCCTTTGATCCTTGAGTCTTCAAAATAAATATTCTCTAGATATGAACCTGTTTTTTTAATTCAGTGTGCCCGAGCAAGAATATGATTTTTTGAAATGAACTCCGTGCTCAACCATACATGATTTGACAAAACATGCAATTGATCGAATCCATGACATGCTACCATTCAAACAATGCTTACACAAAAATTATGGATGCATTGGTAGAATTGTGCCTAGCCTATCTAAATGTGCTAGTGGGTCATGCAAAATGCAAACATAGTTCCTTGATTATTTAAAACATTATCCTCACCTCTCAACTCTCATAAAAAAGATATGATATACTCCGCTCCACCCATCCAAAATCTCACAATCACTCTAGAAAATGATGGTCCTCAAGATGTTGATAAGATAAGAACACAATTGGTGGCGTCCTTCACGACCCTCTAACTCACCCAACCTCCTTACATACTCAACTAGAGGTTACTAACTTTGTGATGAACATCCCAAATGGTGTGTGTAAGAATTGTGTGTGCTCTATGACAGGTGCTCTCTCATGTGCATGTGCATCTAAAACTTACTACATATAGCTGCAGCGGACCTCATGCCATGCTAGTACTCAATGATGGTGCAAAGCGTGCATAATCCCAATGCATGGCATGGAAGTATTTCATAGGAATAGGAGATAACCCCCGAGTGCAGTGCATCAACAAGTGCAACGTGAAGTGCTCGTGAACCCATAGTCCTTGTGATGTGCAACAGTCTCGACCAGAATACATACCTAGCTCTTCAATGTCCGATAGCTAATAGCAAACTCCAACTTCAACCTGTCCAAAAAAATACCAAGCTCGACCAAGGCTATCAAGTTTCATACTCAACAAATCATACAAAATGACAGAAGCAAATCCTAGGCTAAACAAACACAAGAAATCCAACTACGAAATAACAAAACAAACTGTCATGCAAATAACTAAGCTAGTAAAAATCAAACCTAACTACAATTTGACTAGGGCTTTTTAGTTTTCAAAAAAACACTTGACAATGACTCGTTATTGGATTGTGAGTGAGACTTGCTCTCGATCACCACTCGCGTAACAATGTGTGAAGATCTCCTACAGCCTCATCATCATTGGTCATCCCTCGACTCATCTTGCTCTTTGAGTATTATCAAATGTAACTTTCACAAATAAAAAATGATATTAGCATAATAATAAAAGAATTTACGTAAAGCATGACAACATAACTCTATAAAAAAAGATGCTAATTAAAATGCATGTATTAAAGTATCTTTAGAAACAAATTATTAAAAAATTGAGCAAGTGGATGCAAATACGATATAGTCTATGGCTCTATGTCAAGCTCTTGGCATAGCTTGGAATACACTAGAAGGTCTATACATAGCTCACTATAGAAAGAGGAGTCCACTTCATTTTGGAAAAATTCTTAGCCTCTTGTCTCTTCGTCTACATTACCCATTGTCCCAGCACGTAGGGTTGAAGGTTACCACATGGGTTTGGCAAGAGAAGAATGTATGGGGGTTCAAGAGCTTAGACCCAAGAGATGGTAGAGATAAGAGAAGGGTTGAAGGTTTCAAGCCAAGTTCTTGAAGATAAGTGATAGCAGGGTTAAGGTAGATTCAAGGAGAGGAGTATTCGAAAGAGAAGGGGTTTGAAGAGATTGAAGATGTAGAAGAATACTTCCAAAAAAGAATTAAAAAATATAGAAGAATACTAACAGAGATGAAGCCTATTAGTTTCTTTCAGCATTATGAGAAAATATAACTCTAATAAACAAAAATGTGTACAAAATAATATCTTCATCTATGATGCTCAGATTGGCAATCTAATGCTTCCAATGGCTCCAAAAGGGGGGTCAAATAGCAAGACACCTGACCAAAATCCTACAAGATCACTCCTTCTTCATCTCCCACTTTTGAAGTGCTCTTCACTGCTTGAAAACAACGATTGCGTGTCGTGCGATCTAGCTAATCTCTCTTTTTACATAAAATCCTCTCAAATTAGCTGAAAGCTACATGCTTTCTTTTACATGTCATCCTAAACTAGAAGTTGTCTATAGTTTTATGGATTTTTACAAGAGATAATATCTAGAATATCAAAAATTGACTCTAAAATCTAATATTTTTGAACCATGGACACTAACACTAATGTCTAAAATGGCATTGGCTCTCTAAATCTAAAAGGAAGCCACACTCTAGATTATTTTACACGGTGTGCACATAGTGGCACGACATCCACCCCCTCTTAACCTGCACATCCTCTGACATGTGCCAAAGCCTTATGGATTTGCAGTGTCAGAAGAAGTATCTTTTGCTATGTCAATGTCTTCATCTTCTGCCTCTTCTTCTTCCTCTATGTCTTCATGCTCTTGAATTATATTCAAGTCTTCTAGATCATATGTTGAACTTTCTCTTCGTTTGAAGACCTTGATTCTTTTTCTAGCTATGGGTATCTTCATGCTTGTTCCATCTAATTCAGCCCATGAATATGTGGCATTGTCATGAACGACCTTTACCACATATGGACCAAACCAACGCTTCACCATCTTCCTAGAAGCATTGTATTGATTATCTAAGCTGCTGTCATAGACACCTAGTCATTTTCTTGAATTGCTCTTGGCCAAAGTCAATATCGCTTATTAAATATTCTTTTGTTCTTTAGTCTTGTTGTCTTTAACTTCTCAATAGCTGCTTGAACATGTTCAAGCCTTCTTTCTAGCTACCATATGTGCAAAGTCAGCAACTCTTCTCTACTAATGCCTTCCTCCCAAGGTAGAAGACTCCATGTGAGAATAGATTTTTCAATTGGCATAATTGGTTGTTGTCCATGCATAAGTTCACCTGGCATATAGCCAATCATTGAACTATGAGTAGTTTGGTTAGTCCATAATGCAAAAGGTAGCAATTTAGGCCATTCTTTGATCTTTCCTCTACAAGACTTTGCTAGAGCTTTGAGAATAGGTTGATGACCTCTCTCACTCTTTCCATTGCCTTCAGGGTTGTAGGTTGATGTTAAATTCAACTTAATACCCAATTGAGCAAAAAAGTTACGTGCCTCATCAGCATCCAACTCTCTTCTATCTGCAGTGAATTTACCCACACAACCATATCTACAAAACACTTCTTCAAGAAAAAAAAGACAAATAGCTTGAGTGGATTTGGTTTTTAAGGCTTTTGCGTCAACTTGATTGGTTAGATCCTCTCTTGCAAGCACTAAATACCGCATATTCCATATTCCTGTAGGCATGGTTACAAGATCAATAACCCATCTATAATGTATAGACAAGGGATAAGTCTATTCTA
Source organism: Lygodium microphyllum (assembly GCF_053477565.2). Classification (NCBI taxonomy): domain Eukaryota; kingdom Viridiplantae; phylum Streptophyta; class Polypodiopsida; order Schizaeales; family Lygodiaceae; genus Lygodium; species Lygodium microphyllum. Next base: position 114,337,076 of record NC_141164.1, on the reverse strand, counting down.
ACCCATCTCGATGCTTAACCATAGAATACATTTGACACACATAACAAGTTTCAACAAAATGTGCTATGTCCTGATACATGTTTTTCTACCAATATTTTTCTTTAACTTTACTAAAGGTTTCCCATATGCCTCTATGGCTAGTCCACAGGCTTTCATGAAATTATTTTATTACTTGTTGTTGCAATCTTTTGTTACCGAAAACTCGAGCAGGTGCTCCTTTCTTCTTCTTTGCATGCTTCCATAGATGTCCTTCTTTAAGAAAAAAGCATAAGATTTCCTCTTGATATGCTTGAACTCCTCATCAGTCCAAGTCTCCTTCTTCTTCATTGTGCTCAAATATTGGTTGATCTTCAGCCAATCTTCTTCATAATCTTCTTCAAGGAAATGAACTAGAACTTGAGCAATGCAATGAGCATGCTAGCTTCTAGTTGACCATTATGTTGTTTTCAGCTTTGGACCAGTATATGCAGTAACTGAAAATGTATTTTCAGCAGCCATGGAATGAAATTCAGCAAGTATAGATTCTTCAGCTTCATCTTCTTCCATCAGCTCTTCTTCATTGTCATATCTTGCATGTGATAGCATGTCAGCAAACAACTGGATTCTCATTTTCTGCAATATGCTTTAATTCAGGGTTGAGAGACTTAATATATGCAATCCATCTTAGCATAGCAATGTCCGGTGTAGAGCAATTGGCAATCATGTCCAAGAGTGGAAGACAATCAGTTTCTACCACTACGGAAGCACCTATAGAGTATTCGCGATCACACTTTAATGCTATTACAACTCCCCACAATTCTCTTTTTACTTGTGCATACCTTCTTTGACGTTCATTGAGAACTTTTGCTCCAAAACAAATTGCATACTTGTTATCTTCAAGATCCTCTTGGCCAACAGCTCATCCTATCCCAATGGGACTTGTATCCACAGTAAGGATGATGGGTTGACCATTTGAATAGTCAGCCCTTTTGAGAGTGGGGGTTGAAATTAACAACTTCTTTAATTTGCATATAGTGAGAATATGCTCTTTATTCCAAGAGAATCTTTGGCCTTTTCTTAATAATTGATAAAGATTTTTGGCTACATGAGCAAAATGTGGTATCCATATGAGATAGAATACACATGCGCCAAGAAATCTTCTCACCTCTGAAACATTTGTGCATTTTTCTTGCATTCTGTTGATGGCATGTATCTTGATTGAAGAAGGTTTGCATCCATAGGGGCCACATAGATGACAGACCACTAGACTTCTTCTACTCCAAAAATCGACTTAGCTCCAGAAAGGGTAAGATGTACCTCTTCTTGCCTTGTCAAAATTCTATCACAATCATGAATATGATTAACTACAAATGTTCTACAGTCATCTTCATCAAGCTCCTCATTCTTTTCATTGACTTCACATCCCTTGATAGATACATCATCAAGAAATGGAAGAGTAAGTTGTGGAATCAAGTCCCTTAAGACTTTGTGCATGGCATTCATCATATGGGCTACAGAGTTTGTTGCACCTTGTGGTAGAGTGCACATGCGGACCAATCCAAGAGGTGTCTTCATTGTGGTAATGTCTCGGCTTTCTAATGAAAGCTGAAATTGGTCATATCCTGAATATAGGTCACCCATAGAATAAATTGCTCTACCTACAAAAGCTTCCCCAAACTCATCAACAATTAGACCTGAACCAACATTTCGGATTGTGCCACAATTAATAGGTTGTAGATCTTGAATGAATCGTAAAGATCAATTTTTCTTAGGCACGATAAACCATCGGTTTGAGTAGGGCGCTAAAGAAGGTTCTAAAATATTCATTTTGATCTTTTCATGATTTAGAAGTTCCAGTAATTTGGGCAAATGCGCCCTTAGAACAGGAGTAGGCTTGAGGTTCCAAGGCACATGTGGGACCGTAAAAATGACCGTAGGAGCCACAATATTTGGATCCATACAACCTATTTGACTTGGTTGAAATGCAAAAGCTTTTCCATGTTTCATTAGCATTTGCATAAAAGAGTGTTTTTCAGCCGGCAAAAGGAAATAAATTTCACCTATTTTGAGCTCTTTTATACTTTCAAATGTGAACTTGTGACCAATGTTGGAAGTATCACGAAGACTTGGTTGATTTGTTGCCCTATCAGCCAGCCCTTCACTTTTAGGAGGTAGTGGGACTGCCCACAGGTTTGACTTTCTTATCCACTGTCTTGTATTTTGTCTCCACTTGCGCTTCAACCTTGTTGAGTAAATCAATGTCTTCCTGCTTAACAGCTTCTTGAATTTTTTGATAAAAATCCAATGTACATACTTCTATGGGCCGATTTTCTGCATGAGCAGTTGCATATATTTCAGCCAATGTGTCCAATGTGTCAGTAGTAATCAGTCCAAAAAAAATACCCGAAATATCTTCATTTTCAGCCATCATATCATAAGTTTCTGGCTCCCTTTTTACATGACATAAATATTTTTTTCAGCCTTAGTCATGGCCAGAAGAGACATATAACAGCCTATAGTATTGGCTGTACATACATATAAATTTGCTAGAGACATAGTTTATGTTGCATGAGGAGGTTCAATCTTTTTACATGACGCACTACCATAGCCTCCTTTTATAGTAGTGCAACTTGAAAACCCTTGAATTCTTACAGTCGATCTCTGTTTCGATGATGGTTAACACACACAGTAAGAAATTGGACAGCTCATTCATTATCCTTGCTTTGGATTCGAGCATAGGAAGAACCATCATCAAGAGCTTTTGTTTCCAAGCGGGCTTAAAAAATGTAAGGTTGCCCAAGAATGATAGGGTAACTACAAGAGTCTTGAACAAAAAAGTAAAAATGATATTTTATGTCTCCAATAGTTATTTGCACATTAGGACATGTAGCATATAACTCTCCAGAATAGTTGTTTGCAGCTCTCATTCGCCATCCTAGATCAACATCTATGGGCCATCCGCCACTTTCATAGAGACTCCTTGCCATGACGTTTATCTCCAAGCCATGGTCGAAGAGTGCAATACATGGTGTTTCTTTTTCTCCAATTTTGACGACTGTCTCTGTTGTTGCTCTTGCCCAATGCATATGGGAGTAGTGACTGCTTGGAATGAACTAGGCCTCTTCCTTCTCATACATGTGCTATAGACAGCCTTCTTTTTGAGAGCTGGGCTACCCAACTGGTTTGGACCAGCCGACCGTTACATTTTCAACTTTCACTTCTTTAATTTTTGCATTCATGTTTTCTTTATCTTCAGCTTCAATTGTTGCAATTAATTCTTTAACAGCTTCAAAATGAATTCCTTGTGAAGTCAGCTTCTCTTTATCCTGTACAAAAACTCGAAGAACTTGCAAAAAAGCATGCACAGTTTCTTCAGCTTCATCACCAACATATTGTCTTTTCATTTTGATTACATTAATAATTACATCATGAAATTCACATTTGGCAGTTCCAAGAACTTTGACTAAGGTGAATTCAATTTTTCTTCCTAGAATTTGTTCTTCTAGGACTCATTTGAGATCGGTTGCAGATTCTATGTCAGACTACAATTTGTAGCCTGGCTTCTTGCCTTTCTTCTTTCATTCGGTCTTCTTTGTTTGTGGTGCATCTTCCATCTCTTGATGTGGAGTTATATTTTCACCAAGCTTTGGTTCTTCACGCGTTCTTCTAGTTACCCATTTTGGAGGACTAGGATGGCCTTGGTTCATCTTCTCTTCTTCTCTTTTCTTCAATCAAGACTTCTTTATGATTGACGTCAGCTAAATGTGCAAAGGAAGAAAAAGAATCTATCGGTTATTCCTCGAATGCACTGACTAGCATTAGACAAATCTTCTTTGGTTGCTTTACCATGTTCCATTTGATCTAGTGACTACATCCATACTTTAGATTGCGCATTAGCTTTACATTCTTTCAAACTTGATTTAGTTGTCTCAATTTGCAGCCCCCATAGGTAGCTGCATCAATTGTTGCATAGGCATTCTTTACAGCTAAATCTTCTAATCTTTTCTTCATTCCACCATTGCCAAAAATTGGCTCCAATGGAAGACCAGTTTTAGCTGCATGGATTTTTTTGTCTTTCCAAAAGACGAGCTTGTGTGCTTCAGCCTCACGTAAGGCAGAACACTCCCTCTTATCATGTTGTTGGCTATCGCACCAAATACAACACCTCTTAAAGCCTTTTCTCATGGGTCTTTGAGTTGATGGTCGTCCTCATTCTTCAACTTTGACATCCAGCTTCTCTACTCTAGAACTAATTTATGTAAGATTCAAATGAAGGTCACACATGCTTTTAATAAGTTCATCCATGTCATCATTTTTAGAAGGAACAAAAGAAGAAAGAGTTGGTTTATTAGTCAAAGGAATAGGGGATTTTGAAGCTGGAACAAGATCCATCAATGGAGTTGTTGAAGTTGAAGTAGAGCCCAATCGTAGTCACATCCGCTCTCTTCGAGCAATCATGTTAACTACATTAGTAACATCTGTCCATGCAGTCTTGACTCTTGATTTGGTGGTAATATCTTCTAGGCGATCAGCAAGCTTTTCTTGTAGAATGGGATCTGCAGCCTTAAGGAATAATTCAATCTACTGATCTTCCATACTTTATTGGTCTTCAGCATCAAGTTGTCCAAATTTACTTTCAAATTCATGGTATAGAGTTGTTGCAACTAAACCTTTGATGGCACTTGTAAGAATCAAACTTTTGAAGGAAACCATGAGGCTGTAAGAATGGCACTTGTAAGTGATTAAGTTGCTAATTAGTTCAGGTTTAGGAAGAATAAAACCTCTAAATTTGGTTGTCTAGATGTGATTAATGAGAGAATATTTGGTTCATTGAAGAGGTCGGCCATTAATTGCCCTCATCTTTTAATCCAGGTCAGGGGTCACCTTTTCGGCCGTTTATTGTCTTGGAACTCGAGAGATTTTGAATTTTGGAGATTTTCGTACGAACTTCGCATTTGTTTGCTCCCGCGTTTTCTTTCTATACACTATTCTCTTTTACCATTCCTTTTGCTGCACTTGCTTTCTATCACTATGAGATTCTTGCTCGGTTCATTTGCTAGAATGTCTAGCAATACTACTTCAAATAACACAGGCGCAAGCACACGTAAATACAAGCTATCTATTCAACTAGATCCGACTTACACATCTTGGAGAAGTATACATCATTGAGTATTGATAGATGAGATTGAAGCCAACAGGTTGCGAACACAAGGAATGAAGCATATAGATTTGTGGGTGGATGGAAATATCTATCCCAGGGATCCTTCTACAGGTAAACCACCTCCTTTTTTGAATGTCCATGACTATATAAGATATGCTGGAGAAGGTTACAATGGAATGCTTGGCTACTGTATGAGGTTATACTCTGCATCTTACACATATATAGCTCAAGTGCACGAAATGAAAAAAGCACTAGAAACTACACAAACAAAAATTTTAGAGTTGACAAGTCAGATTGATATTTTGAAAAATGTTAACAATTCATTGCAGAATAAGCTAATACGCTTGAGAGAAACTCCAGTAGGATTTAGAGAGAGGAAGAGACCATTAAAAAATATAACCAGCTTGTGTGAGAGAGCAAAGAAAAGGAGACTAAATCTTACAAAGAAATATGTCTCTAACATATTAGGCATAAATATCCGAGAGAATGAGGAAAGAATCAAACTTTTGAAGGAAACCATGAATAAGAAAGACATTTTGAGGATTCTTAAGTCACCAGAAAATGTGGATTTGAGAGGTCCAACTCTGAGAGAGTTAGTAAAGGATTTAAAAGGCACAGTGAAAGCAAATGAAATTGTAGAGACATGTGATACTGTGGGTATAAGTCGAAAAGGTTACCGTGCTATCTCTGGATTATGGTTTAAAAATCTTAAACGCAATAGGGTAACTATATTTGGATTGCCCCGAGCCCTTGCAATTTCCACTGCAAGAATTTCCATGAATCACAAGATTCCACATGTTTTTGGAGATTACTTTCACATCGAAAGGTCTATGTCCTATGAAAAACAAAAAAAACATGCAATTTTTTATTACAATGAGTTTAACAATATATGGGTTGATCTAAAAAAGGTGCAAATTGCAATGGTTCATATGTATAAAATCACAGTAGAAGAAAGTTATGGTGTTCTAAAGTTTGCCTTGAAGTTGGATGAAGCACAGATTCAAAAGGGACAGAAGATGGAAAGAATCAGCATTTGCCTCATGAACATGGCATTGGACCATGGCAATGGCGAGGGCAAAGCTCCATTGCATAAGATCCAATCCGAGATGGAGATTTGGTGGATTGGTGCAGCCTAGGTACCAATTGAAAATCATCAAACGTTGAAATGGTTGTTCAACCATACAGGTATTCCAAATATCATTAAGTCTCAAAGTGAAGGCGAAATGTTGGTAGTTGATGGGATTGGTAAATTTAATGTGGAATGGCATATGAGTGCTGATTTGAAAACTATCAAATGTATGCTTGGAATATGTAATGGTGCAAATGCAAAATATCCTTGCATTTATTGCATGGAAAGTATTGGATCCAAAGATTGGAGTAGTTTGCGACCAGTAAGAAGAGCCCCAAATAGAGACTCTATAGATTTGAGTAAATTTAAAAACATAGAAGACATCTGGGATCCCATTCTTTCCATCTCTCTTAAGAATGTTCATATTTGTACTTTGCATGCAGAGATTAGAATAATCGATAAGCTTCTCAGGTTGCATCTTGACTACGCATATTCCATTAAGCCATTATCTTTATCAGATGAGTGTATTGATAAATGCGAGGCATTGCTATCGAAAATGGGATTTCATGGGGGCCAAGTTCACTTGAGAAAGGATCCAATACTTTCAGGAAAAACAAGAGATATCTTGGCCGATGTCTCTATGGGAGGCTCAAAAGCTAGACGATTCTTAGGAAATCATTCAGGAAAGCAGGTGAATGCGGCTTGGGAGTGTTGGAGAGAGCTATGTGAGATCACAACAAATGTTGCAAGCACGCCGAGGCTTGCGTTTGTTAGAATGGAGGTCTGGATACACCTTGATGTTTTTCTGAAACTCCTCAGGCAACATAAGACAACATATACATATGCGGAAGAGTTCAAAAGATCAATCACAAAGCTTGTTCAGGCGATAAAAGAGGCATGGGGAGAAAAAGATATCACTTTTTATCTGGTAAAGTAATAATTATTTAAAGATAAGAGAAGGGTTGAAGGTTTCAAGCCAAGTTCTTGAAGATAAGTGATAGCAGGGTGAAGACAGATTCAAGGAGAGGAGTGAACGGAAGAGAAGGGGTTTGAAGAGATTTAAGATGTAGAAGAATACTTCCCAAAAATAATTAGAAAATATAGAAGAATACTAACAGAGATGAAGCCTGTCAATTTCTTTCAGCATTATGAGAAAATATAACTCTAATAGACAAAAACGTGTACAAAATAATACCTTCCTCTATGCTGCTTAGATCCGCAATCTAATGCTTCCAATGGCTCCAAAAGGGGGGTTAAATACCAGGACACCTGCCCAGAATCTTGGTAGATCACTCCTTCTTCATCTCCCACTTTCAGAGTGATATTCACTACCTGAAAATAGCGATCGCACTCGCGCGATTTTGCTTCTCTCTCTTTTTACATAAAATCCTTTCAAATTAGCTGAAAGCTACATGCTTTCTTTTACATGCCATCCTAATCTAGAAGTTGTCTATAGTTTTATGGATTTTTACAAGAGATAATATCTAGAAAATCAAAAATTGACTAAAGTCTAATATTTTTGAACCATGGACACTAACACTAATGTCTTAAATGGCATTGGCTCTCTAAATCTAAAAGGAAGCCACACTCTACATTTTTTTACACGAAGTGCACATAGCAGCACGACACCATGCCTATCTCCTCTGCACGCTTCAAGCCCTCTTCTCCCTCCATCCATAACATCAACCCCTCTACTTGCATACTCTACTTGTCCATGCTACAGATATTGCATTTATTATACAATTGTGCACTTTCAGGTGTTGATGGCACAACATACCACCACGGAGGTTGTGATATATTCAATATCACATATAAGAGTGTGTAATATATTAAATATAGTAAAAGAAAAAAAAATCACGTTTCATGGCGGCGCGTGATCTGAGCCGTGATGTCGCAATCCGTTAGGTGATAGGGGGGGGGGGGGGCAGCAAGCTCCTCGCTGGAGTTTGCTCGCGGACCTCTCCATCCACGCTGACAGGTAAGGGGGGGGAGGATTCCCTCCCCTCCCCTATTTAAAGAAGGAGTATCTGCGGGAGGAGGGTGGAGAGGAAGAGACAGGCCGCCTGCTCGATTGCTGCCACCGCTAGCCACCGCTGCCACCTATCCCCTTCGGCTTCCATCTCCACAACGCCGCCATCAGTTTAGCCATTCCCCCCTGCCAGATTATCTTCCCCCCCCTCTTGCCACGTGATAAAGGAAGCTTCTTTGTAGACACTTCCTAAGGGGGGGCTAATCAAGCCCCCATTCACCTCTCATATCCCCTTCCTTTGAGTTTTCATTTCCCCCTTTCCCGGGTTTTTAAACCCCAAGCCCCCTTTCACCCCCCCTTATATCCCTTTTAAAATTTTTCACCCCCTCCCCCCCCATAACTCTTTTTTACACAACCTCCTAAGGTGTTTTTTTTTCATCCCCCGTGTCCCCATTACTTCTTCCTTTTTCCCCCCTGGATCCCAAATCCAAACCATCATCATGGGCCCAGATGTTGTCCCGTGAGGAAGAAGTACCCCGTGAGGAAGAGTAAAAGAGGGAAAGTAGAGGGAGTGAAAAGAAGGAGTGGAGTAAAAGAGGAAGAGTAGGGAAAAGATAAAGAAAAGAAGGAGTGGAGTGAAGGAGGAAGAGTGGGGAAAAGATAAAAGATAAGGAAGGGAAGTAGAGGAAAAGGAAGGGAAGTAAAAGATAAGGAAGCGAAGTAGAGAGGAGTGAAGGAGAAAGGAGTAGTGTGAAAGAAGTAGAGGGTGAGGAAAAAATAAAGAAGAGTAAGAAAGGAGTAAAAGAGGAATAGTAGAGAAGGAATAGAGGGAGGTAGAAGGGTAAAAAGGGAGGAAAACAAAAAAAAGAGGAGTGAAGGAGGAGTAGGGAAGGAGAAGGAAAAAGTAGAGGAGGTACAAGGAAAGAGAATAATTTCCTTCTATACCTTTTACCCCAAGCCAAAGTTCTCCAAGGGTTCATGTGGTTGCAAAACCACACTCACCCATAAACTTTTTGCCAAGTATAGACCCTATAGGACCTTTCTTAGGCTTTGTAAATCTTTTCCTCTCCGAAGAATCTAAGAATCTAAAGGTCCTATCATTCCTTCTCGTGATCAACCGTTTTAACGACATCTTGCCTCGAAAGAGAGACGCCGAAATTCCAGAAGAAAGAGTAAAAGCTACCTTCACATTCGAACTACGATGCCGCCTAAGAAAGTCCAAGGAGTAGCTGCGGGAGGTTCATCTCCCGGTATCCATGTGGATATCTCACCCCAAAACCAGGTTTTTCTTCTTGGCTTTAATTCGGTTTTAAGTCAATCATGCAAAGAGAAATTGTTAGGGATAGGATATATTTGTCCGAGTTATTTGTAATGAAGAAGTTTAGCTTATTTGAATGAATGATAATGTATAGAACATAGTTTCCTTTGAATAGCATCATGCATTATAAATTACGATCAAGATTATCTATTTACTATAGTAGTATATTTCAGTTATAACCTGAAGGTATAGAAATTGTATCTTGCACCATTAGTCCTATTCCTTTTTGCAACGAATCATTGTAAATGATTAAATTCATGAAAGGTTCTTTTCATTGCTCAAATTACTAGGAAGTCATCATTGCTAATTGCACATCTTAGCAAGGGAAATGATTGTTAATTGCATGAGTTCATCTGTAAGGAAAAAAAAGAAGATTAAATTGAATTGTACCGACTCAAAAATCAATGGTCACAAGGATAACAAAACCGTGATGAGGTGATCAATGTTACCTTCCAAAAGATAACCAAACCAATCTAAACTTAGAAATACCATGCCCACAAAAAAATATGCCTTGGAAATGATTTAAAGACCAAAGAAACGTTTATACCTTAAGCACTTGACTACTTTCCTTATTGTAGGGTCAATAAATTAGTAAAGATAAAGAACTAGGGTATGTCCCTGAGGTTCTTAAAAAGAGACCTAGGTCCGACATACGTCAGCTTAAAGGATCTAAAACGGATTATTCCATCGCAAGACTTGCGCAGCAAGTATGAAATCATTTAGTCTTGTGATTGATTCACAAGGAGAAAGGGTAAATACCCTCAACAAGGATGGCAGATCCCTACGCAAGTTATCTTGCAAAAGGACGTATTTTTGGATATCTTCCTAAATAAGGAAAGTTATAAACCGGAAACTAAAGTATCTAAGGAACTTTAGGGTTGACCAAGTTGGGTTAATAAGGTACGCCCTACACCGGAATGTAAAGGATCTTGCCAATTTACAAGACACCTTGGGAACGAGTGCTGATACACTCAAAAGGAAAGAACACTTCCTTAGCAGTTTGCCAAACAACACGGTTGATTAATGGAAATGTTTGTGCTTGCTAGAGATTTTAGAGCTCTGTTTGAATTATGAATTACAAATTAAATGAATATCTATACTTTAGGTTAAAGGCCTGAAGGGAGAGGCAGTTTCAGTTACCCCCGACTGCTTGCCTAACCCTAACCAAGGGGGTTGTTGACCGCACCGGAAACGTGGACCGGACCCGCCGCGAGAGGTCTCTCCATTGAGCTCTACTTGGAGCAGGAGGATGCTTGGGTGCTAGGGGGGGCTCTGGCCGTAAATCCCTCGCCTTTCGGGTCCTGCGCAAGAGGCTAACGTGACTCGGGATTGAATCTCAAGGCCCGCATACTAGTCTACGGGTAGAAGCTTGGAATAGTGATCACTATGGATTACTGGATAGCCTTCGGGCAGATTATGGACAAGCCTACAGGCGGAACACCTTGTATTTCAAAGATAACAATGATGATATGTTAATAAAGAACTTGTTTGATATTGTTTTTCTATGTCACCTGATAAGATTAAGTGAAGGAACCAGTGTTTAACGGATTAATTAAAGAAGCTAGTTGTTACATGTCAAACTAATGTGTTAGGTAATTACATAACTAAAACAAACCAAGGAAAGTGCGGAGGATGGGCCATAGGTCCGTCCTGCAGTTGGGTGGTCCCGGTTAGCCGGTAACTTTTCTCAAAGAACAGCGAGATGATCGTCAAAGAAAATGAATAACGAAAGCGATGACCTAGAGTTATGTCTTAACCAATTTACGATGTTCTAGGGGAACGGAATGGGACTATGCCTTATGGCAGAGAGGTTGAGCTTTGTATCCCTCTCGTTTTTTTCCCATTCTCCTTGAACCAAGTGCAGTGTGAATCCGCTTCGGACTTGGCATTTCTGCGTAAAGTAGTTCGCTTGGGTCCGACGCTAGTTACTGTTAGGTAATGACCAATCAAGAAAACCCTAATTCCGGTCGATCCTAAGTGGGAACGGCCAGGATACTTCCGCTACGTGGCAGACGCGGGAAGACCTAGATCACAAATCCCGTAACATTCCATGGGAGTGCCGAGCGGAGCTTTCTAGACATCCTTTCCAATGGACTGCTAAGACGTGTCTTGGATGACACTAAGAGGACACGTTACAGTTGGTATCAGAGCCGACCAATCACGAAATTGCTTTTATAAAGTCTCAAAAAAATGAAGTAAATAAATTATTGTTGTCCAAACATTTCCTTACCTTCAATGCTGTCTTGCAAAGTTACGAAGCGTGGAACAAGTTTTTGGTATTCCGGGTCATGTTTATGATTGCAATGCATTCTCCGCTTTATAGACAAAGAATTGGGATGATGAACATCCTGGAGCAGATTTATAATCCATCACCTTTATACATAGAACGAAGATGGACGGGGACTTCAGGAATCTACTATATAGCCGCCCACCGGTTTGCTTATCTACAGACCAACCTGAAGAGGATCAAGTGGTTGGAAGACTTGAAAGTCGTGAAGCTGTTCGTTTTTGTGGAAGCTCACGTAAATTCAACTTTACATATTCAAGGTCGGAGGGTTGAGATGAACTCATATGTATATGAGGAAGTAACCCGTGTAATCCCAGCCGACAAGATTAAAGTGTTGGGCCGCCATGAGAAGTATGGATTCCAACGGAAAGGGTATCCTGAACTTCCAATGAATTATTGATTCCTAAAGATCCATGACCCAAAACCCTACAATTACACAGTTCCAGTAGACAAATGCAATACAACGTTGTTCTCCCCAAACTGAATGTAACGATTGGCTTATCATTACATAAGACGTTGTATTCAAAAAGGTTATACCCATGTAAATACAAATAAAGACTTCTTTTTATCAATACCTGGCTGTGCATAAGAGTTGTTAAGAAGTTAAGTAGCTACATTGTTTACAAGATGGCTGAACTAAAAATGAAAGATAAGCTAACATCGATTATCATATAATAACGTTAAGAAAACCTTTATCCAGGCACAACCCCAGGTACAGGTTCCAAATTCGCCTCCTACATCAAGTACTGTTGTGATCCAGGAGAAGAAGTTCCTCATTAAGCAGATAAAGCCACCCGAGTTTGACGGGAGAGGCAATTTCCTCCAGGCTGATGCTGAAATTTGGATTGAATCCATGGAGGATTACTTTGAAGCAGCTGGTACTACACCTACCAATCAGGCTATTCTCACCAAGTTAAAGCTCACCGGCGAAGCTAGACTTTGGTGGAAGCAATAGTGCAGGGATCAAGGGATTTCAGAGGGATCCGTTACCTGGGAGAAGCTGAAGAAAGCCGTGCAGGGAAGATACTTACCACCTGCATATCGCACGCAGAAAATGAATGAGTTCTACGAGCTAAAATAGCTAGGACTCACTCTTGATGCATACTACTCTAAATTCGTCTCACTTTTAAAGTATGCGCCACAGATGGACATGACGCAGTAGGTGTCCAAATTTTGTGCGGGCTTAAATCCACCAGTAAATACCCTTCTCGAATCTATGCGTCCATCAAATCTTCAGGATGCACTCATTCGAGCGGTGCCTATAATTCAGGAGGTGCAATCTAGACCAAGGGGTAACAAAACTTGGTCTTATAATGACCCGAACAGAGGAGCATTCAGACCTCAAATGAAGAGAGTTCAAGGGCATAATCAGGGACAAAGAAAGAAAGCAAGGACAAATAACGTCAATAACTTTGTTCCTACTCAAAGTAATGGCCAAAACCTCCGTTGTTTCCACTGCAACGAACCCGGTCACTTCAAGAGGCAATGTCCCAAGCTCAATGGAGGACATCGCCAAACGCCTTTCCAAGGAGCAGGCCGTGGTCAAGGAGCCGCTACCCGAGGAAGAGGAAGAACCGCCTGCATTGCCAATAGGCAAATGTGCGAAGGAGGGGAAGAAGAAGATCCAACCATGGAAGCAGAGTTCGAAAGAGCGACAGTCCACGCCGCTCTACACAAGAAAGGGCCGAATCGCCAGTTCTCGGTGATTCAGACACCGTCAGACTATCAAGGTAAAGGTTTCAAAACCTTCATTGATTGTGGCAGTACACATTTCTTTATCTCACCAGCATGTGCAAAAAGATTAGGAATAGCCACAGTAGAAGCACCTACCCTGCTTGTGGAATTGGCAAATGGTTGTGAGGTAACTTGTACCAGGCAAACTGCTAAGGTGGAATTCTTTCTGGGAGGAAAGAAGACTTCAGTCAAATTCAGAGTCATGAATTTAGGTATCCATGAGTGTCTACTCGGAATGGATTGGCTTAAGCCCAACGACGCCCACATTCACTGTGGAAAGGGTCAAGTTTCCTTTCGAAACTCTGAAAGGGCATTAGTCACAACTCAAGGTGAGTAGGAGTGCCAAGAATCCAATTGGCCAAAGTATCTCGGATCATAAAAGGAGTCAGAAAAGGATTACCCGTTTACTTGATCAAACTCAACAAGTTAGATCAAAAGCAAAAGTCTCATGAAGGACCTTCTTGGCTAAAGGAATACACTGACATATTCCCTGAAGAGTTGACCGAACTTCCGCCTCAAAGAGAAGTGGATCATGAGATTAGATTAGTGCCTGGAGCTGCACCAATTGCAAAGAGACCTTATAGAATGTCCATACTAGAAGCAATTGAGTTGAAGGAACAACTCAAACAACTGTTAGATCAAGGTTACATTCGGCCTAGCAATTCACCGTGGGGAGCTCCATTACTATTCCAGAAAAAGAAAGATGGGACACTTCGACTATGTATTGATTACCGAGGGTTGAATCAATCAACAGTCAAGAACAAGTATCCTATTCCTAGAATAGATGAGCTTCTTGATCGTCTTCAGGGTGCAAAGATCTTCTCCAAGATTGATTTCAGGTCAGGTTACTATCAGATAAGGATCAAGGAAGATGATATTCCAAAGACAGCCTTCAATACGAGATATGGGCACTTTGAGTTCCTGGTTATGTCATTCGGGCTTACAAATGCACCTGCCACCTTCAATAGATTAATGCAGGATATTTTTAGACCATATCTTGATGATTTTGTGCTTGTCTTTTGATGACACTTTAGTCTATTCTAAACAAGAAGAAGATCATGAACCTCAACTTCGGATTGTCCTTGAGACAATGAGGTCACATAAGCTATATGCAAAAATGAAGAAGTGTGCATTCTTCAAGCGTCAGATTGAATATCTGGGATTCATAGTATCATCAGAAGGAATATCAGTAGACCCAGCCAAGGTCAGAGATGTGCTTGAATGGCCAACACCAGTATGTGTCAAAGAAATACGCAGCTTTCTTGGATTGACAGGATGGTATAGGGTCTTCATCAAAAACTATGCTTTGATTGCAGCACCTCTGACGGATTTACTATAGAAGCAGACTTCCATTACATGGTCGACTTTCGAACAAAATAGCTTCGACAAATTGAAGCAAAGTTTGGTATCAGCACCTATTCTAAAACTTCCAGACCTCCATAAAGAGTTCAAGGTAGTAACAAATGCTAGCATTCTTGCCTTGGGGTGTATACTTATGCAAGAAGGTCATCCAGTAGCATACTCTTCAAGGAAATTGAAGAGTCATGAAAATAATTATGCCATGCATGATCTAGAATTACTAGCTGTCATCCATGCTCTAAAGCTTTGGAGACACTACCTGTTGGGTAACAAGTTTACTCTAGTAACCGATCATAAGAGTCTCAAATGGATTTTTACCCAGAACGAGCTCAACATGAGGCAACGTCGGTGGATTGAAGTGTTGGAGGAATATGATTTTAAAATCAAGTACCGACCAGGGAAGGAGAATGTAGTTGCCGATGCACTCAGTCGCAAGGCATTCCTGAATTCCCTAATCTTGCAGAATCCATCAAGGCCAGATCTCTGGCTACAAAAGTATCTATGCCAAACAACCCTATACTTGAACTAGCTAGAGAGGAAGCATGCCATGATTTGGCCTACCAAACAATGCTAAAGGAAATATCTACCAAGGATCAGAATCAAAAGTTGCAAGCTAAGTATCAGGAATTTTCCATTGATAATAGACTTGTCTACTACAGAACAAGGCTATGTATACCAGCAAGCGAGTCACTTAAGCAAAAGATAATATGGGAAGCTCATAATTCCCCTTTCATAGGACATCCTAGCTATGCTAAGACTCTTAATGCAGTTAGAAAAAGCTACCATTGGGAGAGGCTTAAAGGTGACATTCTCAAATATGTCACTGAGTGTTTGTCTTGCCAACGTATCAAAGCCGAACATGTCATGATGCCAGGGAAACTGCAACCCCTTTACATTCCTCAAATGAAATGGGAATTCATCAGTATGGATTTTGTTGTAGGCTTAACCCAAGTCTAGGGAGGATACAACTCCATCATGGTTGTGGTTGACATGCTTACTAAGGTTGCACACCTGATTCCAGTAAAGACAAACTATAAAGCCTCCGACATTGCAAGATTGTTTATCAAGGAGATATTCAAGCTACATGGGTTACCTAGAAGAATCATTAGTGATCAAGATTCTCTCTTCACATCACACTTCTGGAGAGCTATCTTTGAAGCTATTGGAACTCAACTCTGCTTTAGCACCGCCTACCATCCCCAAACGGATGGCCAAACAGAGTGAGTAAATCAAATCATCAAAGATATGCTTAGGGCATACTGCTGTCGAGAGCCGAAGAGGTGGATTCAATACTTGCCATTAGTTGAATTTGCCTACAATGCTTCTTACCAGTAGAGCATTCAGATGACCCCTTTTCAGGCATTATATGGTCATGATTGTCGAAGTCCTCTAAACTTTTCTGATCCAACCCTAAGGGTTGAAGCGTCAAGACAGATGTTGGAAGACATGGATGATCAAATAAAGTCAATAAGACAAGACATACAAGCGGCTAAGGATAGACAAAAGGCATACGCAGATTTGAAGCGTAAAGAAAGAGTCTTCGAAGAAGGAGACATGGTCTTCATTCGCATACGCCCTAAAAAGAGTTCCCTATCCCTAGGAGAGTGCAAGAATCTAAGTCCAAGGTATTGTGGGCCGTACAAAATCCTCAAATTTCTAGGACCCAATGCTTATAGATTGCAACTCCCTGAGAACCTAAAGGTTCACAATGTATTCCATATTAGCCTATTGAAAAAATATGTACCCAACCCTAACCATGTACTTGATGACAAACAAATTGTAATGCCTAGTCAAGGAGACCTTGAACTAAGGCCGGATAGGATCTTAGATGTTAGGGAGAGACAGTTAAGATCTAGAACCCTGAGAGAATGCCTCGTCCAGTGGAAAGATTATCCCGAAGAGGATGCCACCTGGGTAGATGAAGGCACTCTCAACCATCAATATCCCCAGTTTATCTCGAGATGAGGACATCTTGATTCTTCTAAGGGGGAGAGAATGTAATATATTAAATATAGTAAAAGAAAAAAAAAATCGCCTTTCATAGCGGCGCGTGATCTGAGCCGTGACACCGCAATCCGTTAGGTGATAGGGGGGGGCCAACAAGCTCCGCTGGAGCTTGCTCAGGGCCCTCTCCATGCACGCTGACAGGTAAGGGGGGGGAGGATTCCCTCCCCTCCCCTATTTAAAGGAGTAGCTGCGGGACGAGGGTAGAGAGGAACAGACAGGTCGCCTGCTCGATTGCTGCCGCCGCCAGCCGCCGCTGCCGCCTATCCCCTCTGGCTTCCATCTCCACAGCGCCACCATTAGTTTAGCCATTCCCCCCCCCCCCCCCCCCCCGCCAAATTATCTTCCCCCCCCTCCTACCATGTGATAAAGGAAGCTTCTTTGTAGAAGCTTCCTAAGGGGGGGGCTAATCAAGCCCCCATTCACCCCTCATATCCCCTTCCTTTGAGTTTTCATTTCCCCCTTTCCCGGGTTTTTAAACCCCAAGCCCCCTTTCACCCCCCCTTATATCCCTTTTAAACTTTTTCACCCCCTCCCCCCCCATAACTCTTTTTTACACAACCTCCTAAGTTTTTTTTTTAAAAAATCCCCCGTGTCCCCATTACTTCTTCCTTTTTCCCCCCTGGATCCCAAATCCAAACCATCATCATGGGCGCAGATGTTGTCCCGTGAGGAAGAAGTACCCCGTGAGGAAGAGTGAAAGAGGGAAAGTAGAGGGAGTGAAAAGAAGGAGTGGAGTAAAAGAGGAAGAATAGGGAAAAGATAAAGAAAAGAAGGAGTGGAGTGAAGGAGGAAGAGTGGGGAAAAGATAAAAGATAAGGAAGGGAAGTAGAGGACAAGGAAGGGAAGTAAAAGATAAGGAAGGGAAGTAGAGAGGAGTGAAGGAGAAAGGAGTAGTGTGAAAGAAGTAGAGGGTGAGGAAAAAATAAAGAAGAGTAAGAAAGGAGTAAAAGAGGAAGAGTAGAGAAGGAATAGAGGGAGGTAGAACGGTAAAAAGGGAGGAAAAAAAAAGAGGAGTGAAGGAGGAGGAGTAGGGAAGGAGAAGGAAAAAGTAGAGGAGGTGCAAGGAAAGAGAATAATTTCCTTCTATACCTTTTACCCCAAGCCAAAGTTCTCCAAGGGTTCATGTGGTTGCAAAACCACACTCACCCATAAACTTTTTGCCAAGTATAGACCCTATAGGACCTTTCTTAGGCTTTGTAAATCTTTTCCTCTGGGAACAATCTAAGAATCTAAAGGTCCTATCATTCCTTCTCGTGATCAACCGTTTTAATGACACCTTGCCTCGAAAGAGAGACGCCAGAATTCCAGAAGAAAGAGTAAAAGCTACCTTCACATTCGAACTACGATGCCGCCTAAGAAAGTCCAAGAAGTAGCTGCGGGAGGTTCATCTCCCGGTATCCATATGGATATCTCACCCCAAAACCAGGTTTTTCTTCTTGGCTTTAATTCGGTTTTAAGTCAATCATGCAAAGAGAAATTGTTAGGGATAGGATATATTTGTCCAAGTTATTTGTAATGAAGGAGTTTAGCTTATTTGAATGAATGATAGTGTATAGAACATAGTTTTCTTCTAATAGCATCATGCATTATAAATTACGAGCAAGATTATCTATTGTTAACCCCAACACGAAGAGAGCGAAAGAAAGTGGAAAAGACGCAGGGCAAAGGCGGAAAAAAGGTAGCCCGATGAAAGGAAAAAAAAGGAGAAAAGGCCAAAAGCGCAAGGACAACGTTAAAAGGCCAAGGCAAACACGAAAAGGGAAAGGCACATAAAAAGTGCACCCTAAAATCTTGTAAAAGAGTGCCGGGCTCTCACCCGTGCAATTTGTAAATATAGAAGGGTAGTGAAAAGGAAACAAGGAAGATAAAAGGACAATGGAAAACAGGGCCTAGGCTATGACCGGCCATGTAAAAAAGGGAAAAAGGGGATGACCGCCCAAAAGGGAAGTAGGGTTTTGTATATAAAGTTAAAAAGTGAATGAAGAGCTCATTCTTTGGTGTGGCAAAACGAGTCTTCTTCTTCCTCTCTCCTTCTCTCCTTCTTGCTTGTGTATGCTCTTGAGAGAGGGAGTTGAGAGTGTGAGGGAGTGAGTGTGTGTGAGAGCGAGGAATCAAGAGGGTGAAGCTCTTCACCATCTCCTCTCCCCAACTTCTCTTCTCTTCGCTTGTGCGTGCGGCTATGGAGGATGGAGCTTGGAGATGGAGGAGGCTTGAGGATGCTTGAGCTAGCATCGAGAATCGTGGAGCTACCGGAGTGTGAGAGAGAGGAGGGTACTCGATCGAGCATCAAGGTAAGTTCACTGCATTTGTAGGATCGACGGCGCGTCGGCTAGGTGAGAGATAGCCATGAGAGCTCCTTGGAACGCTTGAAACAATAAGCGGTCCGTGGGTCTAGGCGGTTGAGGGAAAGCTCCCACATTTTGGTTCCGTTGCCGGGACCAACGGATTCAAGCTCGAGCACTCGCGCGCCTCATATCGAGCATTGAAGTAGGGTATTCACCCTGAAACGGAGCTTGAGATAGGTAGGAAGTCGGGTGTTTTTGATCTTCAGAACAAGTAAGTATTTTGGAACAATCTGGTTATTAATGACTGGAAAGAATGGAGAAATTAGTTCAGTGTTTTGCTTTCGATTCAGGATGTGTTTAGGATAGATTAGCAGTAGGAAATCACACACGAAGAGGCAGAGGGCTGCTACTGTGAAACAGAGGGAAAACCACAGGAAACGAAAGGAAAAAATGGAGTAGATGCAAAGATAATGGCGTGGGAAACGCCAGGGAAGGAATTTGTAGTGTGTAGGGCAGAACTAGCAGGGTATAAACTCTGGGAGGGCAAGAGGACCCCATTTCCAACCAACGGAGAGCGAGAGAGATAGAGAGTGAGAGAGTAAACGAGCTGGGCAGCCGTCCGATCGACCAGAGCTAGGAGGACATCGCATTTGGCGACTCCCAGGTAACCGATCTCCTCTGCCCCACTTCAACTCCGTTGCGGGCTAATCACACGACCAATAGGATAAAACACCTAATGAAAATCGAGCAAATCTGTGTGCGCAACTCATCGGACCGGCGGAATCGGACGTCCGACCCAGTGTCCGATTCCCAGAATCGGACACTCGGACAACCGTCCAATCGGAACGACCCGTCCAATCACTAGGCTCGGACCAATTAGTCCGATCGGACGTGCCACATGGCACTCGGACCAACCGTCTGATTTTTAGAATCGGACACTCGGACCAACTTGTCCAACTCAAACACTCGAACCAACCGGACGCTCTAACTTGGACCCATCCTGTCCGATCAGACGAAGTAATATACATCACCAGTCGGACCACCTGTCCGGTCCGATTCCCAGAATCGGACCCATCCATAATCGGACCACTAAGAATCGGATCACCCGGTCCGATCGGACCGCCTAGAATCGGACCGATTCCTCGAACACCCGCCCGTCCGATTCTTGAGAATCGGACACGCGGACCTTAGGACTCCCACTCTGCCCTGACATACCTGGTCCAATCTCCACAATCGGACCATTGGTAAATCGGACCACTGGTAAATCGGACCACTAGTAAATCGGACGTCCGATTCCCAGAGTCAAACCAAAACAAAACCTGACCCATCCAGGGACACAGTGGGGCACTCCTCCAGCGACCCACCCCCACATGAGCGACATGAAGCAGCATAGGACCCTGGGACCCGTAGAGCGGCCAGGACTAGAGTAGCAAAGCCTGTCAGGCCCAAAACGAGCAAGAGTGAGTAAGACACCGGGGAATCACTCACAGCACTCTGATTGAATTTCCGCACTTGAAGAACACTTAGGAAAGTCGAAAGCCTGATTGAGCACAAGTGCACGAGGAACAACACACTCACGAGTGACCATAAGTTGAGCGCTGCATTCAAAAATTAAAAAGAACTCACTCAGATAAATCGCCCAAAAAAACCCACCAGTAGGAAAAGACCCAAGGGTAAGAAAACGCGCAGAGCGCAAGGTAGGATCAAGCAAGGAGCAACAACGACAAGGATCTGACTTACAACCAGGCGCAAGAATCCCACCATGATAGAGGGAGGCTCAGATCATCGGTTTGCAGGGGAGCTAGATGTTAGCGCATTTCCAGAAGCCATACAACAAATGGTGAGCAGTTACGATGCGCATGCGAGGTACGAACACCGTGGCAAGACGGCAGAGGCAATCATTGCGGACCTAGAGGAGGAGAGGAGGCTAGCCCGCAAGGCATTGCAAGGCATAGCCGAGTACAATAGGGACCAACAAGCCAGGAGCCTAAGGCAAAGCATGGAGCTGCATGAGGTGCAGCGAGTGCTGAACTTGGCTGGCCGAAACAGGACAGACTAGGAAAGAGCACTCGAGGAAGACCTGACGCTGGGCGAGCTCCTCATGAAATGGCTGCTCGATAACACCGCGGTGGAACAGAATGCCACTGCGCTAGCAAACCTCGCTACTTGCAGGACTAGGGGCAAACCAGGGCTCAAAGAGCCAAGCCAAAATACCTATCGTCGCCAAGCAACTCGACAAGTACCAGCCACCGGACGACCCGTACAGTTTTGTCGAGCAGTTTGAGCAGGTCTGCGAAGCCAATGGCCTCAACGACCAGGCCCAATGTTCACAAGCATTCGGACTCTGCTTAAGCGATAAGGGTAGGACGTGGTATACGAGCCTAGATGCTATAGAACGAGCCAACTGCAATAACCTTAAGGACCTTTTCGTCAAGAGGTTTGCTGAACCCGGATACTCTGACAACCTGCTAGTGCGCCTGATGAACGTCAAGCAGAAGGAGAGGGAGGGCATCCGCAACTATGTGACCCATGTGAGAAGCCTCCTTAAGAGAATCCCCTTAGGCGAAAGACCGACTGACACGGCAGTGTCAACCGTAGTCATCAGCGGGATTCGGGATGAAGAATTGTAGAAGGCACTAGCAGGCAACTCGAGCTTGCAATGGGACGTGGTGGCTAGGGTTTTTGAGGAAGCCATTAGGGTTGATGACCAACTGAAAGAGCGGAGCTCTAGGAACTCCAACCCAGAAGAAATCAACCCACGGAGTTTAGAACGAACGCCAACCTCTAGCGAGCGATCCAATGCATCGTCCCAAGATAAGGGGAAGGCTACCGAGACGGACCACGGCTTGGCCGAGGTCAAGAACGAACTGGCCAAAACACAAGACATGTTGAGGCGACCTACGCGTCTGCACGTCCAGTGTGTGTACTGTGGAGGAAACCACTGCCAACAGAATGTAAGGACCCTAGGTCAAGAACCTGCGCTAACTGTGGAAGGTTCGGCCACGATGCCGCACACTGTAGACTACCACGAAGACTACCATACACGCAACCCTACGGCCAGCTCTACCCGGCTAATAGGCCATAGCCATTCTTTGAAAGGGGAGCCC
The DNA here is from genome assembly GCF_053477565.2 of Lygodium microphyllum. NCBI lineage: Eukaryota > Viridiplantae > Streptophyta > Polypodiopsida > Schizaeales > Lygodiaceae > Lygodium > Lygodium microphyllum. Next base: position 114,314,801 of record NC_141164.1, on the reverse strand, counting down.
CGCTAGCCCTACCAGCACCTAACGACATGAAGCTAGCGATCCCTAGGCTGGACATAAATCCTACCGGTATTCCTAGACCGCCTGGTCCCTATGTGACCCACCCACCGAGCGATGCTCCTGTGCACTACGTAGAGGAGCCCAGTGACGAAGAAACCTACATATACCCTTACGTCTCGCATGACGACGAGGGCAATGCAATCCTCATGGATTACCGACCGGTGCCGGTGATGGCATTAGGACGAGGACGGGGTAGAGGCCTGGGAGGGCAGCCACAGGATCCGGTCACTTGTTGGACGTGTGGACATCCCGGTCACGTCTCATCACGCTGCCCAGAAAGAGAGTAGCAAAGTAGGGACAAAGCTGACCAAAGGTGTGCGGAGTGCGGAATCACTCATCTTTTCATAGACTGACCAAAGCCGCCTTCTGGTTTAGCTATTTGCCGTCCGTCCCGCTAGGACTGTTTGGTGTTGAAAACCTTGATGGGAAGGCCACACCTATCCCCCTATGAGTGATGACCCGAGCACAAATGAAGCAGGCCGACGTCTCTCTGCCAGGACCTACCAATCTCGACGCGACCTCAGTAGGAAAGAAGAGCCGTAGGCGGAAAAAGAAGAGATCAGAGGCTAAGGTCGCACTAAAAACCGATAGCATTACGACCTTACCCCATGGAAAGAAAGTCGCAGATGTAGAGGTAGAGACTTCAGCCCCTAAAACTGCCCAAAAGGAAAGCGCTAAGGTAGGGGAATATCCACACCCCAGGCGACAATCAGAAGCCAAAGAAAAGGTGAAGGAATGGGTGAGGGAGGCTCAACAGCACCTCAAGGATGTCGAACCCATCACGAAGGATGAGATTGATGATCTCTCCAGCATGAGTGCACCGCTATCACTACCCCAACCTAAGTCTGCCGAGGTTGCTACGCCACAGGCAATGCCGTCAAGGCCAAGCCTAGACATAACAGACCCACAGGACAGCCGTGGCCATTGGCTCGAACAGTCTGAACGAAGGGAAGGACGAGTGTTTAGCAATCTCCTAACCACACTAGTGACCACCCCTGTAACGGTTGGTCTGGGAGAGCTGCTCAGGCAGCACTCTACCCTATGGCAGGACCTCAAACATTGGGTCGAGAGACCACACGAGCAAGCTCCGGTAGATGCTCAAGACCAGGATGCGGAAACGCACTTACCAAGTTTGACGCTATACTCAAGCCCTAAATCCTTGCACATCAACGCCTTCTGGGAGGGCTCCAAAATGCACGCAGTCCTACCAGTCCTAGCCCTGGGAGACGCAACGAGAAAGGGGATTGTAGACACAGGAGCTGGGGTTAGTATGCTTAACCACGCAGTGTTACAAAAGTGGGGAAACCCGCCTATCGAAGCTGCTCGGTTTAACGTCACGCTAGCAAATGGTATGCGAGTGAAACCATTCGGGGTCTTGAAGAATTGGCCAGTGAAGATTGCAGGAGTCCAGTTCTCTATCAACTTTATTGTCATGAAGGGAGTGGACTATGATATCTTATTGGGTCGACCCTGGATGCGCAATGCTAGAGTTATCGAAGACTGGGGTAACAGCCTGATCTTCCTGGGCAACCGAACTAATGCTGTGAGAATAGAGATGGACACTTGGAAGACCTCGCCAATCGACATGGATGCCATCTCTACTCTACTCAAGGGAAACACCCAGAACAAGGAACCCTATGGGTCCTTAACGAAGTATATCCCTTGCCCAAAGGACGAGCGGGATTGGATGCACGTCCTCGCTACACTCGACCTGCCGTTCTCAGATCATGAGGCGTATGAGCAGGCTGTCAAAACAGTTGGCAAGCCAAGAGAAACACTGCCTACACCTGTCTACATGATGGCAGCAAGCCTCCATGACGGGCCTAAGCCTGTCGCTTCCCAAGTGCCAACCAAGAGGAGAGAACTCCAGGGAATATTGGGGCACCTAACGGACCGACTGGCATGCAATGCAGCCGCCAATCTCAAGCCGCTCCAAGACCTCTTGGAAGAACCCGAGTGAAAGTGGACCAGAGTGCACGAACTGAATCTCAGATACAACTGGGCGTTGATCCCCGACCGACAAGACGAGGCAGAGCAGGCCTTGGGGGACAATGAGCAGTCTAGCGAGGCAGATTCCGGTGACGAATATGAAGATTGCCAACCCTTTGATGAAGGAAGTGAGGGTGAGATAGACATCATAGAATATGACACCGAAGGGCGAGAGATTGAGCAAATCTGAGCAGATGCTAAACCGCAGTCGAGACCGGCCCTTGGAATGGACCAAGGAGTCATGTGTGCGAAATGCGATCATGCTTGGTTGGAACATATGGGAGTTGTGGATCTTAAGCAAGCCGGCCTGACCCAACCAGAAACGGCAGCAATGCTTAGAACCGAGTCACCATCCGAACTGCGGCTGCTAGGGGAGACCACCTCCTCTAGTGAAAATGGGGAATTTGACTCTGAATCTGAAGTTACTTCAGAGGATGACCCAGAAATCCCTAGGCCACCCATGACCAGATGCACCAAGGGAGACTTACCCATCCACCTGAGGCGCAGACGATTATGGTAGAATGAAGCTAAGCGTCCCAACGATGCGTGATCAGAGGAACAAAGGAAGCCACAAGACCTCCCTAAGCGCTTTTCAAAATTCAAAAGAGGGGACAAGGTGGTGGTTCTGCTAAGTGCCAAGCGCCAAGGGCAAACCCGCGAACTAATCGAAGGGCCAGCTAAGGTCAAGGAGGTAAACCTAGCCCTGGAACGGGAAGCACCCCGACCAGTGTTCATTGCCGAGGACTTGACGCCACGGAAGAAGAATCTAGCCTTGTCACTCTTTTGCGGGAGTACCGGGATGTATTTGCTTGGTCTTTAGATGAGCTACGAGGGGTAGATCCGAGTGTTGTGACTCACAACATACCCATGACAACGGATGCAATGCCGATCAAGCACCGACCATACCCCATGAATCCAAAGCACGCCCATGCTCTCAAGGAGGAAATTGACAAGTTGATGAGAGCCGGATTCATTTACAAAATTGAGCACACGGACTGGTGTCACCCATAGTCATTGTGATGAAGAAAAACGGCAAGATTCGAGTGTGCATCAATTACAAGAAAGTAAACGCCGCGACAAAGAGAGACAACTACCCCTTACCGTACACCGAGCACATGCTTGAGAGGGTGGCAGGTAAGGAAGCCTACAGTTTTTTGGATGGCTTCTTGGGGTACAATCAGGTGCAAGTGCACCCTGCGGATAGGCACAAGACCGCCTTCACCACTGAGTGGGGCGTCTTTGCATACGTAGTCATGCCATTGGGGCTAACCAATTCCCCCACCACCTTTCAACGCCTCATGTGCACCATATTCAAGGACATGCTTCGCAAGGAGTTAGAGGTCTTCGCCGATGACCTGTGTGTCCATTCGGCCTGGAAACCAACATCTCGAAAAACTCCGCGCGGTCTTTGAGCGATGTCCTTTATACTGTCTCTCCCTCAACCCCCTGAAATGTCAGTTTTGGGTAAAGCACGGATGCATCTTGGGACAGGTGGTGTCCAAGAACAGCATTGCCACGGACTTCTCAAAGGTCAAGGTTATCGTGGACCTTCCACCCCCAAGTAATTACAGGGGAGTTCAATTCTTCTTAGGTCACACAGGATACTACCGGCGGTTTGTACTTAACTACGCGCTGATCGCTAGGCCATTGTACAAACTGCTAATTGTCTTCGAGTGGACTGAATCCTGCCAACGAGCCTACGAGGAATTGAAAAAAGCCTTAACAACGGCACCTATCCTACGATCCCCAGATTGGACTATGATGTTTCACGTACACATCGACGCCTCTAAGTTTTTCGTGGGGGCAGTGCTGTGCCAACCTGGTGAGCATAACTTAGATTACCCAGTGAGTTTTGCGAGCAGGCAGCTCACTGAGACAGAGATGAATTATTCGACAATGGAAAGGGAGGGATTAGCCATGGTATTTGACGTGAAGAAGTTCCGGCATCACCTACTAGCCACCCCCTTCACCTTCTTTGTAGACCATCAAGCCTTGCTCTATCTAGTCAACAAACCTTGCGCTACAGGACGTATAGCCCGATGGCTTCTCCTACTCCTGGAATTCGACTTCTCAGTGGTGGTACGGAAGGGAAAACAACACTACATGGCTAACCATCTGTCCCGTATACCCACAGGAGAAGCTGCTGGACAAGGCATCGTGGACGAGTTACCAGACAGCCACTTATTCCACATATCCAGCAAAAAAGACCTATTCAGGGCCGACCTGACACCATACTGGGCAGACGACATAGTCCAAGTGCTCGAGCATGGGCTGCCCGAATGACCAATAGAACGGGCACGGCTTAGGCGCTTAATCCTGAAAATCGAGCCCTATCAATTGATTACAGGCCAGATCTATAGGCTGGGGCAAGACGGTCTGCTACGTAGATGCGTATGTGAGCATGAGATGCACGATGTGCTCTCAGAGGTGCACAACGGTATTGCAGGAGGACACTTTAGCGGGGACACTACAGCACGAAAGGTGTTGCAGTCCCAGCTATGGTGGCCCACACTCTTCCGCGATGCCTCACAATTTTTCAAACATTGCGATGAGTGCCAACGGACAAGGGTCCCGATCTGTAAAGATCAGATGGAGTTAACCCCTCGCCAACCTTTCAAAAAATGGGGAATTGACTTCATAGGACCCATCAGCCCCGCGGCACAATATTCACAAGCTAGATACATCATGGTGGCCACAGATTACCTCACCAAATGGGCAGAGGCGAGGGCCACGCGGAAAAACGACGCTAGGACAACTGCCAAGTTTTTATGGGAGCAAGTAATCTCGCGTTTTGGTTGCCCCATCGAATTGGTTAGCGACCAGGGAACGCACTTCATCAACGAAGTGATAGCCCATCTCCTATCCACCTTCCTCATCATCTATCGCAAATCCTCACCATACTACCCTCAGGCTAATGGCCAGGCTGAATCAACCAACAAAATTCTCATCACTGTCCTAACCAAAGTAGTCTCATCCTCACGAAGTGACTAGGATAACAAGTTGATGGCAGCCCTGTGGGCCTACCGAATAGCTTATAAGACGGCCATCGGACAAACGCCTTTTAGGCTAACCTATGGGACTGAAGCTATTCTTCCATTAGAATTCTTCGTCCCTAGCCTGCGGATAGCACTCCAAGAATGATGGGAAGGGAGGGAGGCATGGACGCAATGCTTGGTCGAGTTAGAACACCTGTCAGAGGTTCGTCTCCTAGCCACCCATGCACTTATCTGTGAGAAAGCCAGACGCAAAAGCTTGTTTGACAAACACGTCAAGCAACGAGAGTTTGAGCCGGGAGACCTAGTGCTCCTCTAGTCAGTTAAAGGACACAAACAAAAGATGAAATTCAGAGGTCTCGGACCCTTTAAGGTCCGCACAATCAGCCGAACTGGTAATGTCGAGCTGGAAACACTGGATGGTGAGGGAATGGGCTTCTTCAATGACAGTCGAATCAAAAAGTACTATCCGCCCACTCACCCGCTGCATGAACAACCAATGGTGGAAACGCCCGTTAAAATACGAGTAGCCAAACTTACGGAAATCAGCGAGAATGAGGAGGAGCCTATAGAACCCGCCTACCTCGGCATCACGGTCACGGCCAAGCAAACGTGCTCCTTCAACGCCCTAATTGACAAGGGGGCGGATTTTAACATTTTGATGCACGAGCATTGGACCCAACTTGGCACACCAATGCTTCATCCCACAATAGCCAGATTGAACCCATACGGGGCCCAATCCTACCGGATCCTCGGCACATGCAGAGTTACTGTTTCTATCGAGACTGAAACTATTCCCATGTTGTTTTATGTCCTACCCGATGCCAGGAATGCAAGCAGAGAGTCATTGCTCGGGCGAACTTTTAAAAAGCAGACCCGTTGCAATGTTGATTATGAGTCACAACGCATCCACCTAACAATTGGGAGTGTCCCTATTATCACGACTTTCAGCAAGCGCCTCGTAACCCCAGCACCGCTCACGGGGCCACCGATAGAAATAGCTGCACCTAAGACTAAGGAAGAGGGCCGTGCATATCTACTACACCCAGATCCCCACACACTGCAGCCCGCCAAACCCAAAGCAAAACCCCAACAGACTCGCTTGCAATGGGAGCCGAAGAAGCCTCAAGGCCAGCCTAGAACTAGACGTGCATGTCCACGGAGCACCTACAAACCTAAACCTAGGAGACCGAAATGCCATCATCACAAGCGCCGCGTGATTAAACAAATATGGGTCCCTAAAATCCTCCTGCGTGCACAAGGCTACTATGAGGGGAATGCCTCATTGTGGATCCCCAAAATCCCAACTGACACAGGCCCTGCTTCTATGTCAACCGCAAGGCCTTGTCCTCTGATACCTCAAGACCACCCCAGTCATCCGACTCCTTTGTGAGTTAACCCACGGGTGTCACACACACCCAACGATCCAAGCAACGGCCATCACCACAGGAGGCATCACCCAACCAACCCAACCCGCAACTCGGCAACCCTGCTGACCGCAGTAGCATAGCCCCTAAGATCAAACCCGACCCATCCGTCCAGCCAACGCTCGGGTTGCTGACTCAAACAAGCCCCTAGCTGCTGGTAGCTCTGTACCGACAGAACCTCCAGCTCCAGCAAACCCCAACCACCCGCTGGCCTTAAGCCTTCCTATGAACGGAAGTCATTCCTAACGCTGGCCGCTGACCTCGCCGAGGACACGGGGGATGATGTCATGGACTGCATTAAACAGCTCGATGCCACCTTTGTTGCACTGGCCCTCAGCTATGACTGCTTGGACTTGGGACTATTAGCACAACCCCTTGCAACTGACGTGCACACTATGCCTTGCTCTTGGGAGACTTTTGAATTCGCCTTTGCACAAGCTTCACGCTCTGCCCCACTGAGCTGCTCGCTCGCGAGGTCTCCAAAGAGCAAGCAATTAAGCAACGCCTCATCCCATCATTTGACCCGCGCACGACGTCCGGCCTCACTAGCCAAGAAACAACAAGGTTGTCCCACCTGGCGGACACGGAATCACTCTTCTTGAAGCAGTGATATGCTCTTCAATTGAAATGGGCAGTTGAGGGATACCGCATAATGACCAACACCGAACAACGCCAAGCCATCAAGACGGCTGACTATGATCCCACATACATCACGCCCACCTCGTATCGAGTGTTAACCACTCTTCGAGGTCGATCATATCTTAGGGCACCCCTATCTCGATCGCATCCTGACAAAAGAAGAGCTCCACATCGCAAGTCGAGTCAACTCCGGTGATTTCCTCACCGATGTCCTCACATACATCACCCACGTAGGCATCCGACCCTGTGACCCGGACTACTCTGCACACTTAGAATATAACCCCAACTTCTACAATTGGCTCCTCCACAAATCAACATGAACGCCTTGGACCCACAACCTCCAATCCTGGGATGGATTTTTCTTTTCCACAAGGGGGATGGGGCAGTAAACGGGGTAACGGGGTTAAAACTAAAAAGTAAACCAAGCATGAAAGTTAAAACTAAAAAGTGAACCAAGCATGAAAAGGCTCCAAATTAAAATGCCATGCAGAAATAGGTGATAGAAGTTTGAAAGGAAAAATCATAGTTATGAACGATAAAATCTGCTATGGTCGTCCAACAAATTGGTTGCCAAAAATACTAAAAAGTGAATTGACTGAATGTACAGGTGGCGACCATGGCAGGTCAAGACAAAGCTGGCAAACTCCCTTTCTCGGAGGAAGAACAGGTGCGGTACGGCCTCACTGTGGAAATCAGAGCATTCAATCAGCTGAAGTTCCGCCACATATTCAACTTGAAAGACGTGGTTATTGAGAAACCAGTGGTACGACGGATCATAGAGCAATGCCACTTACAAAGGTATCTGGACGCAGTGGGCCAGAGGATAAACTAAACCCTATGCGCCGAGTTCCTGCGCACCTTCAACAAAAACAGGGGCACCGTCACGGTGCGGGACAGGGAAGCCACCAGACAGGTGTAGGTTGAACTGACCCCTCAATTGATAGAAAGGGCACTGGGGCTTCCGAAAAAGGTGGAGAAGAAACCAAAAAGGGACATCTACGCCATGTTGGGAATGGACAAAGTGAAGGTCCACACCAACGAGGAAGTCAACCTGGCAGACATCCCTGATCCAGAGATTCAACTGCAGGCAAAACTGATGCATACCCTATTTTCGAGTCAGCGGTACAATAGCATCATGTCCAGGATCAATGTGCCTCTACTCGAAAGCATCGCGGCTCAGGCACTGGATGAGGTGAATCTCAACGGGTTCGTGAGAAGGACGATTGAGGCCTCTACAAAGGCCCTGGCAATAGGAGGAAGGGCCGTAGCAGGAGAATCCCCTTCACCTCAATCAACCCGCAAAGCCTCATCCTCCAAGGCCTCCACCATAGGTTTTGGAGGTGCCCTCACTGCGATCATCCACGAGGCAATAGGGCAGGGACGAGCGGGAGAGGAAAAACAGGGAGATGGTGAAAAAGGTGGCGAATCGCCGTCGCAGTCCCAGCCCCAGGCGAAAGAGCAATCGGATGAAACAGAAACGGACACCGACGAGGAGGAAGAACACCAGGCTACACCAGAAAGGAAAGTGGAGCAACGGACCAAATCCCTGCACAGAAAGAGAGAGGAGGAGCGAAGGAGAAAAGAGAAGAAAGAGCTCGAATGGGCCCGAAGAGAGTCGGTAAGAGAAGAGGAGGAAAGAAGAAAGAGGATTGAGGAGGAGCTGAGGAGGAGGGAAGAAGAAGAATTGGAGCTGGCGACCCGTCGCTCCATCGAGGAACAGCGGAGAAAAGACATGGAAGGAGTGGCCAGTCCATACCAACCTGAAGCACTCGGCCCCAGCACTGGTATGCCGGAACCTGTGCAGCTGCCTCCTACAGAAGGGAAAGGAAAAGACCCAGTCAGGCCCGTCTCCCCTCTCCCCATACCACCCATGCAAGCCACTCCCCTCAGGGTGACACCCCCTACCATTGCCGCCTTGGGGCACACCCCAAAGATCGATGAAAGCAACGTGGTCACCTGGTTGCAATTCTTGGTGGAAAGAGAGTTGGCAAGGGAAGCAGCCAGGGCCACCCTAGTTTCAGGTGCCAAAAGGGTAGCGACGGCTGAGCTGGAGCCAGGGCCAGAAGTGAAAAGACAAAAAGTGGAGGAGATTTCCACCACTACGATCATGTCCCACTCCCCACCTCCAACAGGCCACTACGATGACTACGTCAAGGAGCTGCTCGCACAATTGCAAACGGCCAGGCAAGAAAGGAGGATGGCGGTGGAGGAGCTGGCAACGGAACGCGAATCACAAGCCACCCTCCAATTGGACAGAGTGAGGCAAATAACAGAATATCAAAAGGAAATCGTTGTGCTTAGGGAGGAGGCCAACACCAAGGAGGCGGAGGAGCTGAAAGCCTTGAAGGAGCACGACGCTACCTGGGAGGGAAGAAGGAAAATCCTAATGGAGCATCTCACCAGGGAGAGGGAGACAACTACCCACCTTCAGCACAAGAATGACCAGTTATCTGCAGCCGACTTGGAGGCGCAGAGTCAGCTTGAGAAAATTAGACAAGAGGTTGCAGAGCTGGATCAATTAAGGGCAAAACAGGTGTGGAGGTTGCAAGCAACGCGGGACCAACTCAACGAACAGATCGCAGAGGAGCACCAAGCGCAGTCCCGCTTGCGCCATGAGCTTGAAGCCCAGCAACAACAATTTATGGCGATGACCCTCCAACAAGGGGAAAGCCTGGAAGACATGGAGAGGCGGGCAAAGAAATGGTCCAATCATAACGAGCAGAGAGTGCAGGACTTAGTAGACCGGCTGGCCAAGGCTGAGGGAGACAGAGTGATGGCTGAAAACCAGGCAGAGGCAGCCCAGCTCGCTATGATAGCTCAGCAGCGCACTTTTATCAACATGTTGCTCCACGCCACCCACTCAGAAATAGATGAGGCCAATGATCAGCTGTAGAGAAAGCTAACCATTGCGCGCGCAGGGCCCTCACGGTAGGCCTGCACGTACCACTGCAGCTAGGAGGCCCGCCGCAGAGCCTAGAAGAACAAAGAAAATATTTGGCTCAAGTAGCAATGACAACACAGGAGATGGACGACCGTGTGTTCAATGAGGAGAAAACACAGGAGGAGGAGCAAGCGGAAGGGGGTGAGCCAGAGCTTGACCTAGGGCCTCAAGGAGAGGAATATGTCCCACCACCCCCTCAACCCCAACAAACCGAAGTGCCACCCCATGACACATCTGCCGAGCGAAGAGCGGCCCACACCACCCAAAGGAAGGAAATGGTGGAGAAGGCAAGAAGAAAACTGAAGGCCAGACCTGCCCAAAAACAGCCTGCTCCTTTCCCGCTGTGCACCCAAGACTCCCCCGCTGAATACCGTGCTGAAATGATTATCTGGGAGCAACAGGAGTATAGCCGAGACCCCTTCGAGCTACGCTTCGAGTTTCCCACCGCCTTGAATAGGGTGTTGCCCATTCAGTTGGTGGAGGATGTCATAGCCATGGGGGCCCGGCTCAAGGCTAAATGGTTAGCAGAGCGTGAGGCCCACCCAACTGCTTGGGGGGCCGAGGACCGCGAGTTTTGGCAAGACAAAGTCCTCCAGGTACCTCGCACTGTGGAAGGCTATAATTGCCAACCCACCTAGAGGCGGCGCATTTTTTATGTCAACCTGGAGGCGTGGATGGCGTTTTGCAATACCCTCCCTTCAGAAAGGAACGACCCCACCTTTATGCCGTATCCTCGAAGGGTAGGAGTGGATTTTAACCCGTCCATCCACGGTAGGTTCGACTTCCCCGTCATTTATAATGCCAATACCACTTCCCATAGGAACGCTCTTCTCTTCACCCTTCCCGACTTGTACAGCTCTATAGATAAATTCCTTAACGAATTCACCTCTTGCCCCGACCCAGCATTCATCACCACTTGTAACTACCTTAGGTTAATTAAAATCCTAGTACACCAGGAATCCGCACCCCAAGAACGCCACCTTCCACCCCTCTATTTTGTCCCCAATGCCATAGACAGCACCACCATGACCTCTCTCATGATGCGTGCTGCTCTTTTGCCATCCTTCTGTGGTGCACTACTGGAAGACATGAATGACAGCAAATTCACATAGTGCAACCACTCCTTTCTCTCCACCACCACCCTCAAAACCCACCTCCACATTAAGGGCTACTTGCTAAGCCGAAAATTCCTTAACAAGGCCCCCCGCCCTCCGCCCACCCTTACCCACCATTCGGATGATGAGGAGTAGAACTCCCGTTATCCCTTGTACAGTTGCCTCCATGTACCCACCTCAAAAAAAAAAGAAAAAAAAAGAAAGCAAGCTTTGATGACAATGGCACACCCCTAACAACGTCTTCAAGCAGGCATCAAAGGTGTACTTCATCTTCTCATTACCACATTTCTGCTCTACACAGCCCCACGTCGACCAGTCTTCTAGCTAAGTAATATCTAAGTATGCACAAGCACCGCACTCACATAATACCTACACAGAACTAATTCACAGTTTGGGTCCTCAAGTGCAGGACAATACTCTCAGCTTGCTTAGAGTTCGACCTGTCTCCCAAACTACAAAAAAAAAAGTCTTGTGCACAATACAGAGACTAGCACTACCCCTAGGGAGAGACCACCTGACAGGTTTTCAATTGCAGGTGTTGACGACCACAGCACAAGTGGCATTCATTCTTCATCAACGTCCAATGCTAATTGCCCACCTAGCATCCGACAAGCCGGAAAAATCGTCCTACGCAGCATCCCCAACCAACCCCCATGCGAACCAGTCACCAGTGCATGCCCTAGGCGCCCCTGTCCCCCGAAGTCTTCAGTGCATGCTACCACTTGCTCCTTACGCCAATGAGTGCCATGGGACTGGCACTCGTCTAGGAGGGGGGTAATGTTAACCCCAACACGAAGAGAGCGAAAGAAAGTGGAAAAGACGCAGGGCAAAGGCGGAAAAAAGGTAGCTCGACGAAAGGAAAAAAAAGGAGAAAAGGCCAAAAGCGCAAGGACAACCTTAAAAGGCCAAGGAAAACACGAAAAGGAAAATGCACACAAAAATCGCACCCTAAAATCTTTTAAAAGAGTGCCGGGCTCTCACCCGTGCAATTTGTAAATATAGAAGGGTAGTGAAAAGGAAACAAGGAAGATAAAAGGACAATGGAAAACAGGGCCTAGGCTATGACCGGCCATGTAAAAAAGGGAAAAAGGGGATGACCGCCCAAAAGGGAAGTAGGGTTTTGTATATAAAGTTGAAAAGTGAATGAAGAGCTCATTCTTTGGTGTGGCAAAACGAGTCTTCTTCTTCCTCTTTTCTTCTCTCCTTCTTGCTTGTGTATGCTCTTGAGAGAGGGAGTGTGAGAGCGAGGAATCAAGAGGGTGAAGCTCTTCACCATCTCCTCTCCCCAACTTCTCTTCTCTTCTCTTCTCTTCTCTTGCGCGCGCGGCTATGGAGGATGGAGCTTGGAGATGGAGGAGGCTTGAGGATGCTTGAGCTAGCATCGAGAATCGTGGAGCTACTAGAGTGTGAGAGAGAGGAGGGTACTCGATCAAGCATCAAGGTAAGTTCACTGCATTTGTAGGATCGACGGTGCGTCGGCTAGGTGAGAGATAGCCATGAGAGCTCGCTTGGAACGCTTGAAACAATAAGCGGTCTGTGGGTCTAGGCGGTTGAGCGAAAGCTCCCACATCTATTTACTATAGTAGTATATTTCAGTTATAACCTGAAGGTATAGAAATTGTATCTTGCACCATTAGTCCTATTCCTTTTTGCAACGAATCATTGTAAATGATTAAATTCATGAAAGGTTCTTTTCATTGCTCAAATTACTAGAAAGTCATCATTGCTAATTGCACATCTTAGCAAGGGAAATGATTGTTAATTGCATGAGTTCGTCTGCAAGGAAAAAAAAGAAGGAGTAGAGAACACACAATACCTATGAGAAGGATAGAAACTTAATTTCAAATGAATTGATACAAAGATGGTTCTGCCTACCCATGCACTTTCATTGTGAAACTTAGATGGCAATCCAAATAAATGATATGTGAAAAGCTTTAGGGTAGCTGGAAGAACTCTCACTTAATGAAAGATAGATAGATGATGGCTTTAGAGGGGTCTTCCTTTTATAGCCCAAAAAATAGGGATCCTTGATGGCTCCCACATGGCGCAGCTCAATACATTGTGCCTCAAGTTGATATTAGTATCGATTGTGATCGGATATCACATTTTTGCTATCCGATCACATAGACCTTATCTGATATACACTTCAGGACCCACCCAATGTCTATGCTCACACATGGCTTCTCCTCGTAATGGGGGCCTTATAACTTAGAGCACCATGGATGATTGGTGGCACCTTACGAGGGTGGGTAATTGAGCATATCTAACAAGGTAGACTTGCTCTTAAACGCAAGGTCTACCATGTCATGATAAATAATAGGTTTTGATATTCTTGCCATGCTCTTAAGCTATAGGATGTATATGGGATTTTAACTAGCTCAATGATGGTATGATTACACCTAATGCTTTCCATATATCTTATTGAAGTGTTTTTATTTTGTGATTTTATTCTTTATAGGGAATAACAATGCCAAAATAGATGTAATTATAAAAGTATCCTTAACTTTATTTTCTAGTTCAAAAGGCACATCTTTTTACCCACCTATAAGCCTACTCACTTGTAGAATAAGCACTGGATAGGCTAGATATAGATTAAGCCTAATGCAACCTAACCAAGGCTATGCCTACCCTTGGTTTTAACCTAGCCTATAAGCTCTAGTCTAGCCTACTAGGCCTATTAACCTAGCCTAGGCTTATCTCTATTCCTACTCCTTGTCTATCTTAGTCCAAGTCTAGCCATTGCCTATGCTAGTCTAGCTATAGGTGTATTTATAGGACCTACTTTAGTTTATGTCTACTATATCCTAATGTACCTATGTTTAAGCTTAATCTTATGCTTGTTTGATGATAGCCAATAACTAGCATTAGCCAATCTATAGCCTAAGATTAGTTTGTACACTTGTGCACCTAGGCCTCCACTAGGCAAAGGCTTGGATTATGCCTAGCCTACCTAGCGTATGTCTATACATTTGTATGCCTATGCCTCCATTAGGCAAAGGCTTGGATTATGCCTAGCCTTATGTCAAGAATCGTGTGGTGGGGGGACTTGCTTGAGCTGCTGCACCAAACACACTGTATACACAAGAGGAAGCTTACTCAAGAACAAAAGAAGAGAGATGGAGGCCAAAAAATTTTCTTGATGATTTCTTCTTCTTCTTCCACACACTATACAATGTACACAAAGTATAGATAAGATACAACATAAAGGAAAGTGGTATACTAAGTCAAACAGTCCATAACCAACTACACTAATCGACTGGTGCTATATCTTTGCCAGCTGTAGATAGGTGTAACAAACTAAATATAATAAGTGATAAGTCAGTGGCCATGTGAGTATTATAATGACCCCCAACGTGCTAAGTGTAGACGTGTGAACTCATCTAGCCAAGCGGTCCATCATCAATGTCCGCACGTGTTGAGCTTGCCATCTCAACACTCCCCCTCAAGTTCAACTCTATCTCTGCAACTCCAAGTAAGCTTCGAAACTTTCGAAGATTCTCTGCACCCAATGCCTTTGTGAAAATGTCATCAGCTATCTGATCCTATGTGTTGACATATACCAAGTCAATCTCTCCTGCAAGTACCTTCTCTCTCACAAAGTGGTAGTGCACCTCAATGTGTTTTGTCCTAGCATGGAACACTAGATTCCTAGCTAACTATATGCTGCTCATGTTGTCACAATGAATGATAACCGGACCATCTCCCTGCACATCCAAATCACCTAATAACTTTTGCAACCATACCACCTCACATGCTGCCATAGCAGCACCTTTGTACTCAACCTCTGTACTTGATAAAGCAACTGTAGGTTACTTTTTGTTGCTCCATGTAACTACTGCACTACCAAGGGAAAACATGAATCCACTTGTAGATCTTCTGTCTGACATGCTACCAGCCCAATCTGCATCTATGTATCCAAAGACATGTATGTCCTTACCTACCTCATAAAAAAGTCCATAATGTAAAGTGTACTTCACATACCTCAATATACGTCTAACTGCATCCAAATGAGGCTTTATAGGCATCTGCATTAACTGATTGACAAGGCCAACAACATAGCTCAAGTCTAGCCTTGTGATAGTCATGTAAATCAAACTCCCTACTATCCTCTTGAACATAGTAGGATCTTCTATCTCATCCCCAACATCAGCATTCAACTTCACATTTTTCTCTAATGGTACTGAAAGGGGCTTACATGTTGTCATACCATACTTGGATAACATATCTAAGCCATACTGCCTTTGAGATAGCCATATACCATCATCACATTTGATCACCTCAATACCAAGAAAGTATCTTAGCTCACCCAAATCTTTCATCTCAAACTTCTTCTTCAAGAAGTCCTTAACTTCAGCAATCCCATTGTAACTGTCACCTGTAATAATCAAGTCATCCACGTAGATGACTATGATGAGCGACCCTGCATCTCCCTTTCTCACATAAAGTGAGTGATCAGCATCAGAAATACAAAATCCAATATTGACAAGATACTCTCCAATCTTGTCAGACCATGCTCTAGGTGCTTACTTCAGCCCATAGAGCACCTTCTTTAATCTGCACACATATCTAGGATGCTCTAAATCCTCATAACCTATTGGCTGCCCCATATACACTTGTTCTTGCAATTCACCATGCAAGAAGGCATTCTTAACATCCATTTTCTGCAAACTCCAACCTTTGGCTACTGCCAAGGCAATCACACATCTTGCTAAAGGTTATAAGGACACACTATGTCATATGTGAATTCATCCTTGTGTGATGCCAAAGGGTAAAAAGGTGTCTATATTACCATATGTATGCTTTCTCATTTTACGGGCAATACAATTCAGTTACATTCTCATTGCGTCTCTCTCTCTCTATCTCTCTCTATGCATGCCGGTTTGAGAGTCGCGAGGAAGGTTCATTTCTTATTGGGCCGTAAGGCCCAACACATGGCGATCCTGCAACGACGGCCCTGTCGAAATCTGTGGTTATGTCTGCTTGCACCAACGCCAAGTCCTTTCACCACCAACCGGCCCCATCCCGCCCCCTGGACTGCAGCAGTTAGCCACGTCACCAGCCAGCCGTGCCAACGCCACATTAGCCTCACAAAAGATGTCATGAGTAGTCGTCCGCCAACCTCCCACCAACTAGCATTCATCAGTGGTAGCCCTTCATACCCCTTCGTACCCCATCATCCCCATCAGCAGCACGTAGGCCTGCCAACGTCATCCACGACTACTTCTAGCAATGTCAACAGCCACATCAAAAGCTCCTATTCACCTAGCAAAGCCTACGCTAGCGGCCTCTGTCAACTATGACTACCCCGCCAGCACCATGTCTCCGCCATCCTGTCTGCCCTTCAGTTGCAACAGCCCTCGGTATCTCATCATCATTATCTACATGTCGTCCATTCCTAATTGAGCCTTAGTATTATGCTTACAAAAACAAAACGCCTATATACACCTTACTGTACCTTAGCACCATAATTAGCACACATATTGTATATCTTTTTCTATTGAGAAATCAAATAAGCTTTATCTTCCCACCTATCACACCACATCCACCTCTCTATCCATTTGAAGCTATAGTCAAATGCAATCACCAAGTGTATTCAAATTGATGATATGACTTTTGCAAGGACGAAGTGATCCAAAGGGGGTATACCAAGCAAAGAGAAGACCGGATGTATCACCTAGAGACGCGGAGCCTACAAGAAGCACAATCTTGGACGAGCTTATGGAAGACTCTTTTGGTGAATCAATGCCAAAGAAAGATTATTCTCTTTGTTCTGCATCATTCTCCACACTTTTTATAATCAAATGTAATTCATAGATAGAGGGATAAGGCATTTGACATCCTTTCAAGGGAATAGTGGATTCTCAATTGTAAACAATTGGTCCCTCGTGCGTGCCAGGTGTTAAAGGTTATAAGGACACGCTATATCATATGTGAATTCATCCTTGTGTGATGCCAAAGGGTGCAAAGGTGTCTATATTACCATATGTATGCTTTCTCATTTTACGGGCAATACAATTCAGTTACATTCTTGTTGCATATCTCTCTCTCTATCTCTCTCTGTGCATGCTGGTTTGAGAGTCGCGAGGAAGGTTCATTTCTTGTTGGGCCGCAAGGCCCAACACATCTAACAATTGCCATCCTAGCAATTGGATTGAATGTCTCTTCATAATCTATGCCATATGTTTGAGCATAGCCTTTTGTAACCAGCCTAGCTTTATACCTGCTAACTGAACCATCTACATTATGCTTGACTTTGTAAACCCACTTACAACCAATAGCTTTCTTACCCTTGGGTAAGGGTACCAAATCTCAAGTCTTATTGGCTTCTAATGCAGCCATCTCCTCATCCATTGCTGCATCCCAATGAGCATGACCAACAACATCCTCAAAACAAGTGGGCTCAACATCCTCAACTAGTTTCACCATATAAGCATAATGGTGAGCTGCATAACCTTCAAAACCAAATCTTTTAATAGGGTATCTGACGGTGCTAGATATGTGTATCACCAGATCACTCAACGAATCCTTTACATTACTATGAGCTCTCTGTACACCTGGTGTCCTGACAGAAGGAATACCAAGCTCATCATCCAAGCTCTCTGAACCACTAGAATCTCCATCCAATCCCAAATGGCTGGTAGATGCATCATTACCATCTAGCACTTTCTTCTTTACTTTGTCCTTCCCTACAACACTTATAGATGCACTTGAAGGTGTGGGGCTACTCCTTAGTCTCCCAGACCAAGGGCTCACTGTAGGTGTAGTACCAGATGATGTTTCTGGTCCACTAAGTCTCCGTGATTCTTGTTTATCTTTCTGCACATAGCTGTACTGATCATTATCATCATCCAAAACATCACTAGTAGGTGTATATCAACTTCCCTTCTCATCAAAGATAACATCCTTGCTCACTCTGAACTCACCTATGACAGGGTTATAATAGCGATATCCTTTCTGCTCTAAAGAGTATCCAATAAAAACACATTTTTATGCCTTTGGATCAAGCTTCTTTTGTAGCTCATCTGGCAAATGAACTTATGCAATACAGCCAAATACTTTCAAGTGTGATATATTAGGCTTCTTGCCAGTAAAGCTCTAATATTTCTGTTTGAATAAAAATATTACTAGAACAACCTCCCACACACCGTAAATTCGCGAAAAGATTATCTCCATTTCCGGTCGTTGATTTATGACCATACACAAAGGAGTACTCCGCATTGGTCACCCGGGACCAAGGATCAAAATAACCGCATCACCTATGAGGAAACATCCTCTTGGTAGGGGGCCAAAGGGATAATGGATGGATATATGGCTTTTTAATTTCTTTATAAAAACTATTAGCCTTCTTTTCTAGTCGAAGGCCGTGTTGGAGAGAAGGGAATGAGACGCAGATGACTAAGCTCGTCGTTGGAGCTCGTACATGGGATGAACCATGCAGGATGCCGCGTGGGGGAGGGAGGATTCCCTCCCCCCACCTATATAAAGCGTGAGGAGGGAGAGAGGAAGGAGAGTGGTAGGTGCTGCCGTGCTGCATGAAGAGTAAGGGAGGAAGCCGCAGACATTGCCGCACTGGAGAAGGCGCCGCTGGGGAAGCCATTAGTCGCCGGAATAGGGGGATGCCAGCGCCTGTGGCGTCGACAGCCGCCGCCATCCCTCATGCCGTCATCCCTCTTCCACGACGTTCTCCTATTTGACCCTCCCTCTTGTTGAGATATCGAGCTCCACTCGTGATACGCCAGGGTGACCATTGTGTATTTATGTCACCGACTTGTCAGTTGCAGATGCGGTTGGTACACCGCCCATGAATAATAGCCACATGATAGCTATCCTTATCTACTCTAGTTCGTGGCTCAGTTAGTATGCCACCTTAGTTAGTTGAGTTTGGTTTGAGACCCATATAGAGGGTTCTTCTATTTCTTTGTACTAGAGTTCTTTTGGCTTACACAACTAAGAAGAGGAAAACTGTTTTCAGCCTCCACCCTTGTGTGTCTTCCCCCATTGTGCAAGCAAGAAAGCTTCAAGCGAGACTCCTTCCTTCTCTCCCACAATCTTGACACCTCTTCCACGGTGGATCTGCCGCACTAGAAGCTTCTTTAAGAAGCTTCTTAGAAGCTTCTTTAAGAAGCTTCTTTAAGAAGCTTCTTAGAAGCTTCTTTAAGAAGCTTCTAAGGGGGCTTTCTTAAGCCCCCTTCCCACTAATACTCCCTAAGCCCTTATTACCCCCCCCCCCCCCCCCCGGGGTTTCAAAAAGCCTCTTAGCCTTCCCATGGTTTTTTGGAACCACACACCCCCCTAGGATTTCAATTTCCCCCTTTCTCTTTAAGCCCTTGTTTCCCCCCCTCCCGGGTTTTTTTAAATCCCCCTTAAGGCCTCGTTTCTCCCCCTCTCGGGTTTTTAATCCCCCCTAAGGCCTTGTTTCTCCCCCCCTCCCGGGTTTAATCCCCCCCCCCCTAAGCCTTGTTTTTCCCCCTCCGGATTTTTATCCCTCCAAAGCCCTTATTACCCCCGGGTTTAAATTTCCCCCCTAAGCCCTTGTTCTTTTTTCCCCCCATCTTGGCTCTTTAGACTATTCAAGTCACACCCATAGGCCTACTTTGTCCTTAGGCTACCTTGCGGACTTCCATTCTCTTGCATTAATTCCTTCACTCACTTTTTTTTTAAATATCTTTTTGTGCAAGTGCTCGCTTTGTGTTCTTAGTTTTATCAAACAAGCCGGTGTCCACACACTCCCATGTCCTAAAAATCCAATTCATCATCATGGCCTCGTATGATATTCCGTAAGGAAGAAATAGCCGTGAGATAGAAGATAGGGAGGGAAGTAGAGGGAGTGAAAAGAGAGAGTGAAGGAGGAAGAGTGGGAAAAAGGTAAAAGAAAAGGAAGGAGAAGACGGTGGAATTCCAAGAAGAAAAAGGAGAAGGCTATCTCACATTCGAACTACGATGCCGCCGAAGAAAGTCCAAGGTGTAGCTACGGGAGGGCCATCTCCTGGTATCCATGTGGATATCTCACCTCAAAGCCAGGTTTTTCTTCTTGGTGTTAATTCGGTTTTAAGTCAATCATGCAAAGAAAAATTGTTAAGGAAATATATATTTGTTCGAGTTATTTTTAACGAAGGAGTTAGCTTATGAATGACAATGTATACAAATTAGCTTTCTTCAAATTGCATCAAGCATTATAAAATTATAGGCAAGATTAACCATTTACTATAGTAATATATTCCTAAAGTGTAGAAATTATATCTTGCACCATTAGTCTTATTCCTTTCGCAACGAATCATGGTAAAATGGCTAAATTCATGAAAGGTTTCTTTCGATGCTCAAATTACTAGGGAGTTATCTTTGCTAGTTGCACATCTTAGTAAGGCAACTATTGTTATTTGGCATGAGTTCATCTTTAAAGAAAACGGAAGTTAAATGTTAGGAATTAGCAAGTATAAAAATTAGATATACGAACTCATTTGGAAAGAAAATGTAATGGGGAATTGCTGGATGACACTCTATTTGAGGACTTGGGACTAATAAAGTGTGTATACACCAATTTCTCAGCTAGGCCTTTTGTTCCAAGGAGTATTGTCGTCTTTGTATCATCTTGGCATTATGCTATATGCCAAATTAAACTGTATTGATTGGGAAAGTTAATTGTCACAAGGATAGTAAAACCGTGACAAGACGAGTAAGATTACCTTCCAAAAGCTAACCAAACCAATCTAAACATAGAAACATTCATACCCCAAACACTTGACTACTTTCCTTACCGTAAGGACAATAATTTCATACAGATAAGAAACTAGGGTTTATCCCTAAATGAAGAAACCCTAGGCCTGACATACGTCAGCTTAAAGAATCTAAACAGATTATTCCATTGCAGGACTTGCGCAACATGTATGAAATCATTTTGTGATTGATTCACAAGGAGAAAAGGAAAAAAAACCCTCATCAAGGACGGCAGATCCTTACGCAAGTTATCTTGCAAAAAGACGTAGTTTTGGATATCCTTCTAAATAAGGAAAGTTGTAAAATAGAAACTAGCATATCTAAGGTACCTTAGGGTTAACCAAGTTGGGTATGCCCTACACTGGAATATAAGGGATCTTGCCAAGTTACAAGACACCTTGAGAACGACTGCTAATACACTCAAAAAGGAAAGAACACTTCCTTAGCAGTTTGCCATACAACTGGGTTGATTAATGGAAATGTTTGTGCTTGCTAGAGATTTTTAGGGCTCTGTTTGAATTATGAATTACAAATTAAATAAGTACCTATACTTCAGGTTAAAGGCCTGAAGGGAGAGACAGTTTCAGTTACCCCCGACTACCTGCCTGACCCTAACCAAGGGGGTTGTTGACCGCGCCAGGAACGTGGACCGAGCTCGCCGCAAGAGGTCTTTCCGTTAAGCTCTACTTGGAGTAGGAGGATGCTTGGGTGCCAGGGGGGGCTCTGGCCGTAAATCCCTCGCCTTTCGGGTCCTGCACAAGAGGCTAACGTGACTCGGGATTGGATCTCGAGGCCTGCATACTAGTTGACGGGCGGAAGCTTGGAATAGTGACCACTGGAGATTACTGGTTAGCCTTCGGGAAAATTATGGACAAGCCTACGGGCGGAACTTCTTGTATTTCAAAGATAAAATGATGAGATGTTAAAAGAACTTGCTTGATGTTGTTTTTATATGTCACATGATAAGATTACGTGAAGGAACCAGTGCTTAACAAGATTAATTAAAGAAGCTGATTGTTATATGTCAAATTAATGTGTTAGATAATTACATAACTAAAACAAACTGAGGAAAGTGCAGAGGATGGGCCATGGGTCCGTCCTACGGTTGGGTGGTCCCGCTTGCCGGGAACTTTTCTCAAAAATCTCGAAGAACAGCGGAATGATCATCATCATCAAAAAGAATAACGAGAACGATGACCTAGAGTTACGTCTTACCCGATTTATGTTGTTTTAGGAGAACGGAATGGGACTATGCCTTATGGCAGAGAGGTTGAGCTTTGCATCCCTCTCGTTTCCCATTCTCCTTGAACCAAGTGCAGCGTGAATCCACTTCGGACCTGGCGTTTCTGCGTAAAGTAGTTCGCTCGGGTCTGATGCTAGTTGCTATTAGCTAATGACCCATTAGGAAAACCCTAATTCCAGTCGATCCTAAGTGGGAACGGCCAGGATACTTCCGCTACATGGCAGACGCGGGAAGAAGTAGATCGCAAAACCCGTAACATTCCATGGGAGTGCCGGGCAGAGCTTTCTAGACATCCTTTTCGATGGACTGCTAAGACGTGTCCTGGATGATACTAGGGGACACGTTATAGTTGGTATCAGAGCCGACCAACAACGGAATTGTTTTTATGAGATCTCAATAAAATGAAATAAAGAAATTGTTGATGTCCAAACATTTCCTCATCTTCAATGCTGTCTTGCAGAACTATGAAGCGTGGAACAAGTTTTTGGTGTTTCGGGTCATGTTTATGACTGCAATGCATTCTCCACTTTATAGACAAAGAATTGGGATGATGAACATCCTGGAGCAGATTTATAATCCATCACCTTTATACATAGAACGAAGATGGATGGGGTCTTCAGGAATCTACTGCATAGCTGCCCACCGGTTCAGACCAACCTAAAGAGGATCAAGTGGTTGGAAGACTTGAAAGTCATGAAGCTGTTTATTTTTGTGAAAGCTCACGTAAATTCGACTTTACATATTCAAGGTCGGAGGGTTGAAATGAACTCATATGTATATGAAGAAGTAACCCGTGTAATCCCAGCCGACAGGATTAAAGTGTTCGGCCGCCATGAGAAGTATGGATTCCAACGAAAAGGTTATCCTGAACTTCCAATGAATTATCGATTCCTAAAGATCCATGACCCAAAACCCTACTATTACACAGTTCCTGTAGACAAATGCAATACAACGTTGTTCTCCCCAAACTGAATGTAATGATTGGATTATCATCACACGAGACGTTGTATAAGGCTACGCCCATGTAAATATAAATAAAGACTTCTTTTATCAATATCTGGCTGTGCATCAGAGTTGTTAAAAAGTTAATTAGCTTCATTATTTACGAGATAGCTGAACTAAAGATAAGCTAATGTCAATTATCATACAATAACGTTAAGAAAACTTTTATCCAGGCACAACCCCAGGTACAGGTTCCAAATTCGCCCCCTACATCAAGTATTGCTGTGACCCAGGAGAAGAAGTTCCTTCTCAAGCAGATAAAGCCACTCGAGTTTGACGGGAGAGGCAGATTCGTCCAGTCTGATGCTGAAATTTGGATTGAATCTATGGAGGATTACTTTGAAGCAGCTAGTACTGCACCTACCAATCAGGCCATTCTCGCCAAGTTAGAACTCACCGGCAAAGCCAGACTTTGGTGGAAACAATGGTGCAGGGATCAAGGGACTTCAGAGAGGTCCGTTACCTGGGAGAAGTTAAAGAAAGCCGTGTAGGGGAGATATTTGCCACCTGCATATCGTACTCAGAAAATGAATGAGTTCTACGAGCTAAAACAGCTAGGACTCACCCTTGACGCATACTACTCTAAATTTGTCTCACTCTTAAAATATGCGCCACAGCTGGACATGACATAGCAGGTGTCCAAATTTTGCGCGGGCTTAAATCCACCCGTAAATACCCGTCTCGAATCTATGCGTCCATCAGATCTGCAATATGCACTCATTCGAGCGGCGCCTATAATTCAGGAAGTGCAAGCTAGACCAAGGGGTAACAAAACTTGGTCCTATAGTGACCCGAACAGAGGAGCATTCAGACCTCAAGTGAAGAGAGTTCAAGGTCACAATCAGGGACGAAGGAAGAAAGCAAAGACAAATAACGTCAACAACTTTGTTCCTACTCAAAGTAATGGCCAAAACCTCCAATGTTTCCACTGCAATGAACTCGGTCACTTCAAGAGGCAATGTCCCAAGCTCAGCGGGGGACATCGTCAAACGCCTTTCCAAGGTGCAGGCCGCGGTCAAGGAGCCGTCACCCGTGGAAGAGGAAGAACTGCCTGCATTGCCAATAGGCAAAGATGCGAAGAAGAAGAAGAGGAAGATCCGACTATGGAAGCAGAATTCGAAAGAGCGACAGTCCATGCCGCTTTACACAAGAAAGGGCCGAATCGCCAGTTCTTAGTGATTCAAACACCGTCGGACTATCAAGGTAAAGGTTTCAAAACCTTGATTGATTGTGGCAGTACACATTCCTTTATCTCACCAGCATGTGCAAAAAGATTAGGAATAGCCACAGTAGAAGCACCTACCCTGCTTGTGGAATTGGCAAACGGTCGTGAGGTAACTTGTACCAGGCAAACTGCTAAGGAGGAATTCTTTCTGGGAGGAAAGAAAACCTCAGTCAAATTCAGAGTCATGAATTTAGATATCCATGAGTGTCTACTCGGGATGGATTGGCTTAAGCCTAATGACGCCCACATCCACTGTGGAAAGGGTCAAGTTTCCTTTTGAAACTTTGAAAGGGAGTTTGTCACAACTCAAGGTGAGGCAGGAGTGCCAAGAATCCAATTAGCCAAAGTCTCTCGGATCATAAAAGGAGTCAGAAAAGGATTACCCGTTTACCTGATCAAACTCAACAAGTTAGATCAAAAGCAAGAGTCTCATGAAGGACCTTCTTGGCTAAAGGAATACACTGACGTATTCCCTAAGGAATTGATTGAACTTCCGCCTCCAAGAGAAGTAGATCATGAAATTAGGCTAGTGCCTAGAGCTGCACCAATTGCAAAGAGACCTTATAGAATGTCCATACCAGAAGCAATTGAGTTGAAGGAACAGCTCAAGCAACTGTTGAATCAGGGTTGCATCCGGCCTAGCAACTCACCGTGGGGAGCTCCAGTATTATTCCAGAAAAAGAAAGATGGGACACTTCCACTATGTATTGATTACCGAGGGTTGAATCAATCAACAGTCAAGAACAAGTATCCTATTCCTAGAATAGATGAGCTTCTTGATCGTCTTCAAGGTGCAAAGATCTTCTCCAAGATTGATCTCAGGTCAGGTTACTATCAAATAAGGATCAAGGAAGAAGATATTCCAAAAACGGCCTTCAATACAAGTTATGGGCACTTTGAGTTCTTGGTTATGTCATTCGGGCAAATGCACCTGCCACCTTCAATAGATTAATGCATGATATTTTTAGACCATATCTTGATGATTTCGTGCTTGTCTTCTTCGATGACACTTTAGTCTATTCTATTCAGGAAGAAGATCATGAACCTCAACTTCGGATTGTCCTTGAGACAATGAGGTCCCATAAGCTGTATGCAAAAATGAAGAAGTGTGCATTCTTCAAGCGTCAGATTGAATATCTAGGATTCATAGTATCATCAGAAGGAATATCAGTAGACCCAGCCAAAGTCAGAGATGTGCTTGAATGGCCAATACGAGTATCCGTCAAAGAAATACGTAGCTTTCTTGGCTTGACAGGATGGTATAGGGTCTTTATCAAAAACTATGCTTTGATTGCAGCACCTCTTACAGACTTACTAAAGAAGCAGACTTCTATTACATGGTCAACTCCCGAACAAAATAGCTTCGACAAATTGAAGCAAAGTTTGGTATGGCACCTATTCTAAAACTTCCTGACCTCAATAAGGAGTTCGAGGTAGTAACTCAATGCCAGCATTCTTGCCTTGGGGTGTGTACTTATGCAGAAGGTCATCCAATAGCATACTCTTCAAGGAAATTGAAGAGTCATGAAAAGAATTATGCCACGCATGATCTGGAATTATTAGCTGTCATCCATGCTCTAAAGCTTTGGAGACACTACCTGTTGGGTAACAAGTTTACTCTAGTAACCGATCATAAGAGTCTCAAATGGATTTTTACCCAGAACGAGCTCAACATGAGGCAACGTCGGTGGATTGAAGTGTTGGAGGAATATGATTTT
Source organism: Lygodium microphyllum (assembly GCF_053477565.2). Taxonomy (NCBI): domain Eukaryota; kingdom Viridiplantae; phylum Streptophyta; class Polypodiopsida; order Schizaeales; family Lygodiaceae; genus Lygodium; species Lygodium microphyllum. The sequence goes on along the minus strand of NC_141164.1, from coordinate 114,288,738 downwards.
AAAATCAAGTACCGACCAGGGAAGGAGAATGTAGTTGCCGATGCACTCAGTCGCAAGGCATTCCTAAATTCCCTAATCTTACAGAACCCATCAACGGCTAGATCTCTAGCTACAAAGGTATCTATGCCAAACAACCCTATACTTGAACTAGCTAGAGAGGAAGCATGCCATGATTTGATCTACCAAACAATGATAAAGGAAATATCTACCAAGGAGCAGAATCAGAAGTTGCAAGCTAAGTATCAGGAATTTTCCATTGATAATGGGCTTGTCTACTACAGAACAAGATTGTGTATACCAACAAGCCAGTCACTTAAGTAGAAGATATTATGGGAAGCTCATGATTCTCCTTTCGTAGGACATCCTGGCTATGCAAAAACTCTTAATGCAGTTAGGAAGAGCTACCATTGGGAGAGGCTCAAAGGTGACGTTCTCAAGTATGTCACTGAATGTTTGTCTTGCCAACGTATCAAAGCCGAACATGTCATGATGACAGGGAAACTGCAACCGCTTGACATTCCCCAAATGAAATGGGAATTCATCAGTATGGATTTTGTTGTGGGCTTACCCCAAATCCAAGGAGGATACAATTCCATTATGGTTGTGGTTGACATGCTTACCAAGATTGCACACCTGATTCCAGTAAAGACAAACTATAAAGCCTCCGACATTGCAAGATTGTTTATCAAGGAGATATTCAAGCTACATGGGTTACCTAAAAGAATCATTAGTGATCGAGATTCTCTTTTCACATCACACTTCTGGAGAGCTATCTTTGAAGCCATTGGGACTCAACTGTGTTTTAGCACCGCCTACCATCCCCAAACAGAAGGCCAAACAGAGCGAGTAAATCAAATCATTGAGGATATGCTTAGGGCATACTGCTGTCGAGAGCCGAAGAGGTGGATTCAATACTTGCCATTAGTTGAATTTGCCTACAATGCCTCTTACCAGCAGAGCATTCAAATGACCCCTTTCCAGGCATTGTATGGTCATGATTGTCGAAGTCCCCTAAACTTTTCTGATCTGACCCTAAGAGTTGAAGCTTCAAGACAAATGTTGGAGGACATGGATGATCAAATAAGGTCAATAAGACAAGACATACAAGAAGCCAAGGATAGACAAAAGGCATATGCAGATTTGAAACGTCAAGAAAGAGTCTTCGAAGAAGGAGACATGGTCTTCATTCAGGTACACCCTAAAAAGAGTTCTCTATCCCTAGGAGAATGCAAGAAGCTAAGTCCAAGGTATTGTGGGCCGTATAAAATCCTCAAATGCCTAGGACCCAATGCTTATAGGTTGCAACTCCCAGAGAACCTAAAGGTTCACAATGTATTCCATATCAGCCTATTGAAAAAATATGTGCCCAATCCTAATCATGTACTTGATGACCAACAAATTGTAATGCCTAGTCAAGGAGTCCTTGAACTAAGGCCAGAAAGGATCTTAGATGTTAGGGAAAGACAGTTAAGATCTAGAACCTTGAAAGAATGCCTTGTCCAGTGGAAAGATTATCCCCAAGAGGATGCCACTTGGATGGATAAAAGCACTCTCAACCATCAATATCCCCAGTTTATCTCGAGATGAGGACATCTCGATTCCTCCAAGGGGGAGAGAATGTAATATTTCCGTTTGAATAAAAATATAACTAGAACAACCTCCCACACACCGTAAATTCGTGAAAAGATTATCTCCATTTCCGGTCGTTGATTTATAACCATATGCAAAGGAGTACTGATGCCAGGAGGCATATTCCACGGTGGATTCCGTGAGGTTTTACGGTGGATTCTGTAAACTTAGATGACCGGGGCTCATACGCAAAGAGGATTCTTTGTGCGAGAAGTTGATGGGGACGCCTGTCCTTTTCGGGCGTTTCATTAATTTAGTGTGTACATGGGTGATTCCATAGCGGGTGATTCCACAAAATGCATATTAAATTAATAAGCGTTTATGAGTTTAGAGTGCGCACTCGTAATAAATTAAGGTTAGGATTTATTTCTAACCAGTTGATTTATTTATGTAGCTGAAGACTGCTAGGTATTCACTTTTGTCGGTTTAATTGTGTTATTTTACTAACGATTGTGAATGCTTCAGTTGATGTGTAGAGATAGCAGCAGTGGCGGAGGAAAGCATTGGAGTCTAGCGGGTTTTCGACCTTTCGACTATATTTTGATAGGCGCCACGCCTATATTTTGTTATGTCTATAGAGACATCGATTATTTATTATTATTTTGTATGCGCTTATGCGCCTGGATATATTATTTCTATTTGGATATTGAGATTGGGCGTGCCAAACTCTATGGGCACCGTCCATTAGCTTTATTTTCCTATTTTTGGTAGAAAGCAAACTCAAAAGCTAAAAGCTTGTCATATTTTTGTAATTGGGCTATTTTTGAGCATAAAGATTGGAAATATACATTAAATACATGCTTTGTGAAGCGCTCACACAAGGCATGGGGGAGATTGAACCCAATTTGTCTCTTGTCTCATGTCGTGCTTGCTTTTACATTGGTTTTTGTGCTAAAAAGTAGAGTACTTTGTTCTTGGGGACCTTTGGGAATTCACTACGTGAGCTACCTGCGTCCGATCTGCGCACCAGTGCCAAGAAGTCCAGACATGTACTTTCGCTTATGTGTCGTCTTTGGTACGTCTTCAAGCATGCGTAGCTGTAAAAGTGCATTCCAAAAACGCTCTGTATACTGTGGAATAGGCTCACGGTCACGCTGTTGGAGTAAATCCCATTGCTTGATAGCCTTCTCATGAAATTGCGGTGGTAGGAAATTTTCCATGAACTTCTTCTTGAAATCTTCCCATGTAGCAGGACATTCTATACTCTTGCGGACTATAGTCCACCAAAGTGATGCTCTGTCTATCAGATGATTAGTAACACACTTGATTTTATCTTTCTCAGGATAAGTTTCCTCATGGAAATAGTCATCAAACTGGCTAATGAATGATAAAACAGTCTTTCCTTCTCTTATGCCATTGAAAGTGCGAAACTTGAAACTTCGTTTACTTATCTTGGATTCCTTGCGAATGGTTTGTGCTTCAAGAGTGGCGTCGATGGTACGGCGAATCAGATCTTCAGCTTGGGATTCTTCTTTATCAGTGGACGCTCCTTGTAGCTTTGTCAATTGCGCTTGCAAGGCTTGCCTAGCTCTTCGCTCTTCGTCCAATTGTAACATGATAAGATCCAGCTTTTGTTCCATGGTAGGCTCAGGTAGGTCGTCTTCAGCCATAGGATCATCCATATGTGGGGTAGTCATCCTGTAAAACTCAATAAACCTTTCTCACTCAAAATCAGTTAGCGGGATGAGCGTAGCTCAAATTTGGGGTTACAAGGCTATGTATTTTTGGGTATTTTTCTTCTTCAATTTTCAGAAATTCTGAAATATTTCTGTCTCTGTTTGCTGAAAGTACTTCAACGAACTTGTAGATAGGTAAAACAGCTTGTTGCGAACAACTTTCCAGTTCTGAGTTTTTGCAAACGAACAAGTCTTCTAGGAGTTTCGAGCGTTAGTCAGTTCTGATTTAGTCTGACTTGCAGAGTTGCAGACTTAACAGACTTGCAGGGTTGTTGACTTGCTGGACTTAGCCGACTTGCAGAACTTGTAGTACTTGATTAGAGTCGACTTACTGAACTGCCAGGAGGCATATTCCACGGTGGATTCCGTGAGGTTTTACGGTGGATTCCGTAAACTTAGATGACCGGGGCTCATACGCAAAGAGGATTCTTTGTGCGAGAAGTTGATGGGGACGCCTGTCCTTTTCGGGCGTTTCATTAATTTAGTGTGTACATGGTGATTCCATAGCGGGTGATTCCGCAAAATGCATATTAAATTAATAAGCGTTTATGAGTTTAGAGTGCGCACTCGTAATAAATTAAGGTTAGGATTTATTTCTAACCAGTTGATTTATTTATGTAGCTGAAGACTGCTAGGTATTCACTTTTGTCAGTTTAATTGTGTTATTTTACTAACGATTGTGAATGCTTCAGTTGATGTGTAGAGATAGCAGCAGTGGCGGAGGAAAGCATTAGAGTCTAGCGGGTTTTCGACCTTTCGACTATATTTTGATAGGCGCCACGCCTATATTTTGTTATGTCTATAGAGACATCGATTATTTATTATTATTTTGTATGCGCTTATGCGCCTGGATATATTATTTCTATTTGGATATTGAGATTGGGCGTGCCAAACTCTATGGGCACCGTCCATTAGCTTTATTTTCCTATTTTTGGTAGAAAGCAAACTCAAAAGCTAAAAGCTTGTCATATTTTTGTAATTGGGCTATTTTTGAGCATAAAGATTGGAAATATACATTAAATACATGCTTTGTGAAGCGCTCACACAAGGCATGGGGGAGATTGAACCCAATTTGTCTCTTGTCTCATGTCGTGCTTGCTTTTACATTGGTTTTTGTGCTAAAAAGTAGAGTACTTTGTTCTTGGGGACCTTTGGGAATTCACTACGTGAGCTATCTGCGACCGATCTGCGCACCAAGTACTCCGGATTGGTCACCCGGGACCACGGATCAAAATAACCGCATCACTACGAGGAAACATCCTCTTGGTAGGGAGCCAAAGGGATAATGGATGGATATATGGCTTTATAATTTCTTTATAAAAACTATTTGACTTCTTTTCCAGTCGAAGGCCGTGTTGAAGAGAAGGGAGTGAGGCGCGGATGACTAAGCTCGTCGCTGGAGCTCGTACATGGGATGAACCATGCAGGATGCCGCGTGGGGGAGGGAGGATTCCCTCCCCCCACCTATATAAAGCGTAAGGAGGGAGAGAGGAAGGAGAGTGGTAGGTGCTGCCGTGCTGCATGAAGAGTGAGGGAGGAAGCCGCAGACGTTGCCGCACTGGAGAAGGCGCCGCTGGGGAAGCCATTAGCCGCTGGAATAGGGGGATGCCATCGCCTGTGGCGTCGACAGCCGCCGCCATCCCTCATGCAGTCATCCCTCTTCCACGACGTTCTCCTATTTGACCCTCCCTCTTCCACGTTGGATCTGCCGCAATAGAAGCTTCTTAGAAGCTTCTTTAAGAAGCTTCTAAGGGGGCTTTCTTAAGCCCCCTTCCCACTAATACTCCCTAAGCCCTTATTACCCCTCCCCCCCCCCCCCCCCCCGGGTTTCAAAAAGCCTCTTAGCCTTCCCATGGTTTTTTGGAACCACACACCCCCCTAGGATTTCAATTTCCCCCTTTCTCTTTAAGGCCTTGTTTCCCCCCCTCCCGGGTTTTTTTAAATCCCCCCTAAGGCCTTTTTTCTCCCCCTCTCAAGTTTTTAATCCCCCCTAAGGCCTTGTTTCTCCCCCCCTCCCAAGTTTAATCCCCCCCCTAAACCTTGTTTTTCCCCCTCCGGATTTTTATCCCTCCAAAGCCCGTATTACCCCCGGGTTTAAATTTCCCCCCTAAGCCCTTGTTCTTTTTTCCCCCCCTCTTGGCTCTTTAGACTATTCAAGTCACACCCATAGGCCTACTTTGTCCTTAGGCTACCTTGCGGACTTCCATTCTCTTGCATTAATTCCTTCACTCGCTTTTTTTTAAAGATCTTTTTGTGCAAGTGCTCGCTTTGTGTTCTTAGTTTTATCAAACAAGCTGGTGTCCACACACTCCCATGTCCTAAAAATCCAATTCATCATCATGGCCTCGTATGATATTCCGTAAGGAAGAAATAGCCGTGAGATAGAAGATAGGGAGGGAAGTAGAGGGAGTGAAAAGAGGGAGTGAAGGAGGAAGAGTGGGAAAAATGTAAAAGAAAAGGAAGGAGAAGACGGTGGAGTTCCAAGAAGAAAAAGGAGAAGGCTATCTCACATTCGAACTATGATGCCGCCGAAGAAAGTCCAAGGTGTAGCTACGGGAGGGCCATCTCCTGGTATCCATGTGGATATCTCACCTCAAAGCCAGGTTTTTCTTCTTGGTGTTAATTCGGTTTTAAGTCAATCATGCAAAGAAAAATTGTTAAGGAAAGATATATTTGTTCGAGTTATTTTTAACGAAGGAGTTAGCTTATGAATGACAATGTATACAAATTAGCTTTCTTCAAATTGCATCAAGCATTATAAAATTATAGGCAAGATTAACCATTTACTATAGTAATATATTCCTAAAGTGTAGAAATTATATCTTACACCATTAGTCTTATTCCTTTCGCAACGAATCATGGTAAAATGGCTAAATTCATGAAAGGTTTCTTTCGATGCTCAAATTACTAGGGAGTTATCTTTGCTAGTTGCACATCTTAGTAAGGCAACTATTGTTATTTGGCATGAGTTCATCTTTAAAGAAAACGGAAGTTAAATGTTAGGAATTAGCAAGTATAAAAATTAGATATACGAACTCATTTGGAAAGAAAATGTAATGGGGAATTGCTGGATGACACTCTATTTGAGGACTTGGGACTAATAAAGTGTGTATACACCAATTTCTCAGCTAGGCCTTTTGTTCCAAGGAGTATTGTCGTCTTTGTATCATCTTGGCATTATGCTATATGCCAAATTAAACTGTATTGATTGGGAAAGTTAATTGTCACAAGGATAGTAAAACCGTGACAAGACGAGTAAGATTACCTTCCAAAAGCTAACCGAACCAATCTAAACATAGAAACATTCATACCCCAAACACTTGACTACTTTCCTTACTGTAAGGACAATAATTTCATACAGATAAGAAACTAGGGTTTGTCCCTAAATGAAGAAACCCTAGGCCTGACATACGTCAGCTTAAAGAATCTAAACAGATTATTCCATTGCAGGACTTGCGCAACATGTATGAAATCATTTTGTAATTGATTCACAAGGAGAAAATGAAAAAAAACTCTCATCAAGGACGGTAGATCCTTACGTAAGTTATCTTGCAAAAAGACGTAGTTTTGGATATCCTTCTAAATAAGGAAAGTTGTAAAATAGAAACTAGCATATCTAAGGTACCTTAGGGTTAACCAAGTTGGGTATGCCCTACACCGGAATATAAGGGATCTTGCCAAGTTACAAGACACCTTGAGAACGACTGCTGATACACTCAAAAAGGAAAGAACACTTCCTTAGCAGTTTGCCATACAACTGGGTTGATTAATGGAAATGTTTGTGCTTGCTAGAGATTTTTAGGGCTCTGTTTGAATTATGAATTACAAATTAAATAAGTACCTATACTTCAGGTTAAAGGCCTGAAGGGAGAGGCAGTTTCAGTTACCCTCGACTGCCTGCCTGACCCTAACCAAGGGGGTTGTTGATCGTGCCGGGAACGTGGACCGAACCCGCCGCGAGAGGTCTTTCCGTGAAGCTCTACTTGGAGTAGGAGGACGCTTGGGTGCCAGGGGGGCTATGGCCATAAATCCCTCGCCTTCCGGGTCCTGCACAAGAGGCTAACGTGACTCGGGATTGGGTCTCGAGGCCCGCATACTAGTTGACGGGCGGAAGCTTGGAATAGTGACCACTGGAGATTACTGGTTAGCCTTCGGGCAGATTATGGACAAGCCTACGGGCGGAACTTCTTGTATTTCAAAGATAAAACGATGAGATGTTAAAAGAACTTGCTTGATGTTGTTTTTATATGTCACGTGATAAGATTACGTGAAGGAACCAGTGCTTAACAAGATTAATTAAAGAAGCTGATTGTTATATGTCAAATTAATGTGTTAGATAATTACATAACTAAAACAAACTGAGGAAAGTGCAGAGGATGGGCCATGGGTCCGTCCTACGGTTGGGTGGTCCCGGTTAGCCGGGAACTTTTCTCAAAAATCTCGAAGAACAGCGGAATGATCATCATCATCAAAAAGAATAACGAGAACGATGACCTAGAGTTACGTCTTACCCGATTTAGGTTGTTTTAGGGGAACGGAATGGGACTATGGCTTATGGCAGAGAGGTTGAGCTTTGCATCCCTCTCGTTTCCCATTCTCCTTGAACCAAGTGCAGTGTGAATCCGCTTCGGACCTGGAGTTTCTGCGTAAAGTAGTTCTCTCGGGTCTGACGCTAGTTGCTATTAGCTAATGACCCATTAGAAAAACCCTAATTCCGGTCGATCCTAAGTGGGAACGGCCAGGATACTTCCGCTACGTGGCAGACGCGGGAAGAACTAGATCGCAAAACCCGTAACATTCCATGGGAGTGCCGGGCAGAGCTTTCTAGACATCCTTTCCGATGGACTGCTAAGACGTGTCCTGGATGATACTAGGGGACACGTTACAAAAGCATTCTTCAGGAGTCATCCCATGAACTGCAGTTGTGGGAGTTCTGTTCATAATGTAAACAGCAGTATGGACAACGTTAGACAAAAAATATTTGGGCATATTCTTTTCATCCATTAATGCCCGTGCAACTTCTGCAATATGCCTATTTTTTCTTTCTACAATACCATTTTGCTATGGGGTATACCCGCAAGTAAATTGCCTCTTTATCCCATGAGTCCTCAAGAAGCCACTGAACTCATTAGAGAGGTACTCTCCCCCTCCATGTGATCTCAAGCACTTTACTTTTAAGCATGTTTTTGTTTCAACAACTGCCTTAAAAGATTTGAAGTGCTTAAACACATCACTTTTTTCATTCATGAAGTATACCCATAACTTCCTTGAATAGTCATCAATAAATGTGACAAAGTATCTGATGCCATCAAGAGATACATTCTGTGTAGGCCCCCAAACATCTGTATGCATTACATCAAGTATTTTCCTCCTCACTTCTCTATCATGCGAGAAGGGTTGACTTGCCTGCTTACCAAACTAGCATGCTTCACAGACTTTATGCAATTCTGTAACTCTAAAAGAATGCAACCTTGTAACCAATCCTTTGGACTGCATTAATTTCAACCTTTCCACATTTGTATGTCCAATACGTTTATGCCATATTTCAATATTTGCAACTACTCCTTTTCCTTCAGCATCCATTGCAGGAATTCCTGTATCTAAAGTGAACATTCGGCCAACTCTACTTCCTTTTGCGACCAACCTGCACTTATCATTAAAGTCTGCTCTACCATTTGACCAATAGATACTTGATTCTTTGTAATTGATGGCACATGTAATACATCTGTTAGACTCTTTGTCTAGCCATCATACAAGGACAAAGGAACCTTTCCAATGTGTGAAATTGGGTGGCATGAATCATCACCCGTCTGCACATAACCTGGGTTTTGTAAGTCCTACATCTCTCCAAACCATTCAATATGACTGGTCATATGATTAGATGCACCTGAATCGACATACCATACATCATCATGTGTCCCCTTTTCTGTAACTACATTCATCATATGCTGCATAACAAATAGATGCTCATTTTTGTCTTCATTCTGTCGTGAAGACGATGCATAGTTTCCTTGTTGCAATTTACCACTGTGAATATCATCCTTCTTTGCATAGCAATGGGCTACAATATGGCATGTTTTTCCACAATAATGGCAAACAATAGCAGAATAGCCAGAACCTCTATTCTGCCATTCACCTCTTCCTCTGGAGCTCCCCCTGCCTCTAAAGTTTCCTCTGCCTCCAAAAACCTGCATTTCACCAAACTGTTGATTGAACCTGTTTTGCTAGTTATCGCCAGTACATCCCATACCACGAACTCTCAAAGAGGATCTACCATGTCCCCTTCCTGAACTCGAGTAAAATGCTTGGACCTATTGACCATTTCTTTTAGACAAATTACCCTACATATTGATCTCTTCAGTAATCATGAGAGAGATCAACTCATCAAAATTTGGAAATGGCTTTCGTACATATACTGAAGTAACAAATGATTTCCATATCTTCTCATTGTTCTTGTCGAGCTTCTCAATAATGAGATTTTCATTGTTCTTTGCCATTATCACAAACAAGGATATAGCACAGCAAGCTAGTCTTCTGCAATCTTTCACAACACGTGCACAGCACTACGCCAAGCAACCTTTTTTACTGATTGCTTGATAGTACATGTAATCTGCAACCTGTTTGCAGATAAACCTTATGTTTACTTCTTGCAAACACCTCAAAAATTACAGATTTGCAATCTGTAACCTGTGCACCCACTTTCGGTCAATATAGCCGAAATCACAGTGTACCCCGAAATTATTGTCCACAACCTTACGGCTCTCAAACGGGGCCTGAAATGGCCTCAGACGCCCAAAATAACTGCGGGAAATCCCGAAAGGACAAATTTGCAAAATATACAGTGATCTGCTCACACACCAAATCTCACAACAATCTAAGATTTTTGCTCAACCCTGCTTCCGCTGCCTCCACAGGTACTATCCGAGAGAGTGGAAAAATGGGAGAGCTTCTTACACGTTTCTTGCTTGCTTGAAACTTGCTTTTCTCCTTCACTTCAGCCTTCAAAATCAGCCTCTCTCAGTGGCACTACTTTGATACCATGTCAAGAATTGCGTGGTGGGGGGACTTGCTTAAGCTATTGCGCCAAACACACACTGTATATACAAGAGGAAGCTCACTCAAGGACACAAGAAGAGAGATGGAGGCCAAAACATTTTCTTGCTGATTTCTTCTTCTTCTTCCACACACTATACAATGCACACAAAGTATAGATAAGATATAATATAAAGGAAAGTGGTCTACTAAGTCAAACAGTGCATAACCAACTACACTAATGGACTGGCACTATGTCTTTGCCAGCTGTAGGTAGGTGTAACAAACTAAATCTAATAAGTGATAAGTCACTGGCCATGTGAGTATAATAATGACCAGCAACGTGCTAAGTGTAGACGTGCGGACTCATCCAGCCAAGCGGTGTCGTCGCGTTAAGAGTTAAAGGTCTTCCACCGAGGCTTTTAGTGCAGAAGAAGAGTTTGGGATTCAAGATTCGGGAAGGAAAAATGGATTGGGTTTTGATAAGATTTGGGATTTAGAAAGAATTTAGGTATGGAAGAGAAATTCAAGCCTTCTCACTTTGTACTTAACATACATGAACAGAAGGAATAAGACTAACTTGATTACATCAGATGCTTCAGGATGCATACTTCATGTCATAAAGGATATTTTCAGATTTCTAATTCATTTATGAATGTCAAATGCAAGCTCTATTGGCATTTATTTCATGTACATAGATGGATTTCAATCCTTTGGGTCAAGTATATTGATGCTAGAATCAAATACATCCAAGATTTGGGCCAAAGATACATGAAATGAATGGGAAAAGAATAATTTTAGCTTCAACCCTGTTTTAAAATAGAAAATTCCAGCCCATAAACAAATTCAAAATGAGTGCATAAACTCAAGAAGAAGCACTTTTGATCATCTATGAACAATGTCCTGAAGAAAAGAGGTCTTTTTCCTCTATTATAACCATAAAAAACCCATGTTTGCTCATAAAAATAGATCAAAATAGTGGGCTGCCCTATTTATGACTGGTTATTTCAGCCCATAACAATCCATAAGTCTTCAATATCCTCACCCTTTGCTTGCCCCAAAGTCACTCAAGTACTTGGGCACAATTTGGGCTTCATCGGACCAAGAATAAGGTAGAGAAGATGAGAGAAGTCGTGCATAAGAGCAGGCTGAATACTCTTCTCTCAGATTTTCCCTCTTTATAGATAGTTTTAGCATGCATTTTCGTCAGACCAAAGAGGCAGAGAAGTGAAGCTCTCACCAAGTTTACATCTTCAGTAGTTGGGCCTATTAATCTTCAATTTGCATGCTCCATTCCATACATCTCAGCTCCAGCTTTCTTCAAGTTTCCCTTAGACAGAGCAGCCCGCATTTTGCACCAAAAAATGTGGGCTGCTCTCTGCTCTAACCCTGGTCACTTTTTGACCAGCCTAGGTCACTTGCTAGTCACCTAAGTCAGTTACTTTTGGTCCCATGTGGACCTAGTGGACTTTTGACAGTTTTTGGTAACATTTTTTGGTTTTGTCCATATTTTTGTACCTGAATTAATGTGATTTATCTAGCAGACTGTCAATTACTTCCAGATGTCCAAGTTTTAGGTTCCCATAGACTTATTTTTCATAAATGTACATGGTATATCTGCAAATTATATGCTAAATACAAAAGAACTTGTATAACTAAGGTAGATATTGGATAACAATGCCTGATCTCGTATGCAAATATCTCATATAATTCCCTGTGAAACTCTTCTGAGTTCATAAGAATCCCATGATTTATATCATGGACAGTAAACTCTTTGACATTCACCCCCTCCTAACCTGCACATCCTCCGACATGTGCCATTTCATAAGATTACAGGTCAAGGAGGGTCTTCTTCTTCATCTTCATCTTTTTCTTCCTGTATGTCTTCAAGTAGAGGATTCATATCTAAGTCATCAAGTTCATATCTTGAAGATTCTCTTCGTTTGAAGAGTTTTATTCGTTTCCCAACTATTGGAGTCTTAATCTTGGTTCCATTCATTTCAGCCAAAGAGTAAGTAGCATTATGATGTACTACTTTTACAACATATGGTCCAAACCATCACTTGGCTAACTTCCTTTGAGCACTATATTGATTGTCCAGGCTACTATCATAGACAAGAACCCAGTCATTCTCTTGAATAGCTTTTGGATGGAGTCGATGGTGCTTGTCAAACCTCTTCTTATTCTTTAATCTTGCTGTTTTTAGCCTTTCAATGGCTATTTTAACATCTTCTGGCCTTCTTTCAAGTTGCCTTATGCGTAAAGACAGCAAATCTTCCCTGTTCATACCTTCATCCCAAGGCAAGATACTCCATGTAACAATGGATTCCTCAATAGGCATAATAGGTGGCTATCCATACATGAGTTCAGCTGGCATATATCCTGTCATTGCACTATGGGTTGTTCTATCAGCCCATAATGCGAATGGTAGCATTTTAGGCCATTCCTTCAACTTTCCTTTGCATGATTTTGCTAAAGCTTTAAGAATTGGTCAATGGCCTCTTTCACTCTTACCATTGCCTTCAGGATTGTAGCCTGAAGTAAGGGATAGCTTAATTTCCAATTGAGCAAAGAAATGGTGAGCTTCATTGGCATCCAATTCTCCTCTATCAGCAGTTACTTTAGCAACACATCCATACCTGCAAAATACTTCTTCAAGTAAAAATCTACAACCAGCATGAGTGGACTTTGTTGTCAAGGCCTTTCCTTCCACTTAATTTGTAAGATCTTCTCTAGCAAGTAGTAGATATCTCATGTTCCAAATTCCTATAGGCATGGTTACTAAGTCAATAACCCATCTATAGTGAATAGATAAAGGATAGGTAGGCTGAAGCCCATCTCTATGTTTTACCATAGAATACATTTGACAAGCATGACAAGACTCAACAAAATGCTCAATGTCTTTATACATGTTTTGCCACCAAAATTTTTCTTTTATTTTGCCAAAAGTACCCCATATGCCTCTATGACCAGCCAATAGGCTTTCATGGAATTCTTGCATGACCTGTCTTTGTGTCTTTTTGTCACCTAAGACACGAACAGGCGCTCTTCCTTTCTTTTTTGCATGCCTCCAAAGGTAGCCATCTTTAAGAAAAAAACCATAGGCTTTTCTCTTAATTCTCTTGAACTCTTCATGAGTCCATTCTTCCTTCTTTGTCATAGTACTCAAAAATTGGCCAATTTTTAGCCAATCATCTGCATAATATTCTTCTTTAAAGTGTGAACAAACCATAACAAAACATGGAATATGTTGTTTACTAGCTGTCCATTGTCCTTCTTTAGTTGATTCATCCATCCTTGCTGATGTAAAAGTTATATTATCAACTGAACCTGTTGTTTTTGCTGTAATTTTTATTGTACCTGCATTAACAGCTTCATTTATAAACTCTGATTCTTCTTCATCCATCATTTCTTCTTCATCCATATATCTGGCACGTGAAAGCATGTCAGCAACTGGATTATCTTTACCTGCAATATGTTTCAAATCAGGATTTAAGGATTTAATATAGGCTATCCATCTTAGCATGGCTATGTCAGGAGTGGAACAGTTGGCTATCATGCCCAAGAGTGGAAGGCAATCTGTCTCAACTATAACAAGTGCGCCCATGAAATACTCCCTATCACTTTTTAATGCAGTTACTACTCCTCAAAGCTCTCTTTTAATTTGAGCATACCTTCTCTGTCGTTCATTAAGAACCTTTGCTCCAAAGCAGATCACATATATGTTGCCTTCAAGGTCGTCTTGAACAACTGCCCATCCTATTCCAATAGGACTTGTGTCCACTGTGAGTATAATGGGATAACCATTAGAGTAGTTAGCCCTCTTTAAAGTGGGAGCTAAAGTCAACATTTTCTTGAGTTTCCGAATAGCCTAAGTGTGTTCTTTTGTCCATAGAAACCTTTGGCCCTTTCTTAGAAGCTGATAACGGCTTTCAGCAATATGAGCAAAATGTGGTATCCAAACAAGGTGGAAGACACATGCACCAAGAAATCTTCTCACTTCTGAAACATTTGTACATTCTTCTTGCATTTTGCTGATTGCATTTATTCTAGATGGAGAAGGCTTTCGGCCATATGGTCCACACATATGACCAACCACAAGGACTTCTTCAACTCCAAAAACAGATTTAGCTCCTGAAAGAGTAAGATGAACTTCTTCTAATTTAGACAGGATTTGAGCACAATCGTTAATATGATCAAAAACAAACTTTCAACATCCAAGTTCATTGAGTTCTTCATTTTTCTCATGAACTTCACATCCTTTGATTGGAACATCATCAAGGAAAGGAAGAGTCAATTGAGGAATATAATCCCTCAATACTTTATGCATGGCAATCATCATGTGAGCTACTGAATTCGTAGCCCCTTGAGGTAGAGTACACATGCGGACTAGGCCAAGAGGTGTCTTCATTGTAGTAATGTCACGGCTTTCCAAAGCAAGTTGAAATTGGTCGTAGCCTAAATATAAGTCTCCCATGGAATAGATTTCCCTTCCTGCAAAAGCTTCAGCAAACTCATCCACAATTGGTCCTGATCCAACATTTCTTATAGTAACTTTATTGACGTGTTGCAAATCTTGAATGAATCATAAAGATCCATTCTTCTTAGGTACGGTAAACCATCGGTTAGAATATGGAGCTAAAGATGGCTCCAATATTCGCATTTTTATCTTTTCATTTAAAAGTTCCAATAATTAAGGCAAATGAGCCCTTGGAACCAGAATTGGTTTAAGATTCCAAGGCATATGTGGGACCGTAAAAATTACCATTGGTGTCACAATGCTTGGATCCACACAGCGGATTTCATGCAGATGAAATGAAAAGGCTTTACCATGGTTTTTAAACATCTGCATGAAGATTTGTTTTTCAGCCGGCAAGAGGAAAGAGTCTTCACCAATTTTCAGCTTTTGTAGACTTTCAGCTGTAAATTGATTACCAATATCTTTAGGATCACGAAGGCTTGGTTGTTTGGATACCCTTTCTGCCAATCCTTCGCTTTCAGGTGGTAGAGGAGTAGCTACTGGCTTGACCTTCTTATCAACTGTTTTATATTTTGTTTCTACTCTTGCTTCATCCTTGTTTGGCTGTCCAAAAGCTTCATAGTCTGCAAATTCTTGAATTATGTCATACATATCCAATGTACATACCTGTATGGACTGATTTTCAGCTTGATTTTCTGCATGAACGGCTGTATAAATTTCAACTATTGTATCATTATAATTCAGCCCATAAAATAGACTTGAAATTTCTTCATCTTTAGGTAAAACATCAATTTGCTTCAGTTCTTGCTCCATATGACTCAAATACTTTCTTTCAGCCATGTTCATGGCTGAAAATTGTTTATAATAGCCCACTCCATTGGCTGAAAAAACCTGCAAATCAGCTTTAGACCTTGCCTCCTTCATATGTGGAGGCAATTTTTTACGACATGATGCACTGCCATAGCCTCCACTTATAGCAGCGCTACCTGAAAACTCTTAAATTCTCGGGCATTAGGAGGAACGGGATGATCTCTCAATCGATCCCTATTCCGATGGTGATTAACAAAGATAGTTAGGAATTGAACAGCCGTATCATTATCCTTGCTTCTTATCCGAGCATATGATGAACCATCATCAAGAGTCTTTGTCTCTAAACGAGACTCGAAAATAAATGGTTGTCCAAGAATGATTGGATACTGCAAGAATCTTGAACAAAGAAATGAAATTCATCTTTTACATTACCAATAGTAACTTGTACATAAGGACATGCTGCATAAAGATCACCAGAAGAGTTATTGGCTGCCTTTATGCGCCACCCTGGGTCCACGTCAATGGGCCATCCACCATTCTCATAGAGACTTCTTGACATAACATTAATTTCTGAACCATGGTCTATAAGGGCAATGCATGGAGTTTCTTTCTCACCGATTTTAACAATAGTTTCAGTAGTCGCCCTTGTCCAATGGGTACGCGAATAGTGACTACTTGGAATAAAGTGAGTTTCACTTTCTTCCTGCATGTTGTGAAGAAAAGTCTCTTTCTTTTGCATAGGCTGCACTTTAGATTGAGAAGTTTCCACCATTATGGCTTCTTCAGCTTCAGCTTCATAAATGTCTTCATCTTTGGCTTCTATGGCTGCAATCAATTCTTTGATTGCCTCCAATTGAATCCCTTGAGTTTTCAGCTTCTCTTCATCCTGCAAATACACATGAAGTACTTGCAAAAAAGCATGTACAGATTCTTCAGTTTCCTCACCAACATATTGTCTTTTTCGTTTAATTACATCAATTATTACATCATGAAATCCTCGTTTTGCAATACCGAGAATTTCATCTAATGTAAATTCAATTCTACTTCCAAGAATCCTTTCTTCTAGGATTCGTTTAAGATCCATTGCGGTCTCTATGTCTAACTGCAACTTGTAACTGGGATGTTTGCTTTTTCTTTTTCCTTCTGTCTTCTTTGCTTGAGGGGCTTCTCCCATGTCAAATTCTGGTGGTGGCGGATTTTCAACAGCTTTCTATTGGTTTGGTTTGCTTCTTGTTATGCGTTTAGTCAGCCCTAAAGAAGAAGGACTTGCAACATCTTCTTCTCTTCTTCTCTTTCTTCTATCATGGCTTCTTGATTATTAATTTCAACTAGCCGCGCAAAAGCTGAAAATGAATCCACAGGCTCGGACCATCCGGTTCTTCCTCGAATACATTGACTGGTAGTGGTTAAATCATTCTTAGTCGCCTTGCCTTGCTCCATGCGTTCCAAGGCCTGCGTCCACACTTTAGATTTTGCATTAATTTTACATGCTTTAACAATTTCATTAGTTGGCTCAATTTGCAACCCATAAGTTGCAGCATCAACAGCTGCATAGGTTGTTCTTGTTGCCAAATCCTCCAATCTTTTCTTCATGCCGCCGTTACCGAAGTTTGGCTCAAGAGGAAGCCCGGTTTTGGTTGGATGAATTTTACCATCCTTCCAAAAGACTAATTTTTGTGCTTTAGCTTCACGGAATGCTCTGCACTCCCTCTTGTCATGTTGAAGGCTATCACACCAAATGCAGCGTCTTTTAAAGCCTTCTCGTGCAGGTCTTTGGGCGGTTGACCAATCCCTTTCATCTACTTTAACATCAAGCCTTTCTACTTTAGAATTAATTTATGTTAAATTAAGATGGAGATCCCGCATGCTTTTAATTAACTCATCCATGACATCCTTCTTTGGAGAAGGAACAACAGAATTTCTTGGTTGCTCGGCCATAGAGATAGGAGGTCGAGAAGCTAGAACAGGCTCCTTCATAGAATCAGTTGTTACAGGGGTTGATCCCCATCTTAGGCGCAATCGCTCTCTTCGAGCAATCATATTAACTGCTTCTGTGACATCACTCCAAGTAGTCTTTAATCTCGACTCAGAGTCAGGGTCTTCAAGTCGGTCAGTCAATTTCTCCTGAAGAGAAGAATCTGCAGCTTTTAAGAATAATTCAATCTTTTGACTTTCCATACCTTGTTGGTCATCGGGATCTAGTTGGGAAATTTTACTTTCAAACTTTCGATGAAGAGCAGTAGCAGTTATACTCTTATTGGGCCTTTCAACCCATTCGGTGAAGATTTTCTTTGTCATAAGGCCAGAATCTTCAAGGAAAAATTCTTCTCAAAGTGCCTTTTTAAACACAGTCCATCCAGCATCTTTTTGGGAAAGACCATGAATTCAGTCCTGGAGGCCATGCACAGCTCCAAGCATGTTGAGGAACTCCAAAGAAGACCATCTTGTCAGTGTAGAGACAGATAAAAGAGGACACATTTTGCCCATTAAATTGCTTGAGCTCATGCCCAACTGCTTCTAAGGCCTTAATGGCAGCAGCATCAATCTGTTCTTCTTCTTATCTCCGTTGTTGTTGCAATTGCAATTGCTGCTGAAATTGCAGCTGATGTTGTTGGCTCTCTTGCATTAGATGAACCAACTGTTGCAAAGCATCTCCTCCCGAGCTTGATGATTCTCCCATTGGACTTCTTCTTCTGCAGCGGACCTTCACGTCGGGTTCACCACTGTCGTTGCGTTAAGAGTTGAAGGTCTTCCACCGGGGCTTTTAGTGTAGAAGAAGAGTTTGGGATTCAAGATTCAGGAAGGAAAAATGGATTGGGTTTTGATAAGATTCGGGGTTTAGAAAGAATTTAGGTATGGAAGAGGAATTCAAGCCTTCTCACTTTGTACTTAACATACATGAATAGAAGGAATAAGACTAACTTGATTACATCAAATGCTTCAGGATGCATACTTCATTTCATAAAGGATATTTTCAGATTTCTCATTCATTTATGAATGTCAAATGCAAGCTCTATTGGCATTTATTTCATGTACATAGATGGATTTCAATCCTTTGGGTCAAGTATATTGATGCTAGAATCAAATACATCCAAGATTTGGGCCAAAGATACATGAAATGAATGGGAAAAGAATAATTTTAGCTTCAGCCCTGTTTTAAAACAGAAAATTCCAGCCCATAAACAAATTCAAAATGAGTGCATAAACTCAAGAAGAAGCACTTTTGATCATCTATGAACAATGTCCTGAAGAAAATAGGTCTTTTTCCTCTATTACAACCATAAAAAACCCATGTTTGCTCATAAAAATAGATCAAAATAGTGGGTTGCCCTGTTTATAACTGGTTATTTCAGCCCATAACAGTCCATAAGTCTTCAATATCCTCACCCTTTTCTTGCCCCAAAGTCACTCAAGTACTTGGGCACAAGTCGGGCTTCATTGGACCAAGAATAAGGTAGAGAAGATGAGAGAAGTCATGCATCAAAGCAGGCTGAATACTCTTCTCTCAGATTTCCCCTCTTTATAGATAGTTTCAGCATGCATTTTCGTCAGACCAAAGAGGCAGAGAAGTGAAGCTCTCACCAAGTTTACATCTTCAGTAGTTGGGCCTGTTAATCTTCAATTTGCATGCTCCATTCCATGCATCTCAGCTCCAGCTTTCTTCCAATTTCCCTCAGACAGAGCAGCCCGCATTTTGCGCCGAAAAATGTGGGCTGCTCTCTGTTCTAACCTTGGTTACTTTTTGACCAGCCTAGGTCACTTGCTGGTCACCTAAGTTAGTTACTTTTGGTCCCATGTGGACCTAGTGGACTTTTGACAGTTTTTGGCAATATTTTTGGGTTTTGTCCATATTTTTGTACCTGAATTAATGTGATTTATCCAGCAGACTGTCAATTACTTCCAAATGTCCAAGTTTTAGGTTCCCATTGACTTATTTTTCATAAATATACATGGTATATCTGCAAATTATATACTAAATACAGAAGAACTTGTATAACTAAGGTAGATATTGGATAACAATGCCTGATCTTGTATGCAAATATCTCATATAATTCCCTGTGAAACTCTTATGAGTTCATAAGAATCCCATGATTTATATCATGGAGAGTAAACTCTTTGACAACGGTCTATCATCAATGTCCGCAAATGTTGAGCTTGCCATCTCAACACCTTAGGCTCATGCTAGCTTAGTCTAACCTGGCCTAGCCTAGGAATAAATTCTATCTTATCCCATTTAATGTATTTCAGTTGAGCCTAGGCTAGCCGCCCAAGACTATTGTAGTCTAAGCAGACTATATGCTTAGTCGAGCCTCCTAATCATAAGCTTAGATGTACAAATAGCTTATGTCTATCCTAGCCTAAGTGTAGCCTAGGTGTAGTTGAGTCGAACTTAGTGTAACCAAAGCTGAAACTCTAGCTCATGTCAAGTCTATGTCTTTTAGCCTAGCTGAAATCCTAGTTTGAGCTTATGTGTTTTAACTTAGCTAAAATCATAGTCTAAGCCTATCTTATGCTTAGTCTAACTTGAGGCTAATTCTAAACATATAGTGTACCTAGCTAGGATTGACATAAAGATTTATTTTCCATTATCACGCATGCCCCTTAAGGTGCCTTTATAGAAGAGAATCAAGAAAGTAGTTCAAATAGGAGCAATGAGAAAGAGTTGTTTGAAAACTATGTACATGTGGTAGGTATTTATGAGTTGATCATTGACTCATCATTTATTTATATTCTCTTTCATAAAAGAAACCTAAAGCAATAGATGCAGAAAGCATAAAGACCAAGTTAAGTGTTAGCTAGCCTATCCTAGCATATATATGCCTAGTCTAAGTTCTTGTTTGTTGACAATTAAGATATGTAATTATGCTAAACACTTCCTATGCTTATAGGCTAGGATAGTCTTAGCTTTATGCTACATTAAAATGCATAGACTGTGCACAAGCTACAGTCGAGATCTTGAATATGCTAGTTTAGACTAGCTAGGATGAGGTTACGACCAAGCTAGACTAATTAAGGCTAGCCTAGGCATAAGTTAGGCATATGCCTAGCATAGGCAGAGACTACACATACACATAGGCTAATGTAGGCTATAGCCTTAGAGCTACACATTGCCTAGGAACATGCCAAGGTAGGCATTGATTAGGCATCAATCAACTCTACTCTTGTAGCTTGTGCCACAAAAGTAGCTACATGCCACTTTAGCGACTCAAGTTCTATTTCACTATATTTAAAATAACATGTGCATGTAATACCAAAATTGAATAGAACTTTTCCAACATTATAAGATGGAGTAAAATATTTGAAACAAGTTTCAAGTGGAAATTTATTTTCTACAAAAAATGGATTCTCAAAAGTACATAAAAATAGATCAAAATAGCACTCAACAATACTATTTGGAGCTCTTTAAAAGTTAATAGTTTTTAAATAAGTACAAATCTAATCATGGAAATATATACTATATATATCAAAGCATTTTTCATGAATGTTTTAGCCTGATAAAAAAATTTAAGATGGTTTTGATTAGAAATACTAAAAGTTTTCGCTTTTTTGCAAAAGCGGTCTTGAAGATAACTTTAAAAATATACACTTCCTAGGTTGTTTTGATCCTTTTCTTTTCAACTACTATGTTGTGTTGATCACATTTTCCTAAAATGGTTGATCTCTCTCATTGATGAGAAATGGAATTTTTTGTAGAGTGTCCAAATTGCTACAAAATGGCCTTTTTGCTACATGACTAGTGTTAAGCATACACTTAAGCCTAGCCATAGCCTTGGCAATATACACTCGAAATGAGCTAAGATAGAAGTAGGCTATACATACACCTAGCCAGGAGAAAGAAAAGATACAAAGGAAAACAACCCACATAAATTCTTACCTTATTCCTATGTTATGCCTCATGATAACAAACACAAAAATAGAATGATTAAAAAAAAGCATTCTACACACCACATCCTCTCTTTCACACAAAGATAAACAAGTAGTCACACACAAACTTGCAAATATGCATTTAGAAATGCTGTTGACAATGTAAATGATACATATACTTAGACACAACGTTAGATGTATCTATGCACATGTCTACAAATTGTAGTCTCCCAGATACAAAAATCTAATTGCCAAAATAAGTGCGAATTTAAAAGAATAAATAAGCCAAAATAAAGCCTATTGCTACGAAAGGACAAGCATATTGCCTTCAAGAGTGAGACCACATTTCTCAAGTAATGGAGAAAGAAGAAATTGAATAAAGGAGCAAGCAAAGAGGAGTTACCTACAATCCAAAGATGGGGCTCCATTCTTATGCTTGGCACCCTCACATAATTCTTATTTGCTTTGGATTGCAATAAATGTTTCTTTTTTGTCTCTATGTAGATTTCTTATTTCTTAGTGCTATTCTTTCCTCGTTTCTTTGATCCTATGAAAATTTTGCATTTTATGGTTTAAGAGCCTACAAGAAAATTGCATGCTTAATACTATGCGTTTAGTAGAATGAGTAAGGAACTCCAAAACATGCGCGTGACACCACGAAGTTCGTACAATAAGTAAGGAAGTCAAAGGCATTTGTTTTACCATGTCTAGTAGCAAGATACAATTGATACTTATTTAATGGAGGGCTATCAGACTAGGCAACCTGTTCTTAAACACCCCTCTCAAAGAACCGAGTGATCGTTAGAAATAGAAAGGTTAGAAGTATCGTCGCTCTCACAAGCTGGTCTCAAGAACCGAGTGATATACAACAATGCTCACGGTTACTCTTACAATGTCTCACCGATCGAGTTGATAGAAGACAAGCCGTGTAAATGGTTATTTGCCACAAGAGACAGAGAGAGAGAGAGAGAGAGAGAGGGTATTAATTGAGAGTCAAATGAGTCTATGAGACTCTTGATGCCATTTTTGCGCTTAGATAACTCATGCCATCATTTGAGAGGGAGGGAGAAAGAGAGAGTCCAAAACCTAACAGCTATGGAAGGCCACCAAGCAGCAGGGAAAACCCATGTCATCAGTTGAGAGAGAGAGAGAGAGAGAGAGAGAGAGAGAGAGAGAGAGAGAGAACTAGGACGAAGCGGATGTGTGGTCTTCAATGGCTCCAGCTGGAGGAGGACGGTTGCTATAGTCGAAAGGGTCGCAACCAGCACGCGTGGACGCTCCACCACATGCACATGACCCCGATCCACGGCCTCAAGATCGTGATCCACGTCGAAAATCATGGCCGCAGCACCTCCAGGAGGAGGGTCGGTATAGTTGTTAGGGTCGACGCTTGGGCCAGAAGGCGGCACTAGCAGGCGTGGTCCTTCCACCACGTGAATACCTCTATGATCTTCGGACACCTGCAGCGGCCACCATAGCCGTACCTTTCTCCACAAATGCAGTTATCGCAGCTTCTTGCAACAACACGAGCGCAATATTGACCAAACTAGCACAATAAGCTAAACGAAGATTCTCAGGCCAAAAGAAAAAGATGAAATGAATAGATACAACCAGTGTAAATCAAAACAATGACGGCAATAACACGAAAGCAATGTAAACCGAATTAGCTTAGAGCAGCTAAACAAAGATCGTCAGGCCAATAAATCAAAGCACAGAGAGAGAGAGAGAGAGAGCGAGTGTGTGTATGGCTGTACCGCTTGAACACACAAGTAAGACAATGGCTGCAATCTGAGCGTGCCCGATCGGTGCGTTTTTCATCCTCATTAACGTGACGCTCAAATCAATAATAAACAAGAACAAAGAGAGTTTAACGCGTGGTCGTATAAAAGTGTTTAGGCGCTATTGCCCCATCGTTTTCTAGGCTCCAAGCCTCGCTATGAACGCTAAGAACGTTGGCTCCACCCGAGAGATTACGACCTAGCCCTCCGTATCGGTATGATCCTACACAGTATTCGGGAAAAGGCGGGTTCGCTTCATCCTAAGGCCGGTTCATTTTAGAAGAAAACTCGTTCGATCCAATCTAAGGAAGAATTGTCTACTTGCGAAAAATACATGTGAAAAGGATTTAGGCCGGTTCAGGATAAGATCTTTCTAAATATAAATGAAAAAGGATTTTCAATAATACAATGTATATAATATATATTAATATTTAAAATTTAAATTCTAATTTCGAATTAATTATTATTAATATTTTTAAATTTCAATTGTCCAATGTCAACTTTCAAGTTTCAACTGTCCAGTGTCTAGTGTCAAGTTTAAAGTTTAAATGTTTTAGCCTTAATTATAATAAAATCTGCTGACTACTATCAGTAAATTGGAGAGAGAGTCGAGACTCGAGAGTTCATCATGCAAACTTCAGTCTTCAAAAGATGCATTGTGCAAGACTTGAGTTTCCAGTGCTTTCCACTTTCGACTTCAGTCTTGAATCTTCTTAGCATTTTCATCTTAAGACTTACGCCCCCACACTCAGCACTGCCTCTGAGGCTTCAGCCTCCACTGTCCAGGACCTGCCTCTCAGAGTCTCAGCCTCGGGCCCAAACGCCATTCATCAAGTCTTGACTCCAAGCTCCCGGGTAGTTTCGTCAGTCCCGGGCAGTGGGCACTCGGGCCTCCAAGCTCCCACCTCTTGAAGGCTAACTCCCGCCTCCTGGGGCTGCGACGCTGGTTGAAGGCTTATTCCCGCCTCCTCGAGCCTCCAGGCTCCCGCCTCCTGACGGCTTACTCCCGCCTCCTCGGGCCTCCAGGCTCCCGTCTCCTGGGGCTGCGACCTCCAGGCTCCCGCCTCCTGAAGGCTTACTCCCGCCTCCTCGGGCCTGCAGGCTCCCGCCTCCTGGGGCTGCGACCTCCAGGCTCCCGCCTCCTGAAGGCTAAGTCCCTCCTCCTCAAGCATCCAGGTTCCCGCCTCCTGAAGGAGTTATAGGCTAACTCCCGCCTCCTCGGGCCTCCGGGCTCCCGCCTCTTGAGGGCTAACGCCCGCCTCCTGGGGCTGCGACGTTGGCTATTGCCTCTTGAAGGCTAACTCGTGAAGGCTGAGTCCCAACTCCTCGGGGGCTACGACGTTGGCTGCTGCCTCTTGAAGGCTAACTCGTGAAGGCTGAGTCCCAACTCCTCGGGGGCAAATGCCAAACCGTCAACTGAAGTCTGAGCCTTGAGGACTCTATTTTTTGCGCACACTACAGTATTGAAATATTCTAAGTTCTAAGTTCTAACTGTTCACAACTTCGCTAGCTAGTGGCTGGTGATATTAGATATTGATCCGGACGACATAAATGATAATACATATGTTGCTTTGAAGTTTGAACTTTCCAACTTGCAGGGTCTTTGAAGTTTGAAAGTTTGAAGCGTGTTCACTGCTCAGTGTCAATCACATTTGCCATCCAGCCTCAAGGAAAAGCCTAAAGGTTTTAGGTATGCTTGATGATATTCAATATTGTGTGTAAACTTTAAAGTTTAAACAAGTTTGTTTAATGTTAGAATTGAGATAATAGTTTAGAATTGAGATAATAGTATAATATGTCATGTATACACATATGAGAGAGAGAGAGAGAGACGATTGTCTCTCTTTAAGTGAAATATGTGATTGGATATTTTGACCAAAAGAGTTGTTTGCATGTTGGTAAGATTAAAGACCCATGTACAACCTATACAAACAATAAAATCATTTTCTCTCCATTCATAAATTCATTACATTAACTCACACAACACATGTAGTTTACAAGCTTCGAAACATTACCCATGGTGAAAATCATATTTAACAAATAATGAGTGATTCAAAATAGCAAAGAAAGGTGAGAGGTGGTAGTTCTAAGTTTACACGATCATTTGATAATACTCCGAAGCCTGATGGAAAGTATGACCAACAAAGCTCGTAGGAGCACTTGCTTTGTCAACTATAGACACAAACACTTTTATATATATTTATATATATATATATATATATATATATAGAGAGAGAGAGAGAGAGAGAGTGTGTGTGTGTGTGTGTGTGTGACATACGTGTGCATTGTGTGTATATGTGTGTTAGTGAAAGCTTAAAGGAAAAATATTAGTACTATTTTTTATTTTATTTTTGCTATGTGGTTGTTAATAGGTTAAAAAGCTTTATGAGACATTGTAGTTTCAAGATAGAGGTTGGCCGTTGGAGGAGCCTAGATTTTCAAAGGGAACGAATGCCTAACAAAAGGTAAAAAATTTCAACGATTATAAAAAACACGGTAAGATCGCAACCACTCTTTTTAACTTTGAGAATGGCACCTAAATTGAAAGATAAGAGACAAGGAAACCTCCTTGCATGGGTTGGGATTGAAAACATAGCCAAGCATCCTTCTAAAAAGTTAAAAGAAAATACGGATAATGTTGGGGGCTCAACTTCAATTAATGTGTTATCTTCAAATGAATCATTCGATAACATGTCACTTGAAGAAAGGGCTGAATTTGAAAGGAAAAAAGGACGCTTACTTTTTCAAGAGGATTGGCTAGACCAATTTAAATGGCTTGTTTATGATAGAGATGAAGTAAAAATGTTTTGTAAATTTTGTTTGAAATATCCTTATCCACATAGTGCATATTCAAAAGGGGGATCTATAAATTTTAAAATTAGCAACTTAAAATCCCATGTTCGCACATCATGTCATAAGTTTGCTATGTAAGCTATTTTACTCGAAGGAAAAGACTCAATTGAAAAGAGTGTTAAAAAAATAAGAGAAGTAAAAGATTAGGCATTACTTTCATTATTTAGAACGGCATATTTGATTGCAAAGCAAAATTTGTCATTTTCTGTGTTTCCTGACATGATAAGCTTATTGCAAGATTGCCATGCACCATACACTACTAGTCTTTATAATGATGATAAGGCATGTGCTTAAATGATTTTTTGCATGGCATCGTCTCTTATGAAAAGTACAATAGAAAAGGTTTCAACTAGTCCATGGTTTGGTGTTTCAATTGATGAGTCAAATGATATCTCCTCACATGGACATATGGTTATTTATTTATCATATCTCGAGGCTGATTGTGTTCCTAAAACAAGCTTTTATGGTATCATATGTGTGCATGATGGCACTGCAAGATCTTTATTTGAGGCTATTATTAAATAGCTAAAGAAATGTAAGCTAGATTTATCTAGATTTGTTGCATTTGGGTTTGATGGATGTTCCACAATGGTAGAAAAGGAGAATGGTGTCCAAGCCTTATTGAAAAAACACGTTAATCCATTTTTAACATCAATTCGTTGTGTTGCCCATCGTAGTGCCCTTGCAATATCTAGTGTAGCAAAAGAGATGCCTTATTGCAAAAAGCTAGAAAAACTTATTAATGCTATAGCTTCGCACTTTAATGTTAGCACGAAGAGATTAGAAGGGTTGCAAGCTATGCAACAAGATTTGGCATGTCCCATTCTTCGACTTGAGCATACTTTTGATGTGCGATGGTTAAGTAGATATAGAGCTATTAGTAGAGTGTGTAAGTCTTTAGATGCAATACTTGATATCACAAAAAGAGAGGCATTGCATATTTATGAAGAATTGGTTGAGTTTGAGTGTGTTTATTGCTTACATTTCTTAGTTGACATTTTGAGAGGTTTAACAACACTAAGCCAAATGTTTCAAAAAGACTTTGTAGATGTCACCACTATAGATAGTCTTGTAAAGAACGAAATTGTATCCATAACACAATATTACATTGATTGTCCTCCTGTTGATGTGAATGCATTAACTATTGGAGTATATGGATATGATATCCTTCCAGACTATGGGCCTGAAAAAGGATATTTATATACATTACGAGGTGCTTTGCATGGGAAGAAATTGTATGAGCATGATTTAAAACATAAAATTAATGGAGAAGACTTTAACAGGGCCTTAGAATTTCAAGTTGCTTTTGCCAATTCAGTGGTAAGTAACTTGAATTCTTGATTTCAAGATAATTCTATACTTAATTGTTTAAAAATACTTGTGCATGCACAACATCCAATACATGACAAGGCCTTAAAAAACTATGGAACCCAAGAGATAGATCAATTAACTTCATATTATGGTTTTCCTAAAAAGCTAAATATAGAAGAATTCCTTGCAATGATAGAAGTTGACGAGTTTAAGAAAGAATTTAGAAATTTTAAGCATCAAGCTTCTAGAGATTGGATACGATTCACATTGTTAGAAATAACTTCAACACTTGCTTGCAATAGTATATGGAGGGATGCTTATCCGAATATTCTTACTCTTTGTCAAGTAGCTCTTGTCCAATGTTCGAGCATTGCTATTTATGAGAGAGGTTTTAATGCTCGAACTGTGATAAAGAGTAAGCTTCGTAATCGTTTGGAGATTAAGAGTTTAGATGCATTAATGAAAATATTTATTGAAGGGCCTTCTAAGTTCACTGATATAGTGTTCATTGAGAGTATGGACTTATGGGCTGAAAAAACACATCGCCATTTATACACGGCACAAGGACTTTGTTCATTGATTTTGCAACAAATTTGCATATTCATAAGAGCAATTGATTTTTTATAGCCTATGATGATTTTGAAGTCACTATGCATTATTTGCAGTTTTGTTGTTTTGATTCTTTTGACTCTTAATCATTTTCCTATGTTAAATTTATTTTTCCCTTGCTTGCTTCTATCTTTTGAATAAAAATCTTTCACATTTGTTTTTAGATCATGCTTGCTTTTATAAAATGTACTTGAACTTTTTTGTTTATAATTTTGGTTGTATTTCATTATGTTCTCTTTTATGTTAGTTTTTTTTTCTTTTTGTATCATGATTGCTTTTAATAAAATGTGTTTGGCTTTTTCTAAACTTTTTTATTTTTTGTTTTGCTTATATTTTATTATGTTATCTTTTATGCTGGTTTTTTTTCTTTTTGTTTATTCTATGCTTTTAATATTTAACTTCTTTTCTTTTGGGTTTCTATTTTTTTTATACGTTCTCTTTATCTATGTGCCTATAATGTGTATACTTCTCTGAGGCCATATGGCATAGACCCACTAAGAGACATAGAAACCACTTGCATACATTTGTTTTTATCTATTTAAATTTTAGATATGTAATGTAGATCAAGTTACTAATGATAATAAGGGTTTTCATTTCTAAGGTATAAGAGAAGTAATTGAACAAATTCCAAGGAAAACTTTGAGATAAAAACCCTTTCAAATAATAGAAAAAAAAACGATTATCCTTTCATTAAAGATTTAAAAAGGAATTTGACCGATTCAATTTGTAGAATCAAGGAAATTGGGCCGATTTGATTTAGAATGTAAAGGTTTTGAATTGTTCAAATTTTATGAAACCGCCTTAGGTTAAGAGAAGAACAATCTGTGTTAGGCTCACAATTTTTATTTTCCCGAACACTGATCCTACGCAAAAACTCGTGGTGCACTTCGAAATTCTTAAACTCGTAATAACGAAATCATAATAGCGTTGTTGCATGAAAACTTGAACCGCATTCTTTTCTCAGGTAACAGGTTTATTGTTCTGAGTAATTCTTCACGGCCAGAAGATCATGCCCTCGACCGCAAAAAGTAGGCTAGTTATCATTTCTTTCGGAAAAGCCGTGCAGCGTTTCATTATGGGCAAAACATAGTTTTGTGTGTGTACGTGTGTGTGCTTGTGTGCGTGCACACGTACACATGCTAATAGCATTAAACAAGGCAACAATAGAATGTGACTCCTCAATTAGCAACCTTATAAGGCGTTGGTTCAACGTAACCCTGTAGGCTTTTTTTGTGGGATGCACTTTCTGCCTCGCCTCTAACCATTATTTCTTGATGGGTATAACACTCATCTTTTTCACCAAGGTAGAATATCTAAAAGGTTAAGGTATCATAGATTCTCGACTTCGACTTGTGGGTTTGACCTCTCCCAATTGAGATACATTTGTCATTGCCAACCTATTTGAGATGTATCCACCTAGAAACCCAAGAGAGTAATGTTTGATAGTTGCATAGTTGCACATTCTAAGTGATATCGCCTAGATCCCATGGCACATGCAGAACTTAGTTAGCTCGATCTAGGGTTCCTAATTATTCAATTAGAGTTTCTTAACAACATTCAAGCATCAAGTTAAGAAAGTCATTTTTGTAATCAATTAGAACTTGAAGTGCAAAAATACCACATGTGGTTCAATAAGGGCGAGAGACAATGGGAAATATGGCAACACATAAACATTGTGTTATTCAGCCTGCTAATCTTGTGCTTCTAATGCAATTACAACATTTTCATATGCAAGACTTAGGGATTCCACTTTGAATGAGATAGTAATGGTCTTTAAAAAACTATTGATTGAATAGAGAATATATACTCTCACATTAGCTCCTTAAAAATGGTATTGCATCTAGCAACCCCTTCATAAGAAACTTTTAATCATTCCCTATATAGGAAAAAAAAAGGGAATTCCTTATCAATTTCCTAGTAAAAAATACACATAAGTAGGGAAAGTAGATCATAGGGAAAATGGAACATTTCCTAGTTGGAGAGACTAGGGAATCACATAGAAAATTTCATGCATAGAAAAAATTCCCTACATAGGAAATTTTCCCTACATTAGGAAAAACTAAAATTTCCTATATAAGCAATATGTGATTCCCTCCTTTCTCTAACTAGGAAATGTTCCATTTTCCCTGTGATTTACTTTCTCTACTTACGTGTGTGTTTAACTAGGGAATTAATAGGGAATTCTATTTTTTTCATGCAAGAAAATTTTCCTATGTGGGGATTTTTCAACATATGAAAATTTTACTATATCTCCCTACATAAGAAAATTTTCCTACATATGATAGTTTTTCTATCTATGAATTTTCTTATATAATTCTGATTTTTCTCTAACTTGGAGATATTATATTTTTCCTAGTTTACATGTACCTACTTTCTCCTATTTTAAAGTAGAAAATTATATAGCAAATTCTCAACTAGAAATTTACATAGAGATTATTTAGTTAATTTCAAATAAAACACAATACACATCTAATTGATTGATATAAACCCAACAAATGAAAATATCAATACATAGTGTCAATAAAAGAGAAAAATATATAAATTTTCTAAAGTAGTAATGAATTCATATATAAAGAGTATATAAAAGCATTATGCTTCAATCTTCACATAATCTAAAGTAATCATATTGTTGCTTGTGGCTATGACAATCTTGCCATTCTCTAAAACCCAATAAACAATCTCATGTATCATATTATAACTTGTTGACCTTTTTGTATTCTTACAAAAGACTCGAAAGCTAACATTAGTCTTTTTAATATTTATATATGTACTTTTCAATGAAAAGTATATATCATAAATCATATGCATACCGAGATACTTTAAAAGTATCAACACCATATTTTTCTCATCATATCAACCTACATAAATAAATAAATCACAAAATATTCAACTAATATAATTTATTTTAAATTAAGTAAATTTTAATATTTTAAAATATATATTTATATTACTATACTTTTAAATAAATACCATATATAAATAAAAATAAGTTTCTAAAAAAATTAGGGACCTTTGTAGTATAGGTATTATGATATATGACTTATGCCTAACTGAGCCTGCTCCTGCAAAGCCCAAATAAGCACCAAGGCCTGCTTCCCTCCAGGAATTATGATAAGCTGTTAATCACAGGTCCTTAATGGTGCCCTACTAGAAGTCCAAACCGGCGTGCTCCGCCCCTCCATGGATGATAACTTGTAATTACAGGTCGTGAATTATAGATCACTATAAGTATTTAAAGAAATCAGATTTTGAAATACCAAAGTAGATGTTGTACAAAAAGTGAGTGTTTTTTTAAAATTAAATGGAAGCTTAAAAGTTGTATTAAAATATATCAAAAAGTTTACTGCTGTTTAAGGGAGTGGTGCTTCAAAAGAGGGAAGCTACCTTGACTTAAGAGTACATATTACCAGCATTCCAAAACATCTAGACCATAATAGGTCTGAACTTAAGCATCCTATGATTCGTATCATTCTTGTTCAGTCTTCTTCTTGATGTCCAGTAGTATGGCTGCCACATCCACTGTGGAAACTGCTTTCCCTAGTCCCTCCTTCATATTGTCTTCATGCTGCTTGAGAATTATTGCTGCATCTTTCTCAACCTGAAAACAAAGATCAAATTTAAGACCATGGATAGGATCCAAATCAGTATTTTCAAACGTTTTCTTGTTTCTGCTTATCCATATGTTCCACAGGTAATAACTTCTGATCCAATTCCATATTGGGGGAGGGAGTCCATATATTTCCCCCAGTAACAACTCCTTCCAAGTGAGTTTAGTGGGGTGATACTTGATGACCGTTTTGCAAATAGAGATTTTACAAAATGACCTACCCCAAAGTACAGAAAATGACATTTGGTGCAAAGGTATGATGAAATGACTACTATCCCAAAACTTCCTTCATATCACCTGCTATTGCAACCGATGTCGTGTTGCTGCGCATCCGAGTCGTATACACCTCCATTTCTTTTGTTGTGCATTTGTGTTAATTTTTGCGTGTGATTCATTGTTTGTGTGATGCATTTTAATAATCCGCATCCAATGTATATATTCCCTTAGTGCATGCGTATGATTTTGTTTGGATGCATGATGTGCGTGTATTAGAAGAATATTAAAAACTGATGCCAAAGGACATTATCCAGCTGATAATTTTAATGATGAACTCGAAGAAAAGTGCAGGATACCGTGGAATCAAAGGAAGCTTTATAGAAGCTGACATTTAAGCTATGAAGACAAAGGTGTAAATTCAGGAATATCATGTGTAATGGGCAAAACTTAAGGAGTGCTGAACGGGTTCCCTTGTCGAGATGTAGACTCTTGGAATGCACTTATTGCTAGGTATGTACAGCACTTGGGACTGCTGTGGTGGATATGTATGCCAAGTGTGGTGCATTTGGAAAAGCATAGGGAGTGTTGGAGCTTCTTGTCCGGAATGCAATAGCTTGGAATGCCCTTATTACAGGTTATGCTTTACATGGGCAGAATTGGAGATTAACATTATAGCTAAAGGTGAAAAAGGAGAAAGAGGAAAAACCTATATTCAGGTTTTAAACTGTTTTTGGAGGGAAAAGAATAGGCTATTTTGGAAATGGCCAGAATTAACGGGAAAAAGGGGAGGCAGACACAACGAAAATAGGAACAGGCCGCCATCGCAGGAAATTAGCTAACCTTCACTCCCTCTCAACGAGCCACTTCCCTCCTCCAGTTTTAAAAAAAAACTGCTCAAGGGTTTCACAGATGTATTGAACAATCTGTCTGCACCGCAGTATTCATCAAACGCGCATGGATGTGAATCTCATGGACAATACACCTGTTAACTGGAATGCACTGGATACACTTGTTTTGGACTATGCGGAGAGAGAGCAGCTCGTAGTTGAAAGCACAAAGATATCGAGTGACTTCAAATTGCGTTGCACTATCAGTCATATTCGTGCGTTGATCGAGAAAGGTGAACTTACCGAGGCATTGGAACTGATCCAACAGCACGCACCTTCTGTTTTGAATGATCAGCGTCTTCTATTTCGACTTCACAAACAGAAGTTTATAGAGCTACTTCGCAGTGGAAATGCAGATGCTCGCGATCAAGCGATATAATGCTCTCAAACTGTTCTAGGTCCTTGTGCTCTGGATGCATATCCGGAAGCATATGAAGAATTCAAGTGTTTGCTTTTAGCCCTTCTTTTCTCTCTCATTTGTTTTTTTGCGGATTCATCGATCACTCTTTATGCTGCAGAATTCTTTCTGACCTGTTGTCGGATTATCGCCACGTCCTCAACCTTGCTTTCCCTTGTGGATAGTGAGGATCTTGAGCTCTTTCCAGGGCCTCTCACAGCAGTACTGCAGCGAGGTGACAACAGTCTGTTAGATGAGTCTTTAAACCCTGGTTTGAAGAGTTCCAGACAGTGATTTTATTCGTCAGGTTGCTCAAGATTTTGGTGAGGCTTTGGCTCTTACAAGTGCAAATTCAAGTGGTCAAGCAAGCTCAATCTCCATTCAAGAATTTGAGAAGCTGTGGGAGCATTGCACATTTATTTTCGATGCTGGTCAACTTCCTGCTAGTAGAGCAGGTTCAACAGTTGTTGAACTCACAGTTCCAGGGATGTACAAGATTTTAAGGGAAGGCAATGCTTTGGTTCCTACAGCTGCAATCCTTGAAAGATATGGACTTCTAGATGCTTCTCATGATCAACAGCAACACTGTTCACTGCCAGAGTTATTGCTGAAGTATGGATTGTCAAAGGGGCTTTTCCCAAGAAATGCAACACATTATGAACTAGACGAGAATACAGGAAAGCTAACTGTGTTTATCCCTACTGTGTGTGAGTTCCGTGCATTGGAGGGAATCTTACCTTCTAGGCCTGAGCCTGAAATGACAGAGTTGGCACTTGATGAGTGTGAAGACATAATTTTGCAAAATGTCAATATTGAAGAGGAGATAAGGAGGAAGCATCAGGATGCCCACAGAACTTCATTGTATTGGCATTGAAAAGATTTCTGAAAATTTGTTCATAGAGATTACTGCCCAGTCCAGCAAAACTCTTCAAGTCTCCTCAAGTCTACGTACCAAAGTCATAACTGTCTTTAAAACCCTGAATGTGAACAGTTTATGAGAAACTTCAAATTATTCTGAATATGAACTTCTTGTAGCTCATTTGACAAGGAATATAGTGAACTTTGGCATCAAATATTTGAGTTTTTCTTGTTAGCCTCAATTCTTGCTGTATCTTGAACCCCGTGTTCTGCAGCCCTTGCGTGAACTCTACGACATTTCTGGTGAACCCGACGTGAAAGTGCTGCGTCATCAGCAAGATGGGAGACTCGCAAGAAGAGATGACAGATGATAATGTCATGAAAAACCTGTTTCAGTCATTTACCATGTATATGCAGCAGCAAGCTCATGCAAAACGTGACAGTGATGCTATGGATGCTTTGAAAGCTGTCCAACAGGAGATGAAGCAGTTTAATGGTCAGCAAGTGTCAACTTACCTGCATTTGTATGAAGAAAAGATGAAGTTTTTTGGGGTTTCTTAAGATGTTTGGAGCCGCTACTTCTTGCGGATCGTGGTGCGCGCTCTTGAAGGTCGAATTGCAGAAATTCAAGAGGCACATGCAGGTTGGGCTGAATTTAAAAAGGCATTAAAAGATGAATATTTCCTGGAGGATACAGGTCTTATGAATCGCAGGAATTTTTTAGCATGGGTTTCTATGCCTAATAAGGGACTTTCTGTTACCGCTCTTCTGCGAGAGTTTGAAAGCCGTTATGATCAGTTGGATGGGACTGAACAACAAGCTTTGGAGATGCAGAAAGTGGAGTTATTTTTGCAAGCTGCAGATGCTGATTTACAGGAAAAGTTGGATGATCTTTTGGAAGATCAAGCTACTGATTCAAGTTTAAAGACTGAGTGGAGACATGTCATTGATGCTGTGAATGCTCTTGTCAAGAAGTAGCGCAGGAGAGTCAGATTGCATCGAAATACAGGATCAGTTCCTGAGAAATCTTTGGAGACTTCTTCTTCTACCCCTGCTGCAACTTCTTTGCCTAAGCCTACTCCTCCTGTTATGAATCCACCAGTACCTGCTGCTCCAGTGCCCTTATCTGTAGATGATGTTATTAAAGGCTTGGCGGATTTGACGATTGAAGCAGTCAAAGCTGAAGTTGGTAAGTTAAAGGAGCAACTTATGTCAGTACCTGCTGTAGCACCTGCTCCAGTGATTGCTTTTCCAGCTGGTCAAAGAAAAGGGCGACGATGTATTTGGTGTGATAGTACAGAGCACCAACACTGCAGAGATTGTGATGCTTTTCAGGAAGCACGTAAGAAGAATGTAGTGTTCTGGGGACAAGATGGGAAGATATGGCTGACAGAGACTGGCGCTCCTCTTGACACGAACTTCGGTAAGGGAGGTATGAAGAAGCTTGTTGATGATATGGCTGCGCGATCAGCTTATGTGAGTGTTAGAGGAGATGCTTCAGCTTTTGGAGTCCAGCTTGAGCAGAAATCTGATGGAGACTCTGCTTTATGGTCTTCTGCCTTAGAGATAGCGAGAAGAGGGAAAGTTCAAACTTTTACTATGACTTGTGTGGGCTCTAGCATCCGAGGAGAAACAGGATGGGATTCTCCTGTTGATAGGTATTCTATTTTTGCTTATATGGCTAAAACGCAGGGTTTAGATGCCATGGTTGAGGAAAAGAGAAGAAGAGATGAGGAGGGTCCTAGCTCCTCCATAAAGACTAGAGGGGGTGACTTTGTTTCACCACCTGTTACAGCTCCACCTATGCCGAATTCTCCAGTTCAAACAGGTTCTGATCAACCAATGGGAGACAAGCAGAAAGAAAAGAGGCAACCAAGAAAAGAGCCAGGATTCAAGCTCTTGTCAGACCTTGATATGCAAACGGATATGAGTAAGATTTTTCATGAAAGAATTTTGAATAGTGAAGTCACTTTTACTGTTGGAGAGGCTCTTGGGATTGCTAGAAGAGAAATACAAGATCAGATGCAGGATCTTTTGCGGAGGAAACGACATGCGATGGAAGGACCTGCTTTACAGGGATTGTGGCATGGAGCTCTTGGGGAAGAGCATGATGATGCAGTGATGGTTGAGAATGCTTCTGTTAATCCGCAATTGGAGAAAATAGTGCAGCCTATGCAGTATGAAGATGATGAGACCCCTATTCTCATTCCTCGCAGCCATTTTTCACGAAGCCATTGGGCTAGAGCAACCACTGAGACAGTGGTAAGGATTGGAGAGAAACAAATTCCCTTGATTGCTTTAGTTGATCATGGTTCTGAGATTAATCTTATTGCTCGAGGTGTTTATGAGAGTGGCAAGTGGCCTATGGATGCAGAGCATGGCTGGCGCATGAGAGCGGCCAATAATACTTCTGGTGATATGTATGCTGCTTGTCCGAGTATCAGAATTTCTATTGGTAATGTTGAAGAGGATTATCATTGCTTTGTTTAGGATTCATGCTCTTATCCGATTATTCTTGGACAGCCTTTCATTACAGAAGCAAGAATGGAAACAAAAGTGATGGATGATGGGTCAGCTTATGCGCGGATACGCAGTAAAGATGGTATGCGAGCTGTTCAGTTTATGACTGTTGGGGTAAATCATCCGAGAAACAGGGACTCCTTGCGTGAGGCACCACTACCTGCGAAGGAGTTGGATTTTCATTAGGTACCGCTGTCTTGCGAGACGCCAGTGGTACGGAGCGGAGAAAAGAGGAGATCTCACCTCCTGGCAGCCAGTCTTTCTCCAATAACTTTGTTGGGTTTACTTCAGATAGTTCAGTAAGTTATCAGAAAATTTCAGATTTGCCTAGAGTTGCCAGGCAGTACATTGGTCGTAAGGAGAAAGAGTTGAAGAATGCAGGTATTTTGCAAGCAGAAGAGCATGTGGATGGATTGTATGAAGGGATGTCTTATGCAGATACATTGTTTGAGATAAGAGCAATGCTGAAAACTGATGTATGCAAGGGTTCAAAGATCATACATGTGCAAACCTTGGATATGTTTCAGGAAATTTCTGGTTTTATGCTACAAACAGAGTTAGAGGCTGAGAAAACTCAACAAACTGAATTTATGGCTGATCTTGATCAGCTAATAGAATTGCAGAGGGCTGAATCCATTCAACCAATAGAGTTAAATGCAGAAAAATTTCTGCATACAGAGTTTCAGGATGCATCTATGCAGTCCATAGAGCCGAGGGCTGAATTCATTCAGCCAACAGAGTTGAATGCAGAAAAAATTCTGCATACAGAGTTTCAGGCTGCACCCATGCAGTCCATAGATCTAAAGGCTGAAATTTTTCAGCCAACAGAGTTGAAAGATGCTGAAAATTTGCAGAAATTGCAGCAAAGGAAAGAGTGCTTGAATGATGCCAAGGTTGACACAAAATATAAAACAGTTGATAAGAAGGTTAAGCCGGTTGCAGGCCCGCTTCCTTCTGATAGTAATGAACAGATTGAAAAAGCTATGAAGCAGCCTATGTTGAGGGATCCTGCAAATATTGGACATAAGTTTACAGCTGAAACTCTTGCAGAATTGAAGATTGGAAATGATGATTTTTTACTTCCAGTGGAAAAAGAATGTTTTAGAGAGATGCTTGGACGTCATGGTAAGGCATTTGCTTTCTTTCCACATAAAATTGGCTGCATTAGTCCCGAATTGGTCGCACCTATGGTCATTTTCACTGTTCCTCATGTACCATGGAATATACGTCCTATACCTGTGCCTAAAGCACACTTGCCAAAGCTGATAGAGTTGCTGAATGAGAAGATTAAAATGGGGATTTTGGAACCCTCTTCTGCACCCTATTCTAACAGGTGGTTTACTGTACCAAAGAAGAATGGTACTTTGAGATTTATTCAGGATATGCAGCCCGTGAACAAAGTGACAATCAGGAATGTGGGAACAGGTCCAGTTGTGGATGAATTTGCTGAGGCTTTTGCAGGACCAGCCATCTATTCTCTAGGTGACTTGTATTCAGGTTATGATCAGTTTCAGCTTGCCTTGGAAAGCAGGGATATTACTACTATGCGGACACCTATTGGTCTTGTGAGGATGTGTACCTTGCCTCAAGGTGCTACAAACTCAGTTGCTCATATGATGAATGCTATGCATAGAGTTCTTCGAGACTATATTCCGCAGTATACCATGCCTTTTCTAGATGATGTGCCTATTAAGGGTTGTGCAGAAGAAGAAAAGAATGAAAGTCTTGATTTGCGTGGATGTAGAGAGTTTGTGGCTGACCACTTGATTGCTTGTGAGCAAATATTGACACGATTAGAGGAGGTAAATTTGACACTTTCAGGGCTGAAATCTGTCTTTGCTGTTAATGAAGTCATCATAGTTGGGCATATGGTTGGATATTATGGCAGAAAACCTTCTCCTGCAAAGGTGGATGCCATAAACAGAATTGAAGAATATTGCTCGACTACTTCAGAGGTGCGGAGATTTGTGGGAGCTTGTGTATTTTACATGATTTGGATTCCTCATTTTGCTCATATTGCAGATGTTCTCTATCAGCTGCTTCGAAAGGGGCAGAAATTTCATTGGGATGAGAAGCATTCAAAAGCCATGCGTAAGCTCAAGAAGCTGTTGCAATCAACTCCTACTCTACGCAAGGCGGATTATCAGTGTGGACGGCCGATCATGTTGACAGTTGATACTAGTCCTATTGGCATAGGTTGGGCTGTGGGACAGGATGATGCTGATGGAAATAGGTATCCTATCCTCTTTGGAGCTAAAGTTCTTAATGAGCGACAAAGGAGATACCCACAGATCAAAAGAGAGTTGTGGGGAGTAGTCACTGCACTGAAGTGTGACAAAGGATATTTTATTGGAGCTTCAGTTGTTGTGGAAACAGATTGTTTACCTTTGCTTGGCATGATTACTAGTTGCTCGACTCCAGATATAGCGATGCTTCGGTGGATTGCCTATATCAAATCATTGAATCCAGAATTTCGACACATAGCAGGGAAAGATAATCCAGTTGCTGACATGCTTTCTAGAGCGAGATATGAGGATGAGGAGTCAATGCTTGCAGAAGATGATGAGACAGAGTTTGCTGCTTCTGTCCTTATTCATGATTGTCATGTATCTACTGTTGAAGCTTTTATTGAAGAACTTTATGTTGATGAGTGGCTGCAAATTGGACAGTATCTAAGTTCATTGACTCGAAGAGCTGATTGGACAGATGATGAATTCAAGAAAATCAGAAGGAAGGCTTATGGGTATTTCTTGAAAGATGGTTTTCTTTGGAAGCATCCAAGAAAGAGAGGAGGCTTGCCCTTGAGAGTAGTTTGTGATGTAGCGATGCAGATACAGATTATGCGAGAGTTTCATGAGAGCTCATGGGCTGGACATAGAGGTGTGTGGGCTACCTATGAGAAAATCAAAGAAAGATACTGGTGGAAAGGGATGTATAAAGATGTTTCTCACTTTGTGGAGACTTGCAGGGACTACCAACTTTACTCTTTACTGCGACATCGTGATGAGTTGCATCTGACTTATCCACTATGTATGCATTACAAGTGGGTGGTAGACTTGGTTACTTTGCCAGTGGGACTTTGGCAGATGAGATATCTTGTCTTGGCTAGGGAGGATCTTACAAACTATGTTGAAGGCAAACCGTTGAGGACGAAGACCACCACTACAGTATGTAAATTCTTGTTGGAAGAAATATTTTGCAGGTATGGATGTATAGGCAAGATTACAGCTGATCGTGGAGAGCTAGATGCTGATGAAGCTAGAGAATTCTTCTCACGGCTTGGGATTAAATTGGCTCTTACTACTGCCTATAATCCAGAGGGAAATGGCAAAAGTGAAAGAGGACATCCGCCAATAGTTAAAGCATTGGCAAAAGCTTGTAGAGGTCGGATTGGAGATTGGCCGAGATTATTACCTTTTGCATTGTGGGCTGATCGCTCTACACATAGTGTGACTACTAGATACATGCCTGCGGAGTTGATGTATGGGCAAAAACCTGTCATGCCTACTGAAATTTGTGCTCTCACTTGGAGTGTTCTTCCGTGGCATGAGAATTTATCAAGGGAAGAGTTGTTAGCCCTTCGGATTCGTCAACTAGAGAGAAGGACAAAAGATGTGCAGCTAGCTGTTAATCGTTTGAAGGCAGCCCATCTCAGAAATAAGGACAGGTTTGATTTAAGGCATCGCTTGAGGCCTAGAGCCATAAAAGAAGGAGATTGGGTTCTAGTCTATGAAAGTAGTCTAGAAAATCAGCATAGTAGCATGAGAAAAATGGTTCAAAGATGGTTTGGACCGTATGAAGTGAAACAGGTTTTTGACAATGGTACCTATGAGCTGGCTGAATTAGATGGAACAATATTGAGGGTGCCTATTGCTGGAAAACGAGTCAAGATTTTCAAGAGAAGAGAAGATGAAGAATATGCACTTGAAGCATTGACAGAAGAAGAGCAGATAGGAGAAAGACAAGCAGAAGAG
Source organism: Lygodium microphyllum (assembly GCF_053477565.2). NCBI lineage: Eukaryota > Viridiplantae > Streptophyta > Polypodiopsida > Schizaeales > Lygodiaceae > Lygodium > Lygodium microphyllum. Next base: position 114,248,236 of record NC_141164.1, on the reverse strand, counting down.
ACAGAAGACATAGATGATGAAGCCGATGGAGAAACAGGTCTATTAGAATCAGAAGATGGACTCGACCTGTTTGTGGAGTTGAATGATCCTGGTTAGTTGGCACATCCGGAGGATGCGCAGGTTTAGAGGGGGTGGATGTCCTGTTGCTGCGCATCCAAGTCGTATACACCTCCATTTCTTTTGTTGTGCATTTGTGTTAATTTCTGCGTGTGATTCATTGTTTGTGTGATGCATTTTAATAATCCGCATCCAATGTATATATTCCCTTAGTGCATGCGTATGATTTTGTTTGGATGCATGATGTGCGTGTATTAGAAGAATATTAAAAACTGATGCCAAAGGACATTATCCAGCTGATAATTTTAATGATAAACTCGAAGAAAAGTGCAGGATACCGTGGAATCAAAGGAAGCTTTATAGAAGCTGACATTTAAGCTATGAAGACAAAGGTGTAAATTCAGGAATATCATGTGTAATGGGCAAAACTTAAGGAGTGCTGAATGAGTTCCCTTGTCGAGATGTAGACTCTTGGAATGCACTTATTGCTGGGTATGTACAGCACTTGGGACTGCTGTGGTGGATATGTATGCCAAGTGTGGTGCATTTGGAAAAGCATAGGGAGTGTTGGAGCTTCTTGTCCGGAATGCAATAGCTTGGAATGCCCTTATTACAGGTTATGCTTTACATGGGCAGAATTGGAGATTAACGTTATAGCTAAAGGTGAAAAAGGAGGAAGAGGAAAAACCTATATTCAGGTTTTAAACTATTTTTGGAGGGAAAAGAATAGGCTATTTTGGAAATGGCTAGAATTAACGGGAAAAAGGGGAGGCAGACACAACGAAAATAGGAACAGGCCGCCATCGCAGGAAATTAGCTAACCTTCACTCCCTCTCAACGAGCCACTTCCCTCCTCCAGTTTAAAAAAAAAACTGCTCAAGGGTTTCACAGATGTATTGAACAATCTGTCTGCACCGCAGTATTCATCAAACGCGCAGGGATGTGAATCTCATGGACAATACACCTGTTAACTGGAATGCGTTGGATACACTTGTTTTGGACTATGCGGAGAGAGAGCAGCTCGTAGTTGAAAGCACAAAGATATCGAGTGACTTCAAATTGCATTGCACTATCAGTCATATTCGTGCGTTGATCGAGAAAGGTGAACTTACCGAGGCATTGGAACTGATCCAACAGCACGCACCTTCCCTTTTGAATGATCAGCGTCTTCTATTTCGACTTCACAAACAGAAGTTTATAGAGCTACTTCGCAGTGGAAATGCAGATGCTCGCGATCAAGCGATACAGTGCTCTCGAACTGTTCTAGGTCCTTGTGCTCTGGATGCATATCCGGAAGCATATGAAGAATTCAAGCGTTTTCTTTTAGCCCTTCTTTTCTCTCTCATTTGTTTTTTTGCGGATTCATCGATCACTCTTTATGCTGCAGAATTCTTTTTGACCTGTTGTCGGATTATCGCCACGTCTTGAACCTTGCTTTCCCTTGTGGATAGTGAGGATCTTGAGCTCTTTCCAGGGCCTGTCACAGCAGTACTGCAGCGAGGTGACAACAGTCTGTTAGATGAGTCTTTAAACCCTGGTTTGAAGAGTTCCAGACAGTGATTTTATTCGTTAGTTTGCTCAAGATTTTGGTGAGGCTTTGGCTCTTACAAGTGCAAATTCAAGTGGTCAAGCAAGCTCAATCTCCATTCAAGAATTTGAGAAGCTGTGGGAGCATTGCACATTTATTTTCGATGCTGGTCAACTTCCTGCTAGTAGAGCAGGTTCAACAGTTGTTGAACTCACAGTTCCAGGGATGTACAAGATTTTAAGGGAAGGCAATGCTTTGGTTCCTACAGCTGCAATCCTTGAAAGATATGGACTTCTGGATGCTTCTCATGATCAACAGCAACACTGTTCACTGCCAGAGTTATTGCTGAAGTATGGATTGTCAAAGGGGCTTTTCCCAAGAAATGCAACACATTATGAACTAGACGAGAATAGAGGAAAGCTAACTGTGTTTATCCCTACTGTGTGTGAGTTCCGTGCATTGGAGGGAATCTTACCTTCTAGGCCTGAGCCTGAAATGACAGAGTCGGAACTTGATGAGTGTGAAGACATAATTTTGCAAGATGTCAATATTGAGGAGGAGATAAGGAGGAAGCATCAGGATGCCCACAGAACTTCATTGTATTGGCATTGAAAAGATTTCTGAAAATTTGTTCATAGAGATTACTGCCCAGTCCAGCAGAACTCTTCAAGTCTCCTCAAGTCTATGTACCAAAGTCATAACTGTCTTCAAAACCCTGAATGTGAACAGTTTATGAGAAACTTCAAATTATTCTGAATATGAACTTCTCGTAGCTCATTTGACAAGGAATATAGTGAACTTTGGCATCAAATATTTGAGTTTTTCTTGTTAGCCTCAATTCTTGCTGTATCTTGAACCCCGTGTTCTGCAGCCCTTGCGTGAACTCTACGACACCGAGCTGGGGAATGATATTCCATACAGGCCACTACACCATGTCAATGTCTTCCTCTGTGCGTCTCTCTCTCTCTCTCTCTCTCTCTCTCTCTCTCTCTCTCTCTCTCAACTACTACTTCTCTCTCCCTCTCTTTCCTCAATCCGTTGGTGCCAAATCAATGCAACCCTAAAAATACTCCCAAAAACCTTATCAAATTACTCAAAAAAGAAGGTGATAACATTCAAAAACCTTATTAAATTACTCAAAGGAGAAGATGATAACGTTCAAATAGAAAAAGTGATGAAAATGCTCCCAAGAACCTTTAATAAGGAATTACATCACATTCGCCACCATTAGAGTAAGACTTCCATGAAGCCAAGGATCACCGATGCAATTTATTCAATAAGAGTTACACCTTGTCCTTGTGTTGCGAAAGATGGTAGAGGGGAATGAGGACATTTGTTCTACGGATGGTGCACTTTTGATAGTTTACAATTATCAACATTCATACTGATATGCTAGCTTGGAAGCCATGCTACCAAGTCGTCACACTTCTACCCCACTTTCTTATGACTTGTGTGGATTTAGAAGATAGAGACATAGCTCCTTAATGACCTCTCATAAATGTGATGACTAGGGTATCTCCAAGTTGATGATAGAAGATATTGTGTTTATACACATACATATGATCCAACACTAATTCCAAGTTGTTCTTTGTCAGAGAATTGATGCATGATCAGTCTCTAACGATGGATAGGCTTGGAATAATAGTATCAATACCAAAGTTAAGACATGATGTTATTACCATACTAGGTCATATACAAAGTGACCCAATTTAAGTAGATGATACTATGGTCATATACACTTTCATGAAACCAAAGCTTCTTTTGTGGTGAGGTGCAAAAATCATGTATTAACAATACCAAAATAGGTTCCTATAGTCATACATGAGCATGAACATGCACACACATACTTTTTTTTCTTTCTCCCTCCCTCCCCACCTTTCTCTCTTAAAACAGAATCAAATGTTGCAAGAACTTGTGGGAGCATAAGCATCTAATGCGGTGCCTTTGCATCTAATTAGAAACCAATACTCCTTAATATCATAGGAAATGCATTGATTAACCCAAATCATGTCAAAGTTTAGGGACTTATTGACCAGTTCACCTATTATCAAGCTCAATTTAGGGTATGTCATTTGGCAAATCAAGGGATCTTTATAGAAAATGTGAAAAACATCAAAGCTTGAGGTAGAAAGGCTAGTTCCTCATGGCATAAGTATTCAAAAGTAAGCATAAAAACTTATGCAATGCAGAATTCTAATTTCTGCAACATGTAATGCCATACTTTTTGGTGTTCCAAAGGATAAGAGAAACAAGTTATATTCAAAAGCACAAAATGTATCTTCTTGGGTTATAGTGATAAACAAAATGCTTACAAATTGTATGACCAAGAGGCAAAGAATATCATAGTGAGCTGCAATGTGGTATTGAAAGAGTAGCTATGTATAGTGAAGGAGGAGAATATAAGTTATTCTACTTTATTATCTAGTGAAGAAGTACTCCATTATGAACTTATCCCAAGAGATGTCTCTACTCTCAAGGAGAAGGAAGCATCATCTTTGGATGATGAGAAAAAAGTTCACCAACCTGCTATCACGCCAAAGGAAAAACCATTGTCTTGATCAGAAGTAGCTCTATGATTGTAGTAATCCCATGCCTATCACAATTGGGAAAAAAGTAGATGGACTAAGAAGGTCTTTGAGAATAGAGGAGCAAAGAAAGGCTTCTGCTCATATAGTCAATATGGCCTTGATGGCTGAGATTATGAGAGAAGTAAAGGAGCCAATATTCTTGGAAGAAGGACTTGTCGATCCAGCATGGAAAGCAGCTATGCAAGCTAAGTATGATAACATAATAAAGAATGACACTTGGGAGGTAGTGGATCAGCCAAAAAAAGAGGAAGATTATTGGTACCAAGCGGATCTTAAAGGTAAAGTAAAACGCTAATGGGATTTGATTTTCAAGAGTCATTTGCTCCAACTGCTATAATTACTACTATTCACATAGTACTTGCGCAGTGGCCACTCATAAGAAGTGGCCAGTTTATGAAATTGGAGCCCCAAAAGGAACACTAAGGAAATAGAGTTTCTACTGCAAGAAAATCTATCTTGTATCATCAACGACCATCTCTTTAATCTTTTATATATCCATAACAAAGAAAACAACACTAGGAACAAGAAATCTTCACACAGCTTCATAAAAATAATTCTCCCACAAATTTAACTTTAACAAAATCCATCATTTTCTTCATGATCTTCATAGAATTCTTTGATAGACATTGAAAACACAAAAGAATACTCCACTTTGAATAGAAATATATCACATATGATTCATCTTCAAAGATTCCACAGCTTTCTCTCACAATCTCTCATAGAGATAGATACATTGTTTGGCATAGAATTCGCTATCTTTGACTCTCTCTCTCTCTCTCTCTCTCTCTCTCTCTCTCTCTCTCTCTCTCTCTCTCTCTCTCTCTCTCTCTCTCTCTCTAACAATAATACATCATCTCCTCAATACAATACTTAATAGTCACTCATAATAACCCTTCTTTGGTCGTGGATGCCTCTCCTAAGATGTTTGTTTGATATGAAAGGTCACCAAAGCCACTACAGTGACTCTTCATAGCTCATCACTATCACTTCACTCTAGTCTTCTCTTGAGTCTTCAACAAATACTTCTTCCACTTCCTTGAGCTCTTTTGAACTCACATTCACCTCTTTCCAAGGCTAGAAAACTTTCCCAAAGTCTCACATATATTCCACAAAACACTTACAGAAGGTATACATAACAGAATAGGAATAAAGGCTCTACAGAAGCTCAATAGAGGGTTACAGAAGGTCAACAGAAAGCATCAAAACCACATAACTCATACTAAAACCATTTCAAACTATCAAAAACCATTCAATGAGCTTTCAAAAAACCTCAAACTTTATCAACCATTACTCCATGCTTCATGCAGAGAATAAAGAAATAACAAAACAAAAGCTATTAGAATCAATCAGAACATCACAAAGCCTCATATCTCAACTAAAAAACATCATGAGATTCCAAAACATAATCAAACTCATCTAAAATACTCCAAACACTTCCAAAACAACTAAAAATTCTTCAAATTCCATTAAATTTCAACCATTCAGGTCTCAAAAATAACAAAAATCTGCAAAAAAAAACACAAGTCATTTCAACACTCAATATATCCCCACACTTAATAAGGGAGCATCCTTGCGAGGACCTAGGAAAAAGGGAATACAGGTTCATGAAGGAGCTTATCGTGATCTTCTTTAGGATCTTTAAGAAACCATCCAACCATGACCCCAACTTATAACTTGTATCTAATAAAGAATACAATGAAAGGAAAACCCTTTATCCATTAACACATCTTATAAACAATAGTAAATCATGAAAAATTCATAAAGGATATATGAGGTTCTACATCTTGGCTTCTTGAGTTATCCATCCACCATCACCATCACTGCAAATATCCAAAAATATAGCTCTCGAACAAATCAAATATTGAACCACCGCGAACCCATCACATATAAATTAACACAACACAAATACAAAATACCCATCTGAATGGAATCTCCCAAAGAGAGATATATCATTATGAATCATGAAAGATACATCTAGAGGTACCAATGAAGATGATCCCTTTTGAAGGCTTGGTGATTGCAAAAACAGTCCATGGATAAGGATTCATCCACAAAAGTTTTTGGAGGATTCTGGAAAAATTGAAGGTAATACATCCTCCCTAGCAAAGACAAGGTATTTGCTAAGTAGACAAAGGGCATGAAAATACAATACATCTAGTTGTTGGGAATCAATGTTCACATTACATTCATGAATAAATTTGGAATGGCCTTCGGATCATTATGTGAATGCTTGTGCATATACACTAGGTACCCAACAAAGTGAGCTATCAATCTCATTGAAGGAACTATAGACTGTGAATGTTATTGAGAAAAATGGAGATAATTCTGATATGCTTGACTGGCAATCATCCACTCCTCTTGAATTAGTGGCAAATTAATCTCAAGTCCAGTAAGAGAATCAACTGCGCTCCATCCTCTTCTTCTAGGAATATTTTTTATGAAATTTTATGGTTTGATGAGATTTGTTTATGTTTTTCTATTCTTTTAGTGGCATTATCAAGTGCTAGAAATTATGCAAAATTTTCAAACCAATTTCGAGATTTTTTTGATAATTTTTTTTAAATTTTCTCATTTATTTTTGTTTCTTTTAATGCTTAGAATGGGTCAAAAACATGAAGGAAATTGTGTTTATATTTCAAGAATTTTTTGGTTTTTTTACTTTTGATTTTCATTTTTTGGTATTTTAATGAATTCTTTATTGAATTTTGCAAGTTTTGTTCAAAATTTTAATGATTTTTATGGGTTTTCTAATTTATGGGATTAAAATAATCAAAGTCGGGACAACGAGGTACCCGACGACAACTCCATGCGAACGACAGTTCCATGGCACAAGCAAAACAAGACGCACGTCCTCGCACGTGAACAAGTGCTTCCAACACACAGGAAATTCCAAGATACGAACCAATACGCAAACAACTGCATAAACAACTCCATAGAGGGATAACACAGAGGTGAGAGGTGGAACGTGTGACCAAGGACCAGTGACCAAGGACCACCAAGGGGGTGGAGGGTGTGGGGTGGGAAAGCAGGCACGCACGGGATGGGTTGGTTTTTTCTTTTTTGTTTCTCTCATCTTCTCTGTGAGGTTAGTGTGTAATGATCGGGGGGTGGGAAGGGGGGCTAGAGAAGGGGTAGGGGCGTGGTTCCGTGGAGGGGTTTGGGACGTGTGGGAGGAGGTGGGGGTGGGAGAGCGGAAGTGGGAGGTGGAGGAGTTGGGGGTGGTGGAGGAGAAGTGGGAGGTGGAGGAAGGCTGTAAGGTGGGCAGTAGAGGGCCGTAGGGCGGTGGTTGGTGGGGCATGGCACCAAGGCTACGGCGAGGATGGTGTTGCGGGGTGGCACAGGGATGGCATGGTAGGGTGGCACAAGTAAGGCGTGGAGGGGCAGCATAGGGAAGGCGGCGAGCATGGAGGCATCAGCTTCCATAGAGGAGGAGGCGAGGAGGGCATTGGCCAATAGACATATATAAGTAGATCCCACAAGTCATAAAAATTTACACACAATAACATAGCTTGATACAACAAAATATTGAAGGATTATATAGAATTTTTAATAAACCTTTGCAATCCAAACTTTGGCTTGCATAAAAGTATAAGAACTCAAAGCTATGGAGCCTTAGCTTGGATTACAAAGAACAAGTTATGTAACCAAAATAATCTATATTATCTATTACTCTTGTGTAAATGATTTGATTGATTGATTATTTCTTTCAAGTCTCCCTTTTCAATAGCTTTTGTCTACACAAATGAGACATCATATATATGCTGTAAGAAATACTAGAAGCATATCATATCCAATATTTGAAAAAATTAAAGTAGAACTAAGTGTGTTCTTCTACACCTTCAAGTGCTATAAAAACTATGGTAAATGATGTAGCTTTTCAATAACAATGCCATCTTATTTAGTAGTGAACTCTTTGTACACTTCCTCAAATTGAGTCTTCCTAGAATCTAGCTAGTCAACATGTTCTTGTATTTTGATATCGAAGAAGGGTGTAAGGCTTCCAAAACATCGATTATTATTGATGGTAGTACTTGAAATTGGATTAAACCCACTGCTGGACGGTAGGCTCAATTAAAAAAAAGCATAATTGATTCACCATTACTATATATAAGAATCGAAAGATAGGATAGATTTTCTTTCCAATATATTATCATAGCTAAATTGTAGGAGTCCACATATACTATATATCACTAAAGATCAAGAGATCAAGTATATTTTAACCTTTTGTATTCTATATGGTTATCCTTAAAGAAGATTTAAAGTTAATTCATAAAAATCCAAAGATGTAATATTACCTCATGCACCACATAGAAAAGCTAAAACTAAACATATAAAAACCCCATATAATAATTAAAAAAAGAAAAAATCCTAAATCTAATTGAAATTTTCCTTTAAATAAAGAATACAAAACTACACATAATTTGGGATGGAGCTTCCATATAATACAATTATCATGAGTAAGGACTAGATACTACGGTCATTTTTTAAAGGAGATCAAGGTATTCATCTTGGCATCTCTAGAAGAAGCAACCAAATAAACACACTATAGTAGGAACCACAAGAAGTTATTCGAATAGGCATTCTAATGACTTTGGTAGGAGCCTTGAGCAAATAGAGTTTGGTGAGTACAACCTCAAGGATCAAAACTTATGCACTCCAACGATAGTGAAGAGAGCTTGGTCACTCCGACCTCACAAATTAGAACTTTGTCACTCTTACCTTAGTGAAGAGAGCTTGGTCACTCCGACCTCAAGTATATGAGCTTGGTGATGGTGATTATAGAGCCAATAATAATAACTTAGATAGTACATGGGATTATTATCCAATAAAGGCCTAAGTACTCCAAATGGCAAATGTCTACAATGGCTCCACTATGTAATAACCTCTTTGTTAATGGTCTCAAGTTACATCTCGTACAAGATTTTATATCATAGATCATCTTGGATTTTCCTCAAAAAAGCCACAATAAGCGAGTCAAGAAGGTGTTGAAGAAGGACATTGCATTTGGACCAACGTTTATGGAGTCTATCAAATTGTTTAGGTTAACATTTAGATTAACAAAACAACTCACAACTAATGAGATGTGTACTTCCACAAGGAAATGATAATACATGTGTACTATTATGAGTATCCCGGGCCATTTGATTGACAATCTTATTTATCAAACATCATTGTTGGGATATTTTAAATCATCATCACCAACTTTGATCCTTGGGTATAAATTGTTGAAGCTCTTATATCTGGAGTTTCTTACACAAGACATTGGAGTGCCCATTTGATTACTAGTCACTCATGGTTTTTGCAAAATTATTTGTACCCTTAGGCTAATACAAAGTCTAAAACATAATGTGAATAGATGCAAATCTTATAAGAAAAAGTTAGCATGTCTATAATAAATAGCTTTGAACTATGTAAACCATGCATTCTTAAAGCATATGAAGTGATGCATAACTTGTATATTTTAGAAAGATGCTTCTTTTGTGTGGGGTATATCAACAAAAAACTTGACAATTTAGGGGGGGATTCCTATGTGTATACACATGAGCACACACATCAAAACAAATAGAGTATCTTTTTTATGAGTATTCCATTGATATTTTCAAAACATTTAACTATTACTCTAACACTCATTTCATTGGAAGTTTTGAAAATCCATCACATATATTGACATTACTAGAATTTATGGTCAAAATGAAAAAAGCTACTCTTATCTAGTCATTCTTTGGTGCCATTTGAACAAGGTGAGTAGACTACATCCTCTATTGTTTCCCTTGATTTCTTGCTTCCTTTGTTAAATTTGAAATAGTTTCCTCTTGTTTTCTTTTTTTCTTAATTGATTTAATGTTGATATTCATTTTGGTAAATAAATGAGAAGAATATAGAAAGGGAGAGAGGAAGAAAGAGAGGGAGAGGGAGGGAGGGAAGGAGATACATGCAGAGAGTGGAGCAATTGAGGTTTCTTTATTCCTTGCTTGCTTTAGTGTGATTTTGGTTAGAATTTGTGGTAGAAAGGAGAGAAGGATAGAGAGAGAGAGGGAGAGAGAGAGAGAGAGAGAGAGAGAGAGAGAGAGAGAGAGAGAGAGAGAGAGAGAGAGAGAGAGAGAGAGAGAGAGAGAGAGAGAGAGAGAGAGAGAGAGAGAGAGAGAGAGGAAATGGAAGGCTTCTTTGTTTCTTGCATGATTTGGTGTGATTTCATTTAGAATTTTTGATAGAGAGGAGAGGATGAGAAAGCAAGGTGCAGAGAGAGAGAGAGAGAGAGAGAAAGAGAGAGAGAGAGAGAGAGAGAGGTCAGAGAGAGGGAAATTGTAAGACAGAGAGAGAGAGAGAGAAAGAGAGAGAGAGAGAGAGAGAGAGGTCAGAGAGAGGGAAATTGTAAGACAGAGAGAGAGAGAGATAAAGGATAGAGAGAGGAGAGATGGAAAAGAGGAAAAGAGTAGGAGAGATATGTAGATAGTAGAGGGAGGAGAGATGGAAGAGAGGAAATTAGAGAGAAAGGCTTGAGATAGAAGAGAGGAGAGAGAGAGAAAGAGAGAGAGGGAGAGAGAGGATAGAAACAAGAGAGAGAGTAGAGAGATAAGATAAGAGAAAGAAAGGATGAGTGACAGGGAGAGAGGGTAGAGAGAGAATATAAGACAAAGAAAGGATAAATGAGAGGAAATGAGGACAAATGCTACGATACAATTCAAGATAACACTTATCTCATTGTGTAGAGGTCAGTTATGCTACTCGAGATGTCTATTTGATGTCGAATCACTTAGGGATGATATGTCAACCTTATCAGATGCTTTTAAGCTTTGATTGAGCTCTAATTAGATCATTTTTTACTATCGTATCACTATTGTTCATAGTGGAGAGTAGGAAATTATTGGACAAAGATTACATTCATTGTACTTTGAAGCTACTTAGAAACCACATATTGGATAGATTGGAGCTTGGATGTGTCAACATTGGCATGTCATTCATTTCATTGGATAATAGTGGATGCTACATTCATGAGCTTGAATATCTTTACTTGATTTGATGCTAATGACTTATACTACACGCATCTTGGATGTTTGGATGCTATTTACTTGATGTATTGAGCATGTTGCCTTAGTTGATATTCAACTTTTTCTTTAGTGGGAGCTATTTTGCTTTATGCATTGAGCAACTTACTTGACATTGAATCCTATATTGAGCATTGGATTGTAGTTGATCTTGAGCTCCTTTTCATGAGAGAATGGGATCTTCACTTCATGTCTATGATCTTGAGCAACTTACTTGACATTGAATCCTATATTGAGCATTGGATTGTAGTTGATCTTGAGCTCCTTTTCATGAGAGAATGGGATCTTCACTTCATGTCTATGCTTTCTTTATGTTGTTTGTATGCACTGGATTCCTAGTGGGTTGCTTTGACATTTGTCTTTGGGCCAGCACCTACCTCTATCAGATCATTGTCAATGATGCATACACTTGACATGGCTATGCATTAATGTTTTCTTAATACTTTTCAAAGTCAGTTGTTGTGCCTTTGTGATGAAACCTAAAGAAGCACAAGGACAATGCACAAAAATGTTCATGCATACACCACATTTTCATTTTTTGGAAAGAATCCATTAATTGCATCATAAAGCACTAAAATACACCCTTATATATGAAGGGCCACATCCACATCCATCATAAATAAATGGTATACAAAAGAGTGTATGTACATGCATTTTTAAAAAGTTAGAAAAAAAAATGTAAAGGATAAAGCCTTACAAATGCAAATGCATCAAAAAAACAAAGAAATAATAAAAATATGAAAGGTTGTGTGTTGCTTGGAGAAAAGGTGGGGTGAATTGCTTGGTTGATTATATGCCTCTTTCTCTCTCTTCTTTCAAGATTCCTACATTTTACTTTTTTATGGTGCCAATATTTCTCTCTTTTCTCTCTTTTGTGCAAAAGTTGCTCTTCCCCTTCTTCTCTCTTTCCTCTTTCTTTTGTGGAATGGAAGCTATGGAAGATGATGAAGGTGAAGATCTTGTTCATTTGTGAGAGAGTTTTTAAGTTCTTTGTGGTCTTGATATCAATGGCAAAGCCATACACATATATTTTGTGTGCTGCTTCCTTGCTTTTTTGTTCTTTTGTTACCATGGGAGGGCTGCTTTTATTTTGGTGTGCAGTCGAGGAAATAAGCTCATCTCAGCAACTACAATCATAAGTGTTGAGATAGAGCATGCCATTATGGGTTGCAATGAGTAGTAAGGCTAGATCTTGCTAAAGGGCTACGTGGACTTGGATATGAAGCCCATCAATTGAGAATGAATATGAAAACAACTATCTTTATATCATAAGCTGGAGAGGTTTTAGGGCTAGCAAGTAGCTAACTTTTCCTACTGTCAATAGGGTGGCTCTACAAAGTAGCCCACTGAATAGATGGAAACCATTTTGAGAAGAAAAAATAAAGATATGAAGATACAATATTATGATTTTGTAAGGTGCCAATAGGAAGCTCACAATACCAAAGTTTTAGTAAGAAGAAAGAAGAGATGCACAAAAGGGAAATAAGAAGACAAAGCTTATTGTTGGAGTAGAATAAACAATCAATGCACTAGCATATAGAGCCTTGCAAACACTTATGAACTCATGAGATAGAGGCAACACTATTAGTTGGAGTACTAATAAGAATGAGAATCAAACTCAAGAAATAAGAGGACTCGATAAGGTTTCAATAAGAGAAGATGGAAAGAGAGATCAGGGAACATAAAAACTCTCTTCTGTTCTAGCCTCGTGTACTCATCCAAGACTCTTGTACACCCTTCACCATGAGCCATGTTTGCCCCCGGAAATCTTGGTGTGCCCATCAACATAACTTTCCCTATTCCTATCCTTCTCGACAGAAACCCATCTTCCACATGAATTGTCTTTAGTTACCAAGGATTGATTTGTTGAAGGACATTGTCCCTTGATGAACTCTGCACTTGATGTGGGAAGACAATAGCAAGAAGAAATAAGAGAACAAAGAAGAAGAAGAAAATATATAACATCAATATCAACCTCACAATGATGATATCAAGAGTGGGTCACATCTTGAAGGAAGACATTGATGAGTTAGATCGAGGGTAGCATTTTCCTAAGAGAAAGTAGATGAAGCATGAAAAGAAGAAGAATAAGAAGTTGGAATTGAAAAGTAGGCAAACAAGTGCACACTCCATCTAACATTGCACTTTGATGGAGAGAGAGAGAGAGAGAGAGAGAGAGAGAGAGAGAGAGAGAGAGAGAGAGAGAGAGAGAGAGAGAGAGAGAGAGAGAGAGAGAGAGAGAGAGAGAGAGAGAGAGAGAGAGAGAGAGAGAGAGAGAGAGAGAGAGAGAGAGAGAGAGAGCTAGTGAACTAGTCATGGCTTGCATCTTGGCCTCCACATAATAGTAATGAAGAAGATGAAGAAGAAAAAGAAGCATAAAGATAACGACATGCTATGGAGAAACTTTTCACCAATGTCTTTCCCCCTTCTCTCAACTTGGGCCAATTATACTTATAGACCTTGCACCATCCCTTACCATTTCCCCTCTAATTATCCCCATCAAGCCATCCACATGAAGCTTCTTTGGATTTTCACTAAGCTTCTTTGGATTGATGTCATTCAAAAATCTATCTCGTCCCTTGAGAATCAGGCCAAAGTAGATGAGTCAATAGAAGATGCATCTGAGAGAGCAATCAAATTTGCATAGAGGCATAGAAGAAGAAGAAGAAGAAAGCTTGTAGTGCAACATCTGGATGTGCCAATTTTGAGTGAACCAAGAATCCCCCTTAGCACACTACACTTAGCATGCGACTCATTGAAAAGCAAAAAGAAGATGTTAGAGAAGAAGATAAATAGGAAGTGGTATATGGTGCACAGAAGGACCACTTTGTCAATAATATCATTCCTAGACAAGATAATGAGCTTTGTATATGCATGCCCAAAAGGAGAATCACATTACATGGAAATAAAGAACTGAAAAGCTTCCCCCTCAATAGTCCCTCTTCTCCTCTTCTCGACTACCCCCTCCAAATCTTCTTTCCTTATCTTAGGGTCTACAGACAAAAAATTCATCCTATGGGATCACAAAGGAGAACAGAGAAGAAAAGAATGCACCCAATTCTAGCCCTGCATGTGTGTGATCCCTACAATCTTGCTTGATACAAGTGTTGCAAATCAAGCATTTCCCTTGCCCCCCCTTTTTCTAGGCCAATTGATAACTCATCCAATTTACCGCTCTTGTGAGTGGAAGATTAAAGGGATATAAGAGGATAATTATGCTAACACTTCTCTTGCTCCTTTGCTAGCCATGCTTGACCTATCATTGTCCCCACACAATCGCTTAACAAGTGCAATCAGCAAGAAGAAGATTAATAGATAAGGATATTTTTTCCAAATGTAAGTGCATTTGTGGAGGCATGATCTGTTAGAAGATGGGCATAGAAACCCACTGTAAGCAAGGGAGTATAAGGGTAGATGGGTGTGAATAGCCCTAAGGGCAGGGGAAACCCTAACCCTAGATGGCAAAGGGCTATATAAACAGCCTATGGGTCACTATCACTTGTGAGAGAGTGTACCCAAGTTGTACTCTAAGCAACTTAGTAAGCAAGATTTCATTCTTGTACTTTGAGCTCTTCTCTCCCTCTTGTGCACACATTCTACTGCTGCAAACTTTGATTCTCAACATGATATCTGAGCCATCTCTGATCTCCTCAGCTTCCCTCAGCATCAGTCATCACTAAGTGCACATTAGCTGTCATTTTCTTCACTCTATCCTTCTTTCCTCCATAGCTGCCTGCAACCTCCATTGGAGGACTTGAGGAGGACAAAGGAGGCCATATTAGCCTGAAATTTCTTCTAGAGACTTCTTCCCCACATTGCCAACATTGAAAAAACGGCGCAGTCTAGACAGGCGTGAATCTCAGGCTGAATCGTGGGCAGCAGACGGTGCAATCCCAGTGACTATCATAGGGATTTGATAGCTCCCCAAGTGGGCTATCCTCAGCCAAGAGGGCTCTGGGAAATTCCTCTTCTGCTGGCTGCTACAAGCCAAACCCTAACTGTGTTTTTTTGGGCAGCCATAGCCAACAAGCTCCAAGCTTGACATTTTGGGATTTTTACATTCTCAGCTTCATTAACAGTGATTCTAATCACTGAAGCAAAGTATCTGAATCCTATTCCAGAGTCTAAAGCTTTTGGGCATGATTAACGGACATCACCAAGCATCGGGAAGCCGACTTCCAACGGGTTCCACTCAAGCACTTCACTAAGCTTGACAATAGTGTTCTCTTAACACTAATCATAAATCATCAGTTGAATAGCTTGCTGGACATTCACTAAAACCAGTGAGCTTTTTATTCCTCTTCATATATTGTTGTAAGGTTATGTGTAAAATGAACACATAGACCATTATGCACAAGAAGTGTATTGCATACCGTAAGTGACATTGTCTCAAGTACTTTGGTCAGTAAAATCAATAGCATGAGTGTCATCATACTCTCCTCAGAGTCATCAGCAACAAGCATTGAGATCATAGACAAACCGTGTCCAACACAAGCCTCATCCACTAAGCCATACCACAAGGAGGAGCCTGAAGTCCAGTCTAGGTTTACTTCATTAAAACCTAAAAAGACTATTAAACCACGGAAGAAGTTTGCACATAAGAAAGGACCACCAAAGTCATACCTGGAAATATTACACTTATATGATTTTCAGCCTTTCTCTTCATTGCAACTTTGACTTCACTTTGTCTAAATTTCCTCCGCATTCAGTGAAAGGTTTGTAAGGGACTAGACACTGCCCTTGTCCTAACAAGTGGTAAGACCTTCCCAATGACCACAACATATGCTGATGTCCGTCCACAAATTCGAAAGTTTGATGGTAAGGATTTCCATCCATGGCAGGTACTTATAAAATACAAAATGATGGAGAGAGGGTATTGGCCTCTTATTCAAGGCAATAGAGTTGTAAACTCTGCAAATATGATTGATATAGAGGATGACCAATGGGCTCAAGCAATCATAATGCTACACTTAGATGAATCCCTGATTCATCATGTTGATTAACTAAACACTGCTAAAGAAAAATGGGATGAGCTTGAAAAGCTCTATGGAGCCACTAGGAAGAATACTAAAATCTTCCTTAAAATTGAATTCTTCAGCTTAGAATATCATTCAGGAGAAGATTTGGGAAAATTCATTTCTCATATGAAGGGACTTATGACACAGCTTGCTTCTGTACAAGCTTCAATACTTGAAGAAGATGCTATTGCTATTGTCCTAAAAGCTATAAAACAGGTGTTTCCTACTCTTGTAACCACTCTTACCAACATTCCAGATCCTACTTTGGCAAGTACCATTCAATCCTGTTTGGATGAAGAAAAGAGGAACCACAAAGAAAGCAGCAATAGTCAGGCAACTTCAAATTCCCGTGAACAAGTATTGGTTCATACAGTTCTCACTAAATGTTCTTTTTGTAAGAAAAAAGGACATCTTGTAAACAACTGCTGGAAGAAGTATCCCGAGAAGATGAAATGTAACAAATGCAAGAAGACAGGGCATATAACAAGTAAATGCCCCAACACTCCTGAAATACCCAAAGAATTGGTGGCCAACTATGTCTCCAATTCATCTGAAGATCGACTTTTTGACTATTTAAATCATCTACCTAAAACAACCTTGTAAGCCTAATTTATAAAGGCATCCAAAAAGGGGGGGATCTTTTACATGTCTTGTAATCCAATGCCACCCTGGCATTGCGGGGGGGTGTTAGAAGATGGGCATAGAAACCCACTGTAAGCAAGGGAGTATAAGGGTAGATGGGTGTGAATAGCCCTAAGGGCAGGGGAAACCCTAACCCTAGCTGGCAAAGGGCTATACAAACAGCCTATGGGTCACTATCACTTGTGAGAGAGTGTACCCAAGTTGTACTCTAAGCAACTTAGTAAGCAAGATTTCATTCTTGTACTTTGAGCTCTTCTCTCCCTCTTGTGCACACATTCTACTGCTGCAAACTCTGATTCTCAACATGATCATCACTAAAGAAGACACAAGTGAAATTATCACATGAAAAAATATGAATAAGTCCTTGCCATATTCCATCTTTCTTACCCCTCTCCACCCCATAGTAAGCAGTGGCACCTCTCATTTCTAGCATGGCAATCACTTCTATCCTTTAACAATAGGCATGATATTGTCATGTTTCTCATCATTCCAAAGAATCCCCTCTTCTTCCACTATGTGACCTTGCCAAATGACTGTTACTCCTCGCCAAGTTCTAGATTGTACAATTCTTCATCCTACTTGGAGAATGACTCTAGTTTAAACTTATGGTTATCATAACTTTAAAAAGCACTTACTTAAACCAATTAAATAAAGACGTCATGTGACACTTGTTTCCACATCCACTACCAACCTCATAGACACAAGAGAACTTTCAGAAAATAGTTCTACTTTTAACCCTTTAAAAAAGAATCACATAAGAGATCATTCACATGCTCTACTTTTGCTTACATAGTATAATGAAAGCTTTGTGAAGCTAACCTTCAGTAGTCTTTCCTCCTCCTTAACTATCTCTCCCATAAGAGATCATTCCCATGCTCTACTTTTGCTTATATAACATAATGAAAGCTTTGTGCAACTAACCTTCAGCAATCTTGCCTTCTCCTTTACTACCTCTCCCATAGACCTCAAGTTTTCAACATCACCATTTCCCCAACACAAATTTACCCCTCTTTCTTTCCTTTCCTCGTCTTTATGTCCACATAGCCAACCCTCAATGCCCTTTTAAGAAACCAATAATGACACAAATTCAAAGTGACACATAACACTATCAAAGAAACAAAAAGCTAAAAACATAAAACCTAAGCATACATTCTAAAATTCTAAAACACACCCTTGTGATACCTATCATTAACAATGATAATGGAAAGCCTTTTGCAAGGGGATAACTAGCTTTAAAAATTTATCCTCGTAGCTAACAATGCAAATAAAACTTCAAGTGTGTTTGGAGCTACATTATGGGATCATCTTTCTATACATATTGGACCAAGGCATTGTGCTCATGATCCCTTATTGAAGATTGAACCCTATCCTTCAACAAGAATGCTGGTTTTTTAGTTTGGGAATATGACTAAGACAAGAGTTCCCTTACTCTCGTGGTCATGATTCTAGAGTCCCTGACGAAGGAAATTCGGTATGGTAGCCTCTATACTGTGCCAAACTCCCTTCTGCCCCAGAAAGTGAATGAGGTAAGGGCACCACCTAATCATGGAAGAGTGGACTTGGACGCTATGCAAGAGGGAGGGGAGCTTGTGAGGGAGAAGAGAGGAAACTGAGAGAGAGAGAGAGAGAGAGAGAGAGAGAGAGAGAGAGAGAGAGAGAGAGAGAGAGAGAGAGAGAGAGAGAGAGAGAGAGAGAGAGAGAGAGAGAGAGAGAGAACTACAAAAAATAGATGAATCAATAAAAATTAAGAGGGCACAAGAGATGGAGAACCCTCAAGACATAACCAATATACTCAATATGGATACCAATAGCATGGGCTTATTACACTGTAGGGCATGCATGAGCTATAGTAAGGGAATGAACTGCATAAGCTTATGCGAGAGAATGGGGAAGGCTCAATAGGGCTGAAGAAGGCCTCTTGGCTCTCTCTTGCAAATTACAAAGGAGAAGGCCTCTTTATATAGGCCGTGAGGGTGTTTAGGGAGGACGTTAACATAGAACAGGAATTGACACCACCAAAGCTTCATTAAGGCGGTTCCACCAATGTGGAAGCTCCATCTAGATGTTTTGTTGACCAATTTTGTACTTAATCAAGTTCCATCATAGGTGAGTTGTCTCCATTCTCCCCTGTCAAGATTGTGGGAGAGAAGGAAGGAGTCTCACTTGTAGTTTTCTTGCTTGCACAATGGGGGAATACACACAAAGGTGGAGGCTGAAAACAGTTTTCCTCTTCTTAGTTTGTGTAAGCCAAAATAACTCTAGTACAAAGAAATAGAAGAACCCTATATATGGGTCTCAAACCAGACTCAACTAACTAAGGTGGCATACTAACTGAGCCACGAACTAGAGTAGATAAGGATAGCTGTCATCTAGCTATTATTCATGGGCGGTGTACCAACCGTATCTGCAGCTAACAAGTTGGTGACATAAATGCACAACGGTTACCCTGGCATATCATGAGTGGAGCTCGATATCTCAACACTCCCCCTCGAGCTCAATCCCAATTCCTGCACACCAAGCAGGTCTCTGAACTTGCGCAGCTTCTCTGCGCCCAATGCCTTCATAAATATGTCAACTACCTGATCCTCTATGCTAACATAAACTAGATCAATAAGACCTAGTAAAACCCTCTCCCGCACATAGTGATAATGCACCTCAATGTGCTTTGTTCTAGCATGATAGATTGGGTTATTTGCCAAGTGTATACTACTCACGTTGTCACAATAAATGACAACTGGCCCATCTATAGGCTGATGCATATCATAAAGTAGCTTATGCAACCAAGCTACCTCACATGCAGCCATTGCTGCGCCCCTGTACTCAGCCTCTGTGCTCGACAAGGCAACTGTAG
Source organism: Lygodium microphyllum (assembly GCF_053477565.2). Lineage (NCBI taxonomy): Eukaryota > Viridiplantae > Streptophyta > Polypodiopsida > Schizaeales > Lygodiaceae > Lygodium > Lygodium microphyllum. Next base: position 114,228,506 of record NC_141164.1, on the reverse strand, counting down.
GCTGTTTCTTGCTGCTCCAAGTGACTGCAGCACTCCCAAAAGAGAACACATATCCACTGGTAGATCGTCTATCAGAAATACTACCAGCCCAATCAGCATCAGTGTATCCATGCAACTATATCTGAACCCCAGTCTCATAAAGTAGTCCATACTGCAATGTGGATTTCGCATACCTGAGTATGCGTCTAGCTGCATCCAAATGCGGTTTCCTTGGAGCCTGCATAAACTGACTTACCAATCCAACATCATAGCTCAAATCTGGCCTGGTAATAGTCATATAAATCAAACTTCCTACTATGCGTCTGTACATAGTAGGGTCTTCCAGAAGCTCACCTGCATCTGCGCTCAGCTTCACATTCTGCTCCAAAGGAACTGAAATAGGCTTACAGCCTATCATCCCATATTTGGATAGCATGTCCAATCCATACTGCCTCTGCAAGAGCCGTATCCCACTTGGTGATCTAATCACCTCAATGCCCAAGAAATAACGCAGCTCTCCCAAATCCTTCATCTCAAACTGCTAATTCAATAGCATTTTCACATGAAGGATATCTTCATCACTGTCACCTGTCATAATCAAATCATCAATATAAATGACAAGTAGCATAATACCTTTCTTTGTTTTTCTCACATAAAGTGAAAAATCTGCCTTGGAAATCTGAATGCCAATAGTGACAAGATACTGTCCTATCTTGTCAGACCATGCTCTAGGTGCTTGCTTCAAGCCATACAAGGCTTTCTTCAACCTGCAAACAAACTTAGGATGAACAACATGCACATAACCTGGTGGCTGCTCCATATAGACCTCTTCTTGCAAATCACCATGCAAGAAGGCATTCTTTACATCCATCTGATGTAAAGACCATCCCTTTGATGCAGCCATAGCAATGAATGCTCTTACGGTTGCCATCCTTGCAACCGGACTGAATGTTTCTTCATAATCAATGCCATATGTTTGTACATACCCCTTGACTACTAATCTTGCCTTGTATCTATTCACAAAACCATCTGCATTGTGTTTCACCTTATAAACCCACTTACAACCAATTGCATTCTTATCTTTAGGCAAAGGTACCAATTTCCATGTAGCATTTGCTTCCAAGGCATCCATTTCTTCATCCATGGCTTTCTCCCATTTCTCTTTTCCCATGGCTTACTCAAAAGAAGTGGGTTCTGGTTCCTGTATCACTTTGACCATATATGCATAGTGAATTGCTGTAAATCCATCATATTTCAACCTATCCACAGAATACCTAGCTCTGGTAGACCTTCGCAAAGTAGGTTCACTCGCAGGTGCTCTCAAAACATCCATGGTCTTCCTTACTCCAGGTGTAACAATATAAGGAATACCCAACTCATCATCAATGCTATGTTCTAAGCCATTGGATTCACCATCCACATAAGAGTGACCTGCATTCACATCAAACATGGGCTGATCTACCTTCTTTTTTCCTTTTCATGATACCTGAATATCATTATCTGCATTGCTTTGAGAAGATTCTCCCGATCTCAATCTGTCTGTCCATGGCGAAGAATGTGAACCACTGCTAGAGGACGCTCTAGGTCCACTAATATCTTGTGATTGCTGCTGTGAATTCTGTGCAGCATTACCATTTTGTGCATCTACATTATCAATCACATTTACTGGTTTATACCAGCTACTCATCTCATCAAAAACATCTCTGCTCACTGTAAACTTACAAGTAGAAGGGTTATAGCATCTATACCCTTTTTGCTGCAGAGAGTAACCAATAAAGATGCACTTCTCAGCTTTTGGATCCAACTTGGATCTCAACTCATCTGGCACATGAACATAGGCAATGCAACCAAAAATTTTTAAATGAGAAATATCTGGTTTCCTACCAGTATACCTCTCCTCTGGAGTCATGCCATGTATTGCTGCAGTGGGAGTCATGTTCATTATGTAGACTGTTGTAGCAACTGCCTCAACCCAGTAAAAATCTGGCAAGTCTTTTTCGTTGAGCATGGCACAAGATACCTCTCCAATATGCCTATTTTTTCTTTCTGCAATTCCATTTTGTTGTGGGGTATGACTGCATGAATATTGCTGCTTTATGCCATGCTCCTGCAGGAACCTTGCAAACTCATTTGAGAGGTACTCTCCCCCTCCATCTGACCTTAGGCATTTTATTTGCAGGCCTGTTTCTTTTTCAACCATAGCTTTAAGAGTTTTGAAATGCCCAAAAACTTCACTTTTCTTTTTCATAAAATACACCCAAAATTTTTTGCTATAGTCATCAATAAAAGTGACAAAATAATGACAGCCTCCAAGAGATGAAGCTTTAGTAGTCCACACATCAGAGTGGATTAATTCCAATGGCTTCTTACTCTCTTGAATATGTCTAGGAAATGGTTTCCTTGCCTGTTTTCCAAATTGATAGGCTTCACATACCTTATGCATTTCTGCAACCTTGAATTTAGGCAATCCTGCAACAATATTTTGGGCTTGCATTGATTTAAGTCGCTGTACATTAACATGACCAATGCGTTTATGCCAGATATCAATATCTGCAACTACACCGGTCCCATGTGCAAACATTATTGCATTCAATTCAGGCATGTCTGCATCCAACGTAAACATTTTGCCCTTCTTCTTTTCTTTTGCTATCAAGCGACCTTTATTTTTCATATCCTCAACAAAGCATCCATGAGAATTAAATTTGACCTGGAAGCCCTGCTCAACCATTTGACCAACAGAAACCAGGTTCTTGGTGATATTCGGGACATGAAATACATCCGACAGGTATTTCTTTTTCCCATCCTGCATAGACAAAGGAATTTTTCCAATCTGCACAATAGGATGTGCAGTATCATCACCAGTCTCCACAAATCCTAGTTTTTCCATTTTCCTTGCATGCTACATCCATTCTGCATGACTTGTCATGTGGTTTGATGCACCTGAGTCAACATACCACACATCGTTTCTTTCTTCTACACTTGTCACAGAATTGGTCATATGCTGCACCATAAACAAATGCTCATTTCTGTCATCACCTTGTCTACTAGAAGATGCATAATTTCCTTGTTGCAATTTTCCATTCATGATGTCATTCTGCTTTTTATAGCAGTCTTTAGCCATATGACCCATTTTACCACAATAGTAGCATTCAACATTGCTGTTTGCATTTTGGCCTCTTTGCCATCCACCACGACCTCTTTGGCTCCCCCTGCCTCTAGAGTTAGCACGTCCTCCTCCATAGGATTGGTTTTCTTGAGTTTGCTGCATATTCTGATTTCTACCACGGCATCTAGATCGGCCTCCTCTACCTCTGCCTCTACCTCTTCCAGCATTTGAGTAGAAGACAACTTCTTTTGAAGTTCCTCCTGAAGAAGATGCACCACCATTTCTCTGCTCCTCAGAAATTAGAAGAGCAATCAACTAACACCATATTGGGGAATATGGGAATTTCCCATAAGTTTGGGACACGTGGTCAAATCTTTTGATTTGTCATAACTTGAATACTATAACTCCAAATTGAGCGCTCTATAGCTCAATAGATTCCATTTTTCAAGCGCTTTCCAATGATAGGTCACATCATATGGTTTTGAGAAACTTATGGGCATGTTATCCGGGTGCCACCTTTTTAGTATTCAAAAAATGGGAATTGGGATACTCCCAAACTCACTAATATTGTGTTAACTCCTCAAAATCAGGAAATCTTTCATGGATGGAAATGGATGTTCGGAACTGTGCATAATCCTTTCCTAGACCATTCAAGGTCACAGAAACTAAATCATCATCTTCCACTGGCAACCCAATGGAAGCAAGTGCATCTGCAATCTTCTTCACCTTCATGTGGTAGTCATTGATGCTCATACTTTCTCTTTGCACATTGTGCAACTCTTGCTTGAGCTGCATTTTCCTGGCTTGTGTATTTGTGCTATATATTTTTGACAAAGTATCCCATGCCTCCTTTAGCGTACTTGCATCTTGAATATGCACAATCATAGAGTTTGAAATGCTGATAGACAGCCAGTACATAACTTTCCTAGCTCTCTCATGCCATGCTTTAAATTCTTGCATTTGCTGTTGATTGGGAACATCAGGAAGAACTGGTTCTTCTTCATTTTCTGCAACAAATTCCCAATATCCTTTTCCCATAAGAAAATTCGTCATTCTAAACTTCCATGCTTGGAAGTTGTTCTTGTCAAGCTTTTCAGTGACAATCTGTGAAAGAGAATCAGACGCCATTACAGAACACTGCAAAAAATTCTGTCACTGCAAAGAACACAGCTTCAGCCTCACAAGGGCAAATCTGCAAAACTGACGAAACTGGTATTTGACCACACAGTCACTTCCTAGTGACAATTTTGCATCAACAGGCAACAAGGATGATTCTGTAACTCCCAATATCTCTGTGCACATGCATACAATGCAATTTTTACAGTAACTTTTCACGGACTTGTAGAACAGTGGTCGCACAGCATAAAACAAGGCCTTTTCCTGAGTGCGTGCAGAAAACTTTCGCCTCCAAAACAGGCCCCGAAATGGCCTCAAATAAAAAAAACAGAGCAACCAAGGGCTAAAGCCCTTACCCGTAGCATATATTGCCCTCTTGCTACACCGCGAAGGGCGTCTCAATCTGAGACAATGCACTCTTGCACTTTTCCTGTGCTACCTGCAGAGACTTGCTCCCAGAACAGAAAAATGAAAGCAACACTGGTCCTCTTACCAGAACACCGCGAACTTAGTTTGCTTTCTTGAGCTCTTTACCACGAACAAGGCTCTGATACCATGTCAAGATTGTGGGAGAGAAGGAAGGAGTCTCACTTATAGCTTTCTTGCTTGCACAATGGCGGAATACACACAAAGGTGGAGGCTGAAAACAATTTTCCTCTTCTTAGTTTGTGTAAGCCAAAAGAACTCTAGTACAAAGAAATAGAAGAACCCTATATATGGGTCTCAAACCAGACTCAACTAACTAAGGTGGCATACTAACTGAGCCACGAACTAGAGTAGATAAGGATAGCTGTCATCTAGCTATTATTCATGGGCGGTGTACCAACCGCATCTGCAGCTAACAAGTTGGTGACATAAATGCACAACGGTCACCCTGGCATATCACGAGTGGAGCTCGATATCTCAACCTCCCCCCCATAGCTTGAGTCCAAGAGCTCTCCTATAAAAAAATATAGAGAATCTTCATAAAATACGATCATATCTAGCAATAATGAAGAGAGAATAGTGAGAATTCATACAATACTACTACAATTAAGGGTTATTTGAGGGTGATTTAGGAGGGAAATTTTAATGGTTTATTAGCATGAGAGAGAGGATAAGAGAGGGGAAAGGGTTGGGAGTCTAATGAATGATATTTTTCTAGTGATTTCTTGGATTTCCCAAGAGGTTGTTCCCACCCTCTTCTTTATTTCAAACCTCCAAATGTACAAAAAATCAACAAAGTGTTAGACAAATATTTTTTTGTGATTTTCTCGGATCAGTCCCCATACCCTACCAGGGCTAGGCCTTATCATCATCATCATCATTATTAAAGTTGCTTTGCTAACAATTTCATGAGTTTTTTGTGATAGAAAATGGTTATTCTTTGACAAGGTTCCTGAGGATGCTTCATGTTTCAATATGGGAGGAAATGATGACACCTAAAGAAGCATTGAAAAAAGGCAGAAAAATGTTCATACATACACCATATTTTTATTTTTTGCAAAGAAAATAATAATCACATCATTTCAAAATCACTAAAATGTATTGGTTGAAACAGTTGAAGGACCTTTGCATGAAGGAGGGACTTCGATGTCTGTACACTTCGATGAGTTTCACTTCATCATCAACCATTTAGCTTCAGATGAGATTGATTTCAAGGATACTCTGCACACTTTTTTTTTTTGGTATCTACCTGAGTCATGGGACACTTTCTGTATGGCTATATATGCTAAGGAAGGGCTAATTTGGAAGGATTTTGAGGGTGCTCTCTTGATAGAAGAGGTGGATAAAAAGAATATACATGCTTCACGTAGGTCACATGCATTGATTATTGTGAGAGGGTAGTGGGATAGAAATGGCCATGGTAGAGACTCTAATAGGTCTCAATCTAGGACATGTGGACAATATGAGAGTAAGTCTTGTGGTCATAAGTCTAGTCTTACTTGTCATTATTGTGGGAAAGCAAATCATATTTGACCATAATGCCATAAAATTTGTGAAGATAGGTGAAAGAAAAAGGAAAAAGATAGAGTATAGGAAAAGAACGATGATTGTAATATTGTGCTCAGCAAGTCTAGCATCAAGATTGAGAAGTTTAATGTAGTGTAATGCGATGTATCTATTGATCTTATATAGGAAATCTCCTCCTTGGATGCTAATTCACATTTGATTGATGCTATATACTCAGTATTAGTTGATAGATTCATGAGCTTACTTTCATATCATCCATCATAGAGAGTGGTTTTACTCCTATCATAGTATGACTCGATCTGTCTGTTTGGCTAATCACTTGCTATTGAAGATAGTTCTTGGAGCCCCAAGAGGAACACCAAGGAAAAGGGGATTCTACTGCAAGAAAATCTATCTTGTAGCATCAACAAGGTTTTATTTCATTCTTTTGATAATCAAAACAAAGAAAATAGCAATTCTTCACACAGCATCATAGTAGATTTCTCCCATGGATTTGATAGAATTAACCATAATCTTCAACATCTTCATAGAATCCATCAATAGAACAATGAAAACAAAAGAATACACCATCTTTGAATGAAAATCAATCACATAATATTCATCTTCAATGTCTTCATAGTTCTCTCTCTCAATCTCTCATATACAGTTACATTGTTTTGATAGAATTGACTATCTCTAGCTATCTCTTTCTCTCTCTCTCTCTCTCTCACTCTCTCTCTATAGTACATCATATCCTCACTACAATACTCTCATAATAACTCTCAATAATCCTTCTTAGGTCGTGGATGCACCTCCCAAGAGGTATGTTTGATATGAAGAGTCACCAGAGCCACTACAGTGTCTCTTCAAAGCTCACTACTGTCACTGTCACTTCAGTCTTCTCTTCAGTCTTCAGCAGCAGTTGCTTTTTCCATTTGTTTTAGCTCTTTTGAACTTAGATTCATCCTTTCCAAAAGTTAGAAAACTTTTTCAAAGTCACATATACTTTCTACAGAACACTTACAGAAGGTCTACAGAACATTATAGTATAGTACCAGAGCAGCTACAGTACAATTACAGAGCAGAGATAGAGCAGAGACAGAGGCTCTATAGAAGGTTTACAGAGGGTTACAAAGGTCATCAAAACCTCATAACTCATACTCAAACCATTCCAAACTATAAAAAACTATTCAATAAGCTTCCAAAAGATCTCACTCTTCATCAATCATCAATCTATGCTTCATACAGAAGAAAATCAGAACAAAACAAAAGTTATACAAAAGGTATACAGAACTAATCAGAACCTCAACAGAACCTATCAGAATATCACAGAGCTTCATATCTCCACTGAGAATCATCATGAACTTCCAAAACATAATCAATATCATCCAAAATACTCTCAAACACTTTCATTAACAACCATACATCACTGTAAATCTATAAAAAATCAATCATTCAGACCTCAAAAACAACAAAAATCAGTCAAAATTTCAGTCTTTTTCTACTCTCAACATATCCCCACACTTAGAAAGGAAGCGTCCTTGCGACCTAAAGAAAAGAAGAATATAAGTTCACTAAAGAGCTCAATTTTATCTTCCGTAGGATCTTCAATAATCTCGCCAAACCATGACCCCAATTTATCACCTATATCTGATAGAAAATACTACTACAGGAAAACTTTCGTTATTCGTTAACTCATCTGATTAATTATTTAAAAGCCATAACAAATTTGTAAAGGATATGAGAGGTTCTCTTCAGCTTTGCACCATAGGCTTTCATCCACCATCAATAGTTTGAAAAGAGCTCTTAAACAAATTATTCAATAAGCATGATCTTATCACATACAATTATTACAACACACACAAACACTAATACAACCATCTAAATGACACCTCCAAAAAGAGAGATATATATATCATTAAGAATCATCCAAAATACACGACAAAGGAATCGATGAAGGTGATCCCTTTTGAAGGCTTGGTGGTTTCAAAAATGATCCATGGAGAAGGATTCATCTACAAATATCCTTGGAGGATTTTGAAAGAACTGCAGGCAACACATCCTTTCTAGGAAAACAAGGTATCTGCTAGGTAGACATAGGGCATGAAAATACAGGACATCCAATTGTTGGTAGTCAATGTTCACATTGACATTCATAAAAAGCTTTGGAATGGCCTTTTGATCATTATGGGAATGCCTATGCATGTATGCTAGATACCAAGCAAAATGAGCTATCAATCTCACTGAAGGATCTAGAGATTGTGAATATTGGTGAGAAAAATTAAGGTAGTTCTAGTATGCTTGACTGGCAGTAGTCCTGGCAGTAGTCCAGTCCCCTGGAATTATTGGCCAGTTTATCTGTGGTCCTTTAAGAGAATCAGTCAAGCACCATCCTCTTCCTTTGGAAATCTACTGATCAAATCCTTTGTATTCACTAACCAACTGAGGGGGTTGAGAAATAGAAGTTGTAGGAGATGGAAGTGGAATAAGTAAAAGAGGATGAAGAGATGGGTAGGCAAAATCATTAAAGGAGGAATAAGAAAAAGGAGTGGTTGAAAATTTAAGGGAATGAGTTAGGAAAGCTATTAATTGATAAACAGGAAAAGTAGAAGGTATATGGATAGATAGAGAAGGACATGGTGGAGAAGGGGGAAATACTCTGTCTTCAATGAAAGAACAATAGGTAAATATGGGAGTTTGAGGAAAACATTGAGGTTGGAAAAGAAGAGGTAAGATTGTTGCTAAATTGGTTTAATAAAGGGAAAGATAGGTATCATAGTGATGAGCCATTTGTTGATAGTACAATAGGCTAGGAACAGAGGAACCTAAGAGAGATCTTCTTTGATAGGCATAAAAAAAGGGTGAATTAAATGGATGGTTTTTGAAAAGATAAGCTAGGAGATCCACCCTCAGTTGGTTAGTGCTCTTTACATAGGTAGAAGCTGTATTCTAACGTTGATTTAGGACCACAGAATCAATCATTGAGTGCCATGAATTGTTAGGGCAAGTAGCCACTTTTGATGAATAACATTGGAACATGTCATCTATCCGCAATTCCAAATAGTTGACACACAAGACAGCTTGCAAAACCACATCCCCCACATACCAGGCCATATCTACTTCATCTGGAATCAACAGATCCCCCCCGTAGATACATGTAAGATAGCAACATGGTATCCATCATCACAAAATCTTCAAACACCATACGGACCACTTCCGCCAGCAACTCACAAGACCAAGCCCCACTCCAACCATCCTCTGGAAGAGGAATATCCATCGTTGAAAGCTTCATATAAAAGGCCAACTTCTGCAGCTGATAGTGGACAAAGAAAGAATGGTCCGAAGGAACATACTCCTGAAAGTGCTCAAATATAGACCATAATAAATCCATAATTGACTGCAATGCTTCCATTTTATCTTGGAACAATGGACACAAGGTGGACTGTCTCTGAAGAACTGCCAAGTCCTGCTTAGATATAGAAGGAATCAGAGGAACATTGGGGCTTGGAGGAATAGACCGTGACTGTGCCAGTTGGTCTTGCAACTACTTGATTTGGGAAGCTTGTGATTCCACTGTGTTATGAGAAGTCTGTAAGGGTGAGAGTTTTGCATCTAAAAGAGTCTGAAACTCTTGAGCTTCTTTGGACATACTCTCTCTCTCCTCTAATACTTTAGTGACTCGGACTGAGCTTCTGTTAACTGAATCTTCAAAGACGATATCTCTTCTCTCTGGGTCTCAATCATTTGGGTTTGATGCTCCATCAGCTTAAATAGATCTGCAAGTGTGTCTTTAGCAGAGGCTAACTCTATAGTTGCCTTATGCAACTGGTCTTTGGAGTGCATCAGTTCTTCATAGAAAGAAGCATACAGCTGTTGAGCACAAGCTATCACTGAAAGTTCAATCGAACTCTGGATGTCTTTACAAAGGAATGGAATAGCATCTCCTGATACTAAACTATTCAGTGAAGGGACTGATATGTCCAAAGAACCCTCTCTATGTGCTCTCAATAAATTGTTACATGTGAGGTAAGCAGGGAGGTCACTGCCAGATGTAACAGGAATTGTGACTAAAGAAAGAACTGAGGGAGTTTTATCTGCCACACGCTTCAAGCGCTTTCGCTAAATGAACAGTGGAGAAGGAGAATCAAGATCCTCTATGTCAATAGGTTCTGACTCTTCTGAAGGTGGAGGGGAAGGTACTGGATCAGATGGAAGAGGTGGTAGCATACCCTTCTTTAGACCTGAGTATGTCAAGAAAGCATATAGGTAGGAACCATAGGTAACATTTGTGACATTTCCTTTGGTTACTTTGACAAAATGCTGTGAAGAGTTCTTTGGACAAATAATGGGATGGTGTTTTGGCAGGCATAAACCTATCTTGGAGGAACTGGCAGACTAACTTCCAAAGAGGATCAGTGATCATGGAAAAAGATATGCCTGAAGTGTTTATCACTTTCTTGACATCAAGAATCTCCTTGGTCTGCTTCTGTAACAGCTTGAAAATCTTATCTTTGGAGAATAATTGACTAGCTGTAACAAAGGGCTCTCCTTTGTAGGGAAGAGACAAAGCCTTTTCTAAGCCTCGGGTGTCAACACCATGGAAGTACCATGAACCAGGCCCAACTTCTTGCTGTATGATGCAAGGAACTCATCACACGATGATCCATGAAGCAGCCATGAAAGTTGCAAGTCCTGCTTTCGCTATAGGCTCAAAAGCCAGTAGGGAAGAATAATCGGTACTGATCAGTGGGACATACTGTATAAGAGGAGGAACATGAGGTGCCATTCAGATGGAAAACACACATACCACAAACACATATAATCACAAAGAATGCCTACAAAACAACCAAAGGGCTATCAAAAAGAAATCAATCCAAATAAGGACACACATACAAACGTAGCTAACCAATTTACCACCCCAAAATCCACATCCTAGAAAAAATTTAGCATAATCTCTACACATATGTAATCGAAAACTTTATGTGATGCAACAAACAGGCACCCAAAACCCCGTATCAGGCAAGAAAGAAAAAAAAAACTACAAACCGTACCCGTAATCATAACACATAAACAAACCATAATATCATAAAAATGTAAATCAGGACCTAACCATAACCTTGACCAACAATTTCAACTAAAAGGACTTTACGCGCCCATCCCACGAAGCATGTTTATTAAAAGGGGGGACAAGTGCAGTGAGGGAAAATGGGTTTAATGAAGGGTTCCTTTTAAGAAATTATTAACAATAGGTGACATTTTATTAGGTTATAAGCCTTAATAAGAAAACAATGGTTCATTCTTAAAATTTTAATTACAAATTATTAGGGTGAAACGGTGCTTTATCCAAACCCGGACTACGATTCCCAGACTGGTGTCTCTAAATGCAAATTCATTAATTAAAAATTAATGGTGATGTGGAGCGTTTTTTTGTCATCCCATACTTTTTTGTGACAGTTGGTTCATTTTTATTAAAAATTAAGGTACCTCTTAAGCAGACGTAGCATGTGCAAAGTGAACGGCTAGTTGATTTTGAAATTAAAAAATTGTGTGTTTAGCGCGAGCACGCGTGGAAAAGTGGGTGAATATAGTTCATTTTAGCAATTAATTGTGGTTAAGGGATAATGAAAATAAATAAAGCTCACAAAATAAATACATGGTAGGAGTGTGTATGCAATAGACTAAAGGTGCACGGAGTAGTCCCAAATGCAAGCAATCCAATCAAACAAAAACAAACATCACTGTGACTGGAAAAAATAAAGCACCTTAGTATTTTTGTTTTATTTGAATTTGATTTTTATTTATTTTTTAATTTAAATTTTATTTATTTATGGTTTTTTTAAATTCTATTTTAGGTGTGTTTGTATTGTGTATATTGATTGGTCTGGTTTTATTTTTTTATTATTTTGTTTTTTTTGTTTTTTTAAATAATTAAATCGAAATATAGGACACATTAATATGTTATGAAGTGTAAGAGTGGGATTTCAGTAATCTAAGAAGTGTCAATAATGTGTGTTAATTCATCCATGATTTTTCAACTGATTTTTAGAATTTAAAGTTAATTTTTATGAAGTGAAATATTAAAATTAAGGTTTTTGGTTTTGAATAATATTTTTTCCTTTTATGGAAGCATTTTAAATTGAGAATTTAGTGGCAAAAGGAGCAAGGGGGTTTTTGAAAATTTCTAGAAAATTTTTGAATTTTTACTAATTTTTAATGAATTTTACTCATTTTATCTATAATTTTGAAGGAATTGTCAAACTTTACATTTTTTGCCATTTATTGTTTTTAAATTTCCACCTTTAAAATATTCCAAATGATTTCATCAATGTAGGTAAATTTTTGAAAGAAAAATTGTAATTTTTCTAAATTATTAGAATTTTCATGTGTTTTATGCTTATTTTTATGTATTTTTATGTATTTGCGGGTTGAAAAATAAAAGGCGGTACTTGAGCTGCATGTGAACAGTGAAGGATGACTGCGTGTGAATGGCTGACTGCAATACTCCACCGCACGGACAAGTCAGAAGCGTGTCCTCGCGCGTTAATGCCCGTTAGCACACCCGTACACAGTGGGAAAACAATGGAGGAGAAAAGACAAGAATTGGGGCTAACTGAGTAGGTTAAGTGAAGTAGGTTAGCTGAGTCTAAGAAAGTTAATTAAGTTAGTTTAATGAGGTAAATCAATTAGGTTAGTTAGTTGAGTTGAGTTTATTAAGTTAGGTTAGCTAGGTCAGTCTGGTTAATTAGGTAAGTCTAGTTAAGTTAATCAGGTTAAGTAAGGTTAATTAGTCTAACTAGGGTTAGTTAGTCTAACTATGGTTAGGATAGGGTAACTAGGGTTAGTCAGTCTAAGTATAGTTAGGGTAGGGTAACTAGGGTTAGGGTCATCTAACTAGGGTTAGATTAGGTTAACTAGGATTAGGGAATTAACTATGGGTAGGTTAGGTTAACTGTGGGTGAGTGTAGGCTAACTAGGGGTGAGTTAGCCTAACTAGCGGTTAGTTTAGGTTAACTATGTTTAGGTTGAGACTAACTATGGTGAGTTAATTAACTAAGGGTTAGTTAATTAACTAAGGATTAGTTAATTAACCAAAGGTTAGTGAATTAACTAGGGGGATTCAAATTAACAAAGGTTAATGTAAGTTAACTAAGGTTAGTGGAAATTAACTAACTAGTGGGGGTGGGGGAAAAAGGGAGGTGGCCCACCGCCCCGGCGGAGAAGGAGGAGGAGGAGGTAGGTGGAAAATTGGAGGCGCAGGACGAGGGCGAAGTCGAAGGGAAGGACGGAAGATGTGGAGAAGAAGACGGGTGAGGGCGTAGGCCGTAGAAGGAACAGGTAAACCATTTTTTAAAAATAAATTTAATAATATAAATTAAGTTGATGTTTTTTTTGTTTAAAGGTGATTTTAGGATTATTGTATTTTATGTTTGGTTTTTAGGGTTTGGTAATGTGTGTGTGGTGGTTTTTTTTTGTTTGTTTAAATTTTTTTGTTTTTAAGTTTTTATTGTTTATCTGTTTGTTTTTGTTTTTTTTTAAAAGAAAATTTAATGTGGGTTGTTGTGTTTTGAGGAGTGTGTGGTTGTTTTTAAAAAAAACATAATTTTGTTTTGTTATAATGGTGTGTGTTGTTTTTTTTGTTTTTTGTTTTGTTTTCTTCTTTCATTTTTTAAAAAAACAAAAATAAAAATAAATGGGATATGGGTGTGAAAAAGAAACGCACCCCCATCCCGCGCGCATGCGCGAGGCGAGAGTAAAAAATTGCATTAAAATCAAACGGGGCAAGGACGTGACGCGCGAGGCATTGAGGTCACGGGGCGTTCCGAGGCGCATAAAACCAAAAACAGGTGCGTTCACGCACGACACGAGAAAGGCGACCACAGGGCAAAAATGAAGAAAATTTAATAAAACCCAAACCGTACGTCGAATCGAAAAACCGTAAGAAGGAAAAATGTGCTGGAAGAGGAGGAAAAATAATGGAAAATGGCAACATCGAGTCCCATGCAAAATCAGGGTGTTCACATGGAGAAAAGCGTAAGAAACAAGCTCGAACACATACGGGTATTAATATCGGAAAATTCGCGAATCAGAATGAAGGGCAAAAAGAAGGAAAAATGTGCAGAGTAACGAGCCCAACAACCCTATCATGGCAAAACAGAGTTCCGATCAAGATAGGACGCGTTCACATGGAAAAAACCCCAAAAAGGGGTCTGAAAATGGACTCGGAAATGAATATGGGAAAAATCGTGCACCGGAATAGAGGACAATAAAAAGGAAAAATATCTAAAAGAAAGGGATTCACAGGGCTGTCACATCAAAACTCAGTTTGGGGGAAATTAAGAGGGGTTCACATGGAAAAAACACAAAAAAAACCCGAAAATACTCGGAAAAATTAATAACTAAAAATCCGGCAGTCGAAAGAGGGGGAAGAAAAAAGGAAAAAGTGGAAAAAAGGTTGACAGGACACAGATGTAAAATTAAACTAGAATACCGGTGAAAATAGGGTAGGATCACATGAAAAAATGTGAAAAAGAAGCACGAAAAGGGCCTGAAAACTTGCAAAAATTAATAACGGATGAACCGAGCATCGAAATGACACGGAGAAAGAAGGAAAAATATCAGAGGGAAGGGGTAGGACAGGGCTGGCACATCAGATCAGGGTTCCAAAGTAATGAAGATGCGTTCACATGGAAAACCATCCATTTTATGAGATTTTCTTCAAAAATTAATAACGTAAGAACCGTTTGTCGGAACGGGAGTTGGTAAGAAGGAAAAATGGGCAATTCAAAGGGAAAAATATGGTTGTAAGGTTGGATGTGAGTCTCAGTGAACGTAGGGTGCGTTCAAATGAAAGAGCGTGAAAACAAAGAATAAAGGCAAACGGTCAAGGAACAACCTCGGGGACAGGGTGAAATAGAACGGAAGAGTGGGGAGGGGACCCCATCAGGGTAAAATGAAGTCACGGCATAGATGCATAATCAGAACAGGGTATATGCATGAGGGTATGCATCATAGCCGCGTGGGGACGCGTCCCCACACTTAGAATCTTAGCAGGAAGGGTAAATCGAACATCAAGGACCTAGTACCACACATCAGGCCAACCACAAATGTCCCCACACTTAAGACATGACCGTCATTAAGAAACAGAAGGTGTAGGGTTAGAAAAGCTTGGCCCATATTACGGAGGAGGAATGTCGACTGTCGAGGTTGCGTCTTGTATCGTTATTGGCTGTAGGAGGTAACAGGTACTTTCATCTCAGCACATGTTCTTTGTGGCAGGGACCATGCGATAGTACCCAGGGAGATAGCTGGTGGAAGGAATCACAGAAAATTCGTCGATGGTGAGGGATATTGCACTCAACTCACAATCACTCAAATGGAATGAAAGAGTAGTCACTCGCCCCATTACTAACATCACTCGAGGAAATAATGATGAAACCCAGAGTTCACACCCAGTTTAGGAATCAACAAGGGGATGGTACAGAAGGAGTATGCCAGGGTGCACAATTAATGGTGCATTAGTGTATCCAATCCGTCTGGCATACGTGCAAGGAGAAAAGCCACGGAGCATTGTAGTGCAGTGTACAGAACAAAGTGATGTGTCCTATGCTGATGGTAGAGACCATCCCGTGGGTGCAGAGGGAAACCGGAACGTACCTGACTCCAATTGTCGTAACGTCTCTCAATCCTCACCTCTCAATAATTGATTGAAGAATGTTAACCCCAACACGAAGAAAGCAAAAGAAAGCGGAAAAGACACAGGGCAAAGGCGGAAAAAAGGTAGCCCAACTGAAGAAAGAAGAGGAAAAAAGACCAAAAGCGCAAGGGCAACCTTAAAAGTCCAAGGCAAATGCAAAAGGGGAAAGGCGCATTTTAAAATAAAAAGGCGCACCATGAAATCTTGTAAAAGAGCGCCAGGCTCTCACCCATGCAATTTGTAAATGTAGATAGGCAGTGGAAAGGAAGCTAGGAAGATAGACGGACAATGAGAAAAGGGGCCTAGGCTAATGGTCGGCCATGTAAAAAAGGGGGATGACCGCCCATGGAGATTAGGGCATGTATATAAAGTTGAAAAGTGAATGAGAAGCTCATTCTTGTGTGTGGCAAAAGCTTCTTCTTCTTCTTCTCTTGTTTCTTGCCTCTTGCTTGTGCGTGAGAGAGGGATTGAGAGAGTGTGAAGGAGTGAGGGAGTGATTGTGTGAGAGTGAGGGATCTTGGAGAAGAAGCTCTCCATCTTCTCTCTTCATCTTCTCCTCCTCTCTTCTCTTCTCTTGTCTCTCGCGTGGCTATGGAGGATGAAGCTCATAGGAGAGGGATTGAGGTTGCTTGAGCTTGCCTCAAGGATCGTGGAGCTGCTAGTGTGCAAGAGAGAGGAGGATACTCGATCGAGTATCAAGGTAAGCTCACTACACCCGTAAGGTAGGCATTGCGCATCGGCTATGTGAGAGGTAGCCATGGCTGCTTAGTTCGAAACACTTGAGCAATAAGTGGTCCGTAGGTCTCGGGGTAGAGCTTAAAGCTCCCCTACATTTTGGTTCCGTTCTGGGACCGACAGAATCGAGCCTTGAGCGCCGCGCGCATCAGATCGAGCATGGAAGCAGGGTTTGCAGCCTGAACCAGTGCTCAAGATAACTAGGAGATTTAGGAGGTTTTAATCCGTGGAACATGTAAGTATTTGGGATTTTTGCAAGCATTAGATTAGGATTACTGTTCTGCATTTCTGTTTTTCATATTGCTTGCACTACATTAAGGTTAGATTAGGGTAGGAAAAGAGAAAACAGGGGTTCTAGTTACTGCTGGAAACAGGAAAACAGGGGCCCAGATTCAAGTTTTTGGGTGAAACAGGGACAGGGAACTAGCTGTAAGGTTCTGCAGTGCTGGGAAAGGACCTTAAGAGGTTTCGGAAGCCAAGACAGACCTCATTTTTTTAGTTGGCCCTGTGAGAGCGAGAGAGAGAGAGAGAGTTTCTAGTTCACAGGACGAGGAAACGCGACCCCGATTCTAGGCGCATTCGATTCGTTCTGCTTCAGGTGAGTCCAGTGTGTCCCATTGGCGCTCTAATCGGTTATGGAAAGTTTGTGGTGATTGAGTGCAGCAGGCATTAGGAAGGATTCAAATGCGCCGGAATCGCGCCCGCCGTCGACACACTCGGACTAACCCGCAGTGGTCCGATCCCTAGACTCGGACCACCTGAGTTCTGGAGTCGGACCCGTCCGATTCCTAGAATCGGACCGTCCGACTAAGAGAGAGTCGGACCAGACTGGTCCGATTGCCAGAATCGGACCAACCCGATCGGACGTGCCATGTGGCACTCGGATTGCCCTTAGAATCGGACCACTCGAACCAGTGGGACCACTCGGACTCGGACCAACCTGTCCGATCGGACACCTCGTCCTATCAAGGAAATTGGACCCACCCCTGTCAGGATCGGACCAGTCCAGGATCGGACTACTAGAATCGGACCACTTTTTTGATTGGACTCCTAGAGTCGGGACGTGACCAAAATCAGACCATTGGTCCGATCGGAGCAACCCCGCCTGACTGTTAGAGTCGGACCAGACAGGTCCGATTGTCAGAATCGGATCATCTGACTCCCAGAGTCGGACCAGCCCTGTCCGATTCCCAGAATCGGACCATCTTGCCAAAACAAAAAGATAAGGATCTTTTGCTGACCTTGCCACAGACTTGACCCCAGGACGCAACCCTGAACACCCCCAGGACCCAGTTTGGCCATTAGAATCTTAAAGATTAATCGAACGCAGGGTGCGGAAAGACCATAGAATAGTCGAGAACCAAGTTGAAAACTCAAGTTAGGCTAAGAACGTGGGTAGAAACAAGGTGGAGTTTGCATTAAATGCTTTCTGCATCGGCATTTCACTTTTGTGCTCCACTAAACCTGCACAGCAAGAAAAGAGAAAAGCATGTTTTTGCACCAAGCACCATGAAAGCACTAAGCACAACGTGTAAGTAAGGAGCGCCGCTGCTTTCAAATAACAAGGAACACATATGGATACCTAATAACATTAAGGAACCCACTAGTAGGAGAAGACCCCAAGACTTCGACAGGTGCCTGAGCACCCTACTAAGTAGTACCCGGAGAAAACACGAAGACACAAGAAGCAACAAGATAGAGGAGTGGAAGCTGCCGGAGCTGATTGGATTCATCGACAATCTCATGAAGCTCCCAGAAACAATGTCGGGATCAAGAAGTGACCAAGGGGAAGACTAATTAGACTTAGGAGAATTTCCAACTTCGGTCCAGGAACTGGTCCACGACTACGATCTACTCACCATGACTGAGATCCAAGGTAGACCTGTAGAGGAAGTGGTGGCTAACCTGGAAGAAGAGACAAGAGCTATCAAGAGAGCGTTGGAAGGCATAATTGCCTACAGCCATGAGCAAAGGGCTAGAAGGCTGCAGCAGGACGTGGATATATATGAGGCTAGAGTACTGGACCTAGTTGGGGTAGCCAAGTCCGGACCAAATATAGAGAGGGAACGGGCAACAGAGGCTGGCATGATGTTGTGTGAAATTACAGGAAAAGTTGGATGATCTTTTGGAAGATCAAGCTACCTTTCAGGATTAAAGACCGAGTGGAGACATGTCATTGATGCTGTGAATGCGCTTGTTAAGAAGCAGTGCAGGAGGGTACGATTGCATCGTAATGCAGGATTTGCTTCTGAAAAATCCTTGGAGACCTCTACTTCTACCCTTGCTGCAAGTTCTATGCCTAAGCCTACTCCTCCTGTTGTAAATCCATCAGTTCCTGCTGCTCCAACGCCCTTTTCAGTAGATGATGTTATTAAAGGCTTGGCAGATTTGACGATAGAGGCAGTCAAAGCTGAAGTTGGGAAGTTAAAAGAGCAACTTATGCGAGTACTTGCTGTAGCACCTGCTCCAGTGACTGCTTTCCCAGTTGGCCAAAGAAAAGGGAGACGATGTATTTGGTGTGATAGTACAGAGCACCAACACTGCAGAGATTGTGATGCTTTTCAGGAAGCGCGTAAGAAGAACGTAGTGTTTTGGGGATGTAATATTTCTGCGTACTACGTACCGTAAATATTAACTTCCCGCACGTCGTGTAAATCTCGTGCAAAGATTATCACTAGTGCCAGCAGCTAATCTATAACCACACGCGAGGAATGGAGACACTCCACCTTAGGAAAATAAGGTCGGGGATTCAAACTGGCATAGCCGCGGGAAAACAGCCTCTTGGGAAGAGGTCAAGAGGATAGGTAATTGCAAATTTTTTTATTATCTTCCCGAGCCGATGTGTGGCTGGGGGAAAGGGATGGGCTGGTATGGGCCGCATGAGGAGGTGGGGGGAGAGAGCCATGCAAAGGGCCACGTGGGGAGGACCCCTCTCCCCCCCTTGGACTATAAGAACCCCCTCTTGGGAGGGGGGGGGGGGGGGAAAGGGACAGAAGGCTGTGGAAGGCCACGATGATGAAGGGGCCGTGAGGGGTGCCAGACGTGTGAGGGAGGTGACCGTGTGGAGGAGGGACGGCTGTGGGAGGAAAAGGGGCCAGACGGCCGTGGATGGAGGAGAGGTCGCTGCTGCTGCCGCCATTGGGAGGGGTCGTGAAGGAGACGACGATGATGAAGGGGCGGCGTGAAGGAAGGTGGCCGTGGAAGAGGGGTTGTGCTGCGGCGTGAGGAGGAGAGGCAGCCGTCAGCTGAATACGCCGCCGCTGGATTTCGACTCCCCTCCCTGGGACGTGCTGCCAGAAGCTTCTTAGAAGCTTCTCTAGGAAGCTTCTAAGGGGGCTTCTCTAAGCCCCCTTCCCGTGGAGTCCCTTTGTAGCCCATTTTACCCCGGGATTTCTAAGTCCCCTTCCCTTGGATCTCACACAAGCCATTCCCTAGACGGATTTTAAAGCCCTCCCTTTTGATCCTCAATAAGCCCATTCCGGCCTTTGAAGCAAAGGAAGCTACTAAGCCCCTTAGCCCGGACTTTGAAGAGAAGAAGGGGTAGCCTACGAGCCTCCCCACCAATCACCCACAAGGCTGAGCCTAGGATTTTAGGGAAGGAGAAGAAGAACTCTAAAGTCTCCATTCTTGCAAGGCCCATTCGCAAGAGCCCTTTTCCGCGAACATCATCGTAAGGCCCACAAAATCCTTCCTAAACCCGGAATTTCAAAGTGGACTAAAGTTCTCAAACCTCCATTGTCCAAAGGACCTCATAAGAACCCTAAGG
The DNA here is from genome assembly GCF_053477565.2 of Lygodium microphyllum. NCBI lineage: Eukaryota > Viridiplantae > Streptophyta > Polypodiopsida > Schizaeales > Lygodiaceae > Lygodium > Lygodium microphyllum. The sequence continues at coordinate 114,208,178 of NC_141164.1, read as the reverse complement.
CCTTCCCAAGTCAAATTCCGCAAGTCGGAACTTCGGTCAAGGAAGCCATATCTCAAAGGAAATTGCGCATACAAGGGAGACGGACCAAGGCCATAAAAACTGCAAGCCAAGGCAAAAAGTTGAAATCCACAAAGGCTAACTGGAGATCGAATTCGCGATGGCCTCTAGAAAGATCACAAGGTGCGATGCGGGAGGTTCACCCCGAGCATACGTGGATATTTCCCGGAGTCCGCAAGTCCAGGTTTTATCTATTTGGATTCCACACAAAAGTATTGGAATTATTTACGATAACTTCACGAATTAGGAAGCACTCATGCATGTTCGAATTCAACTAGTCAAGTTAAATGCAATTGGAAAATGAATTGGCTATTTGAACATTTATTAGAAATAGCTCAAGATATGAAAATTGATCATTGGTACGTTCAAAGGAATGAATGAAAAGAGCATAAGGTGTCTATGCATTTGTAGGACCTTATTAGCAAGATTCCTTTTATGTATTCAAAAGTGACGAGCCTAGGACAACTGTTGCCTCATTACAAGGTTGAAATTATTGAGGTACACCTTTTTACTAGGCATGGAAAGATTAATGGCATGTCCCATTTTTAGATAAATCTTCCTTGTAATGATTCATGAGGAAAAGTTAACACTCATAAGATGTCATTCGAAAAGGAATAGAAGGGCACGAAAATGATCTATGGACTTGCAAGTGGCATGATTATTTGATGTAAGTCCTAGTAGGACCTAGGAAAGTTAGTGTCCAGATTATCAGGCATTTTTACTTTGCCAAGGAAAGATAGGGTTATTGTGAACCATGTGATGCGTAGAAGCAATAAATCGCATGTTTACGCGTATTGGTGTAGTTGTAACTATTGTTCTCCATTAGATTTAGTTTATTACCTTTAGAAGGTTCATCCTTGTCGCAATACAAGTATATTGAATTGTCTAAGTAACCTAAAACACAAGGGATTCATATGGGCATGGCTCAGTCGATATGATAGGTATCCCAAGTGCCAAGTGCAATAAGAATTCGACCTAGTTTTACACTTGTTGCCAAGTCTAAACCCGCAAACCCAAAGATCTTACACATGTTCACGAAATGTTGAATCAAAAGGGGATGTTCATGCATAAAATGATCTAAGGTTTTATCCTAAGGATCATTCATTCTAATTATGAAACTCCGACGGAGTTGCAAATTTCTAGGACCATGGGACAACATAATTAGGAATGGGTTGGAGGATACCCTAAACCCTGCTACTCGGCTAGAGGTAAATCCGTGGCCGGAGGACGCCATTCAATGGGTGGAATGATCCCGTGGAATGATGCAACGCATGTGCAAAAAGGTTGCAACATCGTATAGACTTGAGATTTGTCCACAAGAGAGTTTTGTCATCTCTCGAAATGAGGTTGGCAAGTTATTGAAAGAATTTAACTTACAAGAGGATGAGTAATCATCCTGTTACTCACTTTTCTTGGGGGATAATTGCCAAGTAAAAGGAAAGTTAGGTATTTGCCTTGAAGCAACTGACCAGACAATAAACTAAAGCGACATGGTCGCTGGAACCTACCACAACAAAACCTAAAGTATTGGTAGGGTATGACCCTAACCCAAGAATGATAGGAATCTTGCCAAGTTGCAATTGATTCCGGATCGAATGCGGGTTGCATTCGGAGAAAAGGAGTCACTCCTTAACAGTTTGCCAGCTAAACGACCACTGGAATTGATTGTACTTGTAATAGTTTAGAAAGCACTGTTTGCATTGTTTGCTCAAGGAACTAAAGGATGAAAGATATCTAAAGCTTCAGGTTGAAGCCTGAAGGGAGAGGCAGCTTCAGTTACCCCCGACTGCCTGCCTGACCCTAACCAAGGGGGTTGTTAGCTGCGCTGGGAACGTGGACCGAACCCACCGCAAGAGGTCTCTCCGTTGAGTTCTACTTGGAGCAGGAGGACGCTTGGGTGCCAGGGGGGGCTCTGGCTGTAAGTCCCTCGCCTTCCGGGCCCTGCACAAGAGACTAACGTGACTCGGGATTGGATCTCGAGGCCCGCATACTAGTCTACGGGCGGAAACTTGGATTAGTGATTCCTGGTGGATTACTGGATAGCCTTCGGGCGGATTATGAATACGCCTACGGGCGGGAACTCCTTGTATTTCAAAGATAAAAGGATAAAATGATAATAAAGAAGTTGTTTGGCATTGTTTTCTTTATCTCCTGTGATAAGATTATGTGAAGGAACCGGTGCATAACAGGGTTAATCAAAGAAGCTGTTTGTATATGTCAAACTAATGTGGTAGGTAATTACATAACTAAAACAAACCGAGGAAAGTGCGGAGGATGGACCATGGGTCCGTCCTATGGATGGGTGGTCCCGGTTAGCCGGGAACTTTTCTCAAAGTCTTCGACGAATAGCAGGTTGATCTTCAGCATCAAAGCGAATAACGAGGACGATGACCTAGTGTTACATCCTACCCGATTTACGCTGTTTTAGGGGAATGGAATGGGACTATGCCTTATGGCAGAGAGGTCGAGCCTTGCATCCCTCTCGTTTCCCATTCTCCTTGAACCAAGAGCAGCGTGAATCCGCTTCGGACCTGACGTTTCTGCGTAAAGTAGTTCGCTCGGGTCTGACGCTAGTTGTTGCTAGATAATGACCAAACAGGAAAACCCAAATTCAGGTCGATCCTAAGTGGGAACGGCCAGGATACTTCCGCTACGTGGCAGACGTGGGAAGACCTAGAACGCAAGTCCCGTAACATTCCATGGGAGTGCCGGGCGGAGCTTTCTAGACATCCTTCCCGATGGACTGCTAAGACGTGTCCGGGATGATTCTAGCGGACACGTTACAGGGGACAAGATGGGAAGATATGGCTGACAAAGACTAGTGCTCCTCTTGACACGAACTTTGATAAGGAGGCATGAAGAGGCTAGTTGATGATATGGCTGCGCGATCAGCTTATGTGAGTGCTAGAGGACTTGCTTCAGCTTATGGAGTCCAGCTTGAGCAAAAATCAGATGGAGACTCTGCCTTATGGTCCTCTGCCTTGGAGATACCAAGAAGAGGGAAAGTTCAGGCGTGGGCTCCAGCATCCGAGGAGAAACGGGATGGGATTATCCTGTTGACAGGTATTCTATTTTTGCTTATATGGCGAAAACACAGGGTTTAGATGCCATGATTGAGGAAAAGAGAAGAAGAGATGAGGAGGGTCTCAGCACCTCCAAAAAGACTAGAGGGGGTGATTTTGTTTCACCACCTACTGTAGCTCCACCTATGACGAGTTCTCTAGCACAATCAGGTCCTGAACAACCTATGGCAGACAAACAGATGAAAGAAAAGAGGCAACCAAAAAAGGAGCCAGGATTCAAGCTCTTGTCAGACCTTGACATGCAGATGGATATGAGTAAGATTTTTCATAAAAGAATTCTAAATAGTGAAGTCACTTTTACTGTTGGTGAAGCTCTTGGGATTGCTAGAAGAGAAATACAGGATTAGATGCATGATCTTTTGCGGAGGAAACGACATGCAATGGAAGGACCTGCTTTACAGGGGTTATGGCATGGAGCTCTTGGGGAAGAGCAAGATGATGCAGTGATGGTTGAGAATGCTTCTTTCAACCCACAGTTGAAGAAAATAGTTCAGCCTATGTAGTATGAGGATGATGATACCCCTATCCTCATTCCTCGCAGCCATTTTTCACGTAGTCATTGGGCTAGAGCAACCACTGAGATGGTGGTAAGGATTGGAGAGAAACAGATTCCTTTGGTCTCTTTAGTCGATCATGGTTCCGAGATTCTGGTGATATGTATGCTGCTTGTCCGAGCATCAGAATTTCTATTGGCAATGTTGAAGAGGATTATCATTGCTTTGTTCAGGATTCTTGCTCTTATCCGATTATTCTTGGACAGCCTTTCATTATAGAAGCCAGAATGGAGACGAAAGTGATGGATGATGGCTCAGCCTATGCACGGATACGCAATAAGGATGGTATGCGAGCTGTTCAGTTTATGACTGTTGGAGTAAATCATCCGAGAAACAGGGACTCCTTGCGTGAGGCACCATTAGATGCGAAGGAGTTGGATTTTCATTAGGTACCGTTGTCTTGCGAGACGCAAGTGGTACGAAGTGGAGAAAAGAGGAGATCTTGCCTCCTGGCAGCTAGTCTTTCTCCATTAATTTTTTTGGTTTTTCTTCAGATAGTTCAGTGAGTTATCAGAAAATTTCAGATTTTTCTAGAGCTGTCAAGAAGTACATTAGTCGTAAGGAGAAAGAGTTGAAGACTGCAGGTATTTTGCAAGAAGAAGAGCATATGGATGGGCTGTATGATGGAATATCTTATGCAAATACTTTGTCTGAGATGGAAATATGCTGAAAACTGATGTATATAAGGATTCAAGAATCATACCAGTGCAAACCTTGGATATGTATCAAGAAATTTCTGATTTTATGCTGAAAACAGAGTCAGAGGCTGAGAAAACTCAGCAAACCGCGTCTATGGCTGATCTTGATTAGCTTTCAGAGTTGGAGAGGGCTGAAAACGTTCAGCCAGCAGAGTTAAATGCTGGAAAAGTTTAGCATATAGAGTATGAGGCTGCATCATGGCAGTCCACAGATCAGAGGGCTGAAACCTTTCAACCAACAGAGTTTAATGCTGAAGAATTTCAGCATACAGAGTTTCAGACTGCACTCATGCAGCCCATAGAGCAAAGTGCTGAAATCTTTCAGCTAACAGAGTTGAGAGTTGCTGAAAAATTGTAGAAATTGCAGCAAAGAAGAGAGTGCCTGACTGATGCCAAGGTTGACACGAAGTATAAAACAATTGATAAGAAGGTGAAGCCGATTGCAGGGCCGCTTCTTCCTGATAGTGATGAGCAGATGGAAAAAGCTATGAAGTAGCCTAGGTTGAGAGAACCTGCAAATATTGGCCATGAATTTACAACTGAAACTCTTGCAGAATTGAAGATTGGAAATGATGATTTCTTGCTTCCAGTGGAAAAAGAATGTTTTAGAGAGATGCTTGGATGACATGGTAAGGCATTTGCTTTCTTTCCTCATGAAATTGGCTGCATTAGTCCCGAATTGCTAGCGCCTATGGTCATCTTCACCGTTCCTCATGTGCCATGGAATATACGTCATATACCTGTGCCTAGAGCACACTTGCCAAAGCTGATAGAGTTGCTGAATGAGAAGATTAAGATGGGAATTTTGGAACCCTCTTCTGCGCCCTATTCTAACATGTGGTTTACTGTTCCAAAGAAGAATGGAACCTTGAGATTTATTCAAGATATGCAGCCCGTGAATAGAGTGACAATCAGGAATGTGGGAATAGGACCAGTTGTGGATGAGTTTGCCGAGGCTTTTGCAGGACGAGTCATCTATTCCCTAGGTGACTTGTATTTTGGTTATGACCAGTTTCAACTTGCCTTGGAAAGCAGGGATATTACCACTATGCGGACACCTATCGGTCTAGTGAGGATGTCTACCTTGCCTCAAGGTGCCACCAACTCAGTTTCTCATATGATGAATGCTATACATAAAGTTCTGCGATACTATATTCTGCAGTATACCATGCCTTTCTTAGATGATGTGCCTATTAAGGGCTGTGCAGAAGAAGAAAAGAATGAGAGCCATGATTTGCGAGGATGTAGATAGTTTGTGGCTGAACACTTGGTTGCTTGTGAGCAAATATTGACACGATTAGAGGAGGTGAATTTGACTCTTTCAGGGCTGAAATCTGTCTTTGGTGTTAATGAAGTCATCATAGTTGGGCATATGGTTGGTTATTATGGCAGAAAACCTTCACCTGCAAAGGTGGATGCCATAAGCAGGATTGTAGAATATTGCTCGACTACTTCAGAGGTGCAAAGATTTGTGGGTGCTTGTGTATTTTACATGATTTGGATTCCTCATTTTTCTCACATAGCAGATGTTCTCTATCAGCTGCTTCGAAAGAGGCAGAAGTCTCATTGGGATGATAAGCATTCGAAAGCCATGCGTAAACTCAAGAAGCTGTTGCAGTCAGCTCCTACTCTTTGCAAGACAGATTATCAATGTGGACAGCCAATTATGTTGACACTTGATACCAGCCTTATTGGCATAGGTTGGGCAGTGGGATAGGATGATGCTGATGGGAACAGATATGCAATCCACTTTGGAGCTAAAGTTCTTAATGAGCGACAAAGAAGATATCCGCAGATTAAAAGAGAGTTGTGGGGAGTAGTCACTGCACTGAAGTGTGATAAAGAGTATTTTATTGGTGCTCCAGTTGTTGTGGAAACAGATTGCTTGCCTTTGCTTGGCATGATTACTAGCTGTTCGACTCCAAATATAGCGATGCTTCAGTGGATTGCCTACATCAAATCATTGAATCCAGAATTTCGACACATAACAGGAAAAGATAATCCAGTTGCTGACATGCTGTCTAGAGTGAGATATGAGGATGAGGAGTCGTTGCTTGCAGAGGATGATGAGACAGAGTTTGCGGCTTCTGTCCTTGTTCATGATTGTCATGTATCTACTGTTGAAGCCTTTACTGAAGAACTCTATGTTGGCGAGTGGCTGCAAATTGGTCAGTATCTCAGTTCATTGACTCGAAGAGCTGATTGGATAGATGATGCATTCAAGAAAATCAGAAGAAAGGCTTATGGGTATTTCTTGAAAGATGGTTTTCTTTGGAAGCACCCAAAGAAGAGAGGCGGCCTATCCTTGAGAGTAGTTTGTGAGGCAGCGATGCAGATATAGATAATGCAAGAGTTTCATGAGAGTTCTTGGGCTGGACACAGAAGTGTGTGGGCTACCTATGAGAAAATCAAAGAAAGATACTGATGGAAAGGGATGTATAAGGATGTTTTCCACTTTGTGGAGACTTGTAGGGACTGTCAGCTCTACTCTTTAGTGCGGCATCACGATGAGTTGCATCCTACCTATCCGCTATGTATGCATTATAAGTGGGTGGTTGACTTGGTTACTTTGCTAGTGGGACTTTGGCAGATGAGATATCTTGTCTTGGCCAGAGAGGATCTTACAAACTATGTTGAAGGCAGATCTTTGCGGATGAAGACCACCACTACAATATGTAAATTCTTGTTGGAAGAAATACTTTGCAGGTATGGATGTATATGCAAGATTACTGTTGATTGTGGAGAGCTAGATGTAGATGAAGCTGGAGAATTTTTCTCACGGCTTGGGATTAAGTTGGCTCTTACTACTGCCTATAATCTAGAGGGGAATGGCAAGAGCGAAAGAGGGCATCCGCTGATAGTTAAGGCATTGGCAAAAGCTTGTAGAGGTTGGATTGGAGATTGGTCGAGATTACTACCTTTTGCATTGTGGGCAGACCGCTCTACACATAGCGTGACTACTGGATATATGCCTGCAGAGTTGATGTATGGGCAGAAACCTGTCATGCCTACTGAAATTTGTCCTCTCACGTGGAGTGCTCTTCCTTGGCATGAGAATTTATCAAGAGAGGCGCTTCTAGCTCTTCGGATTCGTCAACTAGAGAGAAGGGCAGAAGATGTGCAGCTAGCAGTTGATCGTTTGAAGGCAGCTTGACTCAGAAACAAGGACAGGTTTGATTTGAGGCATCGCTTGCGGCCTAGAGCCATAAAAGAGGGAGATTGGGTTCTATTCTACGACAGTAGCCTAGAGAATTAGCATAGCAGCATGAGAAAAATGGTTCAAAGATGGTTTGGACCGTATGAGGTGAAACAGGTTTTTGACAATGCTACCTATGAGTTGGCTGAATTGGATGGGACGGTATTGAGGGTGCCCATTATTGCTGGAAAACGAGTCAAGATTTTCAAGAGAAGAGAAGATGAAGAGTATGCACTTGAAGCATTGGCAGAAGAAGAGCAGTTAGAAGAAATTTTAGCAGAAGAAGCAGAGAATATGGATGAAGTAGCTAATGAAGAAACAGGTCTACCGAATGAAGAACTGGACCTGTTTGTGGACTTAGATGATCATGGATAGTTGGGTCATCTAGAGGATGCGCAGGTTTAGAGGGGGTGGATGTCCTGCTGTTGCGCATCCGAGCAGTAAACACCTCCATTTTTTTTGTGCAACTGTGTTATCTTTTCACGTGTGTTTCATTGTGTTTGATTACTGCGTTACCTTTCCGTCCTTTTCTGTACCCGCATCGAATGTACATACTCCACTTGTGTGTTTGTGTTTGCGTGTGTTTTTGTTTGTGTGCATGTTGTGTGTGTGTCAGAAAAATATGAAAAACTGATGCCAAAGAATATTATCATGCTGTCAATTTCAATGATGAACTCCAAGAAAAGTGCAGGATACCGTGGAATAAAAGGAAGCAGTGTAGAAGCCGACATTTAAGCTATGAAGACAAAGGTTGCACGTGAACTTTTTAGTAGATTAGTAATGCAAATTATCCACTGGTTTACCTCCAATATGCAAAAAGAGAATCTCGATACAATGGCTCTTTTGGATTCAATTCTAGAAGGGTTGCTTGATGGTGAGAGTGCTGCATTAAGGTCGTATTGGAAGGCATGCCCATCTTATTGTCCCTGATGTGAATCTTCTTCAAGTGTCTAGAAATGGTGGGTTAGCTTGGGATACTACAAACCAAGTCAAATATACTCTTCCGTTCAGAGATAATGGAGCTGATACTTGCCATCGTGACTTAAAAAAGAGCTTGCTTTTTTTTTATGCGATATATTGGAAGTGAGGACTGGTTGTTTTGGGAGGAGGATGATTATGAGGTGCTAAAAACTGATAGAGAGAAGAAAAAAGTTTCAGGGAAGTCATTGCTTCATGAGCTTGTGAATGAATGGAAAGGAGGAGGCATCATAGAGATCAGATGCGCAACTGCTGCGGCAGGGTCTGGAGGAGAGCGCCTTGTCTACTCTTCTTTGATATTGTCTTTGACCAAGGTCCAGCAGAGCTTTGTGCTAGCAAATCCATATCTTCCAGACAACCTAATTGTACATGCTAGTGAAATGTTCCTTTGGCTAACAGACACAACAGGGGAGAAAAAGGAGGCACTGATATTGGAGGGGAGGAGCTGCGTAGAGAGGCTCGCAAGATAGAAGGGGATCTCGATGTCAAGCTCTCATCATATGCCAAGTTAGGGGGCTTGCTGGCGTGATGGAACCTAGAACGGGCCGGCACTGGCTCGTGCACTAGCCGGACCTCTATCACACGTGCTCAACAACCCCACGGCCTCGCGGCCAGGAGAGTTGATGACACATACATTGCCTTCCTAGACATCTTGCATTTGTATTACGTCATTTGTAGTCCACTCTTCTCTCACCCACTACTCCTCAGAGGGAGTCCCTTACACATTTCCTAACAGCACGAAGCACACACATAGGGGGTTCTCCAACGGCTGAGTGCCACCACCCCTCTGTGACTCTCCTACACCTTGGGGATTGGCCCCTCGATGCGTCGCTCAACATATAAACATGTCGCACAAAATCCACTCAAGGTATCATTTAATCGTATACAGGAATGTACCATTATCCTTACTTGTCTTTCCCTTAGACCCCACGACTAGCCTATGGCTTAGGGTGTCCTGTCTCTCACTCAACGTGGGTCAATGTCCTAATGAAAGCAATTGCTGTGCATCCAGGATTTCTGATACCTTTCAATATTTCCATGATTTATGCATATTGTGGATGCTAAGTGCTCAAACAATTATAAAATCAATATTGTGCACATGTGAAAAACATCCTTTCAATGATTTTCAACTACCGTTCTTATGCGGCGTTGCACGAACCTAGCACCAAGGAAACCCTCGTGCTACTAGGCTCTTATGTTATAATTATTCACCGACCTATATGGCATGCAAACAAAAACAACAATATTTTCATCATTTGACTCCACATTTAGACACATTTTGACCACTCTACCCTCCCATCGATCAAATGTTGTATTGTTGTGTAGATTTATAGGGCATTTTGCCATCATTTTATGTGAAAAAACGAGAAAAAGATGCACTAGAACAAGAAAGTGGGGATGAACTGAGGCAAATCCTCATGCTTCTGTCCCCACAAACATTCACAAACATCGTTCTTAATTTTCATTAATTTTTCGCACCCAAAATGCATTTTCCCCCTATTTTTAGTGATTTTTCTTTATTTTCCTTGTATTTTCCCTTATTTTTTGCATTATTTAATTATTGAAAATTCAAAATAGGTTATGGGCTGTGGCCCTTAGTTCCTTCTTGCATCAAAAATGAAAATTTAGTTGGTGTTCCTATTTATTCTTCCATTTTTATGCCCAAAAACATCATTTTCCCTTGATTTTCCCTATTTTACGTGTTTTAGTGTATTATTTTGAGTCACAAGACGCATATTTTTTTGATTTTCTGATTATGATCAACAAGTACTCATGGAAAACAGTAACATAAACAATTTTTAGCCCACATGAACAACATTTTATCAATCAAAAGCCATGAAATCTCAAATTTCCTTTGAAAAAAATTGAATTACCGCTTATTTGTGTATTTCGGGTTTCATGTCCATGGCTGCAAATCTGAAAATCAGCAGCACTTCATGCTCAACACGATCACAAATCACCATTTCCAGCCCGGGAAGCAATCCGATCCATGCCGGACAAGCCTCCACCATTCTTTCTTCTTCCTTCTTCTTCCCACATGAACTCCCTCTTAGAGGAGAGAGAGGGAGGAGAGAGAAAGACTAGATTTCCATCTCAGCATTCAGGCCATCAATTGAGGATCGAAGGACGGCGATAGAGTCAGCATTCAAGAGGGAAGCAAGGGCCAATGTCGATTGGATAGGTTGTGTGTAGGCTGCCATGATGATCATCAAGCATCAAGCGCAAAAATCGGGCGCAGATGGCGCCATCCCTCCTCCACATTTTGTCTCATCTCTCTCCTCAAAAGGTTTCATGCTATATTTTAAATTTGGGCTCCCAAGGGTCATGCCCACTTTGGCCACTCTAATGTCCACCTCTTCAAATCTTGCCCAACTTCTTGGCCATTTCCCCGTCCGGACTCGGAATCGAGCTCTGAAAAATCCTGGGCGTCCGGCTTGGCATCACGCATTGGCCAGTAGCTCGTGTCAACCCGCACGACTATCTGAAAAATTATGAAAAATCAACAAGTGTCGCTCGGGCACCTTTAAAGCAATTTGATGCTTAAAATCGTCCTAGATCAAGCCGCCGCCTTTGACATTGAATATTTTTCCCTTGATATTCATAATTTTTAGCTATTTTTAAGCACTTTTCGGCACCAAAATTCCGCTCTCATTGGCAACCACGGGATAGGGCGACTCAGCCCGTCGAATCCACGAACATATCTGCACATAAACAACCAAAGAAGCATCAAACTGATACAAACTAAATATATAATAAAACTCAGCACAATGCTCCCCCTACCCCTGGACAAAACCAAGGCATGACATCCACAAGGAGTAGGCCTAAAATCATCTAATAGAAGATCCGAAACAAGTTACTAACCAACTGCTCCAACATAGCCAAACTGAAAAACCTATCAAAGAGGTTGCCCTAAATGGTAGTCTGAACTACTTACCAACTAAGGATAACACAACTAGGAGCTCCTACTAGGCGAGGACTCCTATAGCCTGATCAAGGAGTATTTTCTTTCAGTACATTTCTTTCTTTTAGGGTTTTTATTTTATGAACATATTTGGGCATGTAAAAAGGAGGGAGCTGAGCGTAGTGACCCAAGGAGAACAGGGCATCAGTCTCAAGACCTGTCTCGGCACCCAAGAACCTACCAAGCCCTCGCAAGGCGACACTTAATCCTTTTCTAACGCTCACTTTTATTTTCGCTCCAACCTTCCTTGTTTTGTCATTTGTTTTTTTTTCAGCAAGAAGCCACCCCTAGGAAGACAAGGTATCAGCCTCGGGTCTGATTCGTCCCCAGGAACCTACCAGGTCTTCGCAAGGCAATGATCAACTACCTATACATTTTTATTTCTTTTCTTTTCTTTGATAGGGGTTAGAACCCCTTTTTACACACCTTCGTATTTATATTCATCTTTCAGGATGTTCAGGGTTTCTTGGCATCATCATTATTATCCTCGCGCAGGCTTCTCTAACTGCCTCACTACGAACAAGAACTCCTAGAATGGCTGCCTAGCAGGCTAGCAAAACAGGGACACTAAGCCTTCCTTCTAAAACAGGTCTTTTGATGCCTGACAATGTCTTTACAGGAGGCAATGACTACTCCGACCTCCCTCAAACATACTTAGCCTAAACCTGGGACTTCATGCCTTGGCTCCTGGTCCCCGACAAAAATATATCCCCTCGACAAGTACAAATACACATATAACAAGAAAGAAAGGTACTCGTAAAGGAGAGATATCACCTGGATTGGCCATAAGAAGCTTCCATCGCAGCAAAGGCTCCTCCAGGCTCCACCCACATTCACGAACACGAAACCTCTCCAGCACAACACTTAAAACAAAAAACCCGATTAAACGCACCTGCACTAGACAGGGAAATGGCCCTCTTGGCCTAATGAAATGAAACACTTCACTATAAAACTGAATCGGCCCTCTTGGCCTAATGAAATCAAACATAACTACACATAACATCCTCTTGGAAACAACTATGATAGACATCAAAGCATACCATTCCCAAGGGAACAGAGGCTCGTAGCCCTAAACTAAGTGCATTAAATTATGACCCATCCCTCCTGCGTATATCGCAAGAGGTGTTCGCATCACATGTCATCTAATCAGTCTGTGGGTCCAAGATAATAAAGGCAGATGAGTCTCGCCTACCCTTTGCATCACCCAGATCAACCATCGTCTGCCAAAGAGGTCATGTTCAGAGTTCAGAAAGCATACCCCACAAACGACCAGGTCCTGTCTCACCATCAATAGATATATCGGGACAAGGGCCACAATTAAAGAAGAGGTCTTCTTCATACGCAAGGTTAGCCAATGAATCGGCAAAATGATTCCGATTCCGTGGAATCAGCTGAAAAGACACTCTATCAAATTCGTCTAGCAGGGCTATGGCAGTATGATGGTACATGCAAAGGATGGGGTTTTGTACCATGTACATCCCATTGAGTTGATTTAAAACCAACTGAGAGTCCCCTTTCACCAATAACTGGCAGATACCACCCTTCTTTGCAATATTCAAACCCATAATCAGGGCTTTGTATTCTGTCATATTATTGGTAAAATTCACCCCGAGATAAGCAGCTAACTTCATGACAATGCGTCGTCGGGGGTCTCGGATGACAACTCCTACACTTCCTTTTTTGCATGCACCCCTGGACGCCCCATCAAAGTACAAGGTGTACGTCCATAAAGGGTTTACATATCCCGCCATCCGGAACTCTACTCGTAGTTATGGTAATCGAAATTCAGCATATTCAACGGGTGGACTGTAGGCTCCATCCCTCCATCATCATTGAATTCAATAGGGATGCTCGTCAAAATTTGTAGGCAGTGATGGCAGAAGACCTTGATCTCCCAAATAAATGTCCCACCTTCTTGCTCAATCACCTTGTATCCTTTGCTCCACCAAATGAGCTTTCCCTGATGATACCTCTGTTCTAAATATGGGTGTTCTAAATAAGGGATCAAACGACCCATCAACGTCTATCACAATGTCCTTGCAGATGTTTGATCGATCTCTCCTGGACCTGCAAGGCAGTCATAGTATTAGTGCAATAAAAAATAATAAGGTTTAATCTTATTAAGATTAACCTTATTTTTAAATTCTATCCCCTCAAGGTCAGCTAACAAAACTGTGGACTTATTCTTTCCTATTTTAACGATCCTATAGGGCCCGTCCCACTTGGGCTCTAGCTTGCCTGGAAATAATTCACGTCGTGCATCATAATACAGAACAACTTGTCCTTTCTTGAAGGTGTATTTCTTGGCTTTGAGGTCGTGTAACTGCTTCATTCGGCGCTTCGCTACTTCTTGGTGCAATAAGCTCTACAGCTTAAGCTCATCTAAATGTGCCAGTGTCGTCAAGCGCTCAAAAAGTGCGTCTTCATCACTCAAAGAATGATTGATGGCAAACCGAATAGTCGGCAGCTCAATCTTTAAAGGCAAGACACACTCCTAACGGGGTATGGCCAGTGGCTCATTTGAAAGTCGTATTATAGGCCCACACTGCCACGTATAACTTTTTATCCCAATCCCGTTTCTTTTCCGATACAATTTTGGACAGGATGCCCACAAGCTGCTTGTTGGTGCTTTCAACTTGCCCATTGGCTTGCGGATTATATGGGGTTATCTTGTTATGCTTGATTTGCCACATCTCTGTCAAACCTTTGATCACCTTATTCAGGAAATGGGTTCCGCAGTCCGACACTAATTCTTTCAGCGGACCAAACCGGCATATTATCTGCTCTAAAAGGAAACTAGCAGTTTCTTTAGCATCATCTTTCCTTGTTGCACGTGCTTCTGACCACTTTGTGAAGTAGTCAGTTGCTACAATGATGTACCTCTTTTGCGTAGTTGACGACGGAGTAATAGGACCCACAAAGTCTATTCCCCACTTCTCAAATGGAAGTATCGCCATAATAGGGGTAAGTGGCCGTTTCCTATTCTCTCGACTATCATGTCGTTGACAAATATCGCATCCTTGACATATGCAAATGCATCCTGGAAGATGACAGGCCACCAATAGCGTGCTCTTAAAGCCTTTTGTGCTGTAAGCCGTCCAGCAAAATGGCCACCGCAAGAAGAATCATGGCACTCTTCCAAAATGAATGGCACCTCGTCAGGCATCACACATTGGCGATAGATGTCATCAATCCCTTGCCGATATAATGTACCTGCGATCAAGGCAAACTTTAACACTTGTTGCTTAATTTTCCTTCTCTTAGCTTTAGATAATTTGGATCCCGCCTCTCCTGTCGATAAATAATGCGTTTATTGCAGCATACCAGGAGGGAATAGATGTCGTATCTATTCTAAATAACAACTTCATGTCACTACCTTCAGCCACAGATTCTTTCGGCTCCCCAAAGTCCACAAGACATTCCACGATCCCTTGCAACCTTGGTGGCTTACTACGGATTTCATAATCAAATTCCTGCAAAGTGATCAACCACTTTGCTAGACGATCAGGCGGCTGTAGCTTATTCATCAATAGTCGAAGTCCCTCCGCCTTCGTATAAAGCACGACTTTCTCATAGAGAATATAATGCTTGAATTTCTTGGTCCCAAAGACCATCGCTAGATACAACTTCTCCATGTAGGTATAATTGATTTCGGATACCCCCAGCTTCCGGCTAGCAAAAGCAATCGGGTGATACCACTTCTCTTCCCAAATTTGGACTAAACAGCAGCTGATACTATACATGGTGGCTGCTGAGAATATATAGAATACCTCACCTCTTTTAGGTGCTTTTAAAATGGGAGCTCTTGCTAGCTCTTGTTTCACATTCTCGAATGCTACCTTACAAGGGTCACCCCATACAAATAAACAGCTAAAGGACAATAAATTTGTAAGCGGCAACGTTCTTTCTGCCAAGGCGTTTATGAATCTACGGTAATAACCAACCGAAGACAGAAAGCTATGAACTTCCTTCGGAGTGCGTGGTGGACCCATGGCAACTATAACTTTGACCTTCTCGGGATCTGTCGCAATTCCTACCGAACTGACCACATGACCCAGCAATAGCCCATAAGGTACTCCAAAAACACACTTCTGTGGGTTTAGGGTGATACAAAATTATCTACAGCGCTCAAAACATTTTCTTAAAATGATCAACTGCCTTTCTCTCATGGTGGCGGCCCCTAAGTCATCAATAAACACCTTCAACTCTTCAGGGGATATGTCACCGAATGTCTTATCTACCGTTCGTTGCCACGAACCAGGCGCATTGCATAAACCAAAGGCCATCACATGGTACGCAAAAGTACCAAATACAGTAATAAAAGTTGTTTTCAACTTGTCCTCTTCTGCAATTGCCATCTGGTTGTATCCTGCAAAGCAATCCATAAACAAATATATTTCCCTACCCGCTAATTGATTCAAAATCTGGTCAATAAATGGCAACGAGTAGTAGTCCTTAACTGTCTGCTTATTTAGCTCCCTAAAGTCTACACATAATCGGATTTGATTATTCTTCTTCTTTCTGATCACAACTGGTGAACACCATTCCGTGTGTTGCACAGGAAAAATCAAACCCGCTTTTCGAAGCTTCTGTAACTCTTCAAACAGCCCGTCCCTCAGTTCGAAAGGCATACGCCTTACTTTCTGTCGTATAGGACGACTACCCTCTTTCAACGGAATTGTATGAACAGCAAGACTAGGAGGAATGCCTCTCAGCTCATCATAACTCCAGGCAAAGATATCACGAAATTCGTGAATCAAGGCCACATAGTCCTCCCTTTCTGCTGTGCTGAGCATAGAACCTAATTTGATTGGCCGTGAATCATCAGGCGTACCAAGGTCTAGCTTGATAACATCTGCATCTCTTATACAATCTTGGCCCTCTATCGGCTCGTTCAAAGTGATCTGATAGATATCTTCCATGGTGGATCCCTCTTTGGACTCATCACTTGATGATGTCTCACTGGCAGATAAATCTTCTAATGTCTCCAATTCTGTAGAGGATAGAGGAGCTCTCTCACTCTGCGGGGACTCAGGATAAGCATCAACCACCACACGCTGGGCACCTCTACCGAAGATTAGTCGACCGACGAGTATATCTACTTGGCAGTCCGCTTGCAAGATCCAAGGTCGTTCAATTAATACTTGGTAACTTGGACGGCCTACAAAACGAATCACCCTAAAGTCCAACAGGCATTCTACATTTGCAACAGTGACATGGACCTTAGTAATGTAGCCTTCCGGCTGTCTCAAACTATCATCTGCCATTCTGAGAATTGTGGAGGTATCCTTCTGGATCGCAAGACCCAACCTTTCCATCAGTTTAGAACTCATAATGTTAACAGATGATCCCGTGTCGACAATGGCATAATCTACTAATATCCCATCGACATAGGCTGCAACCCTTGGGCAATGCTTCTCAGCATGCTTGAACCAGTCATCACCAACTCGCGCAATACCCAAAGGTTCTATGATATACCCGGTACGTAGGATCTTTCTAACTTCCTTGCGTACTCCTGGGGAAAGCTTAATAAGCTGTAAGAGATTCACATCCGGCTTGACTTCGCAAAGAGAGCTCGCCAAATCGAATTCATGATAGTTCTATAGAGCTCGCTTTTCACGCCAAACCATCCGCTCTTTAGGTCGCTGAACCGGCTTTATTGCCTCTTTTTTAACTTTCACTTTCTTCTTTGGTGGTTCTTTATCCTTCTTAACATCGACTTTACTCTCCATGGGCTTTAAAGGTCCCCCTTCCATGACAGGATCCAAAACTTGCGTTCCTTTGTCGCCTTGTTTATGGTTTCCATCGACAAGCTTATCCTTGTCGGCTTCTCTACCCTTTTGACCTCTTGTAAGAACAGCTCGCAGATTAGAGGTTTCAGCATCGTTAACGCGTACAACCTCAATCAAACTAACCCCACTACCACTAGGTAGCTCCTCCATTGTAGTCTTTGGTCGTTGAAGTATTTGTTTAGGCCCATCTTCTCACTGGGAATCATTTCCTTGGGCATGATGATTAACAGGCCCTGATTGCCGACTACCTCGCTGGAGGGAACTGATCTTACTCCAGCAAGTAGCTGCTAAATGGCCGGATTTTCCACAAATGTCGCACTTAACATTTGGGCAATTTCTTGGATAGTGCTACCCACCACACCATTTGCAACTAAACCTCGAAGGTGCACCCTCATCTGGGTATCTACTTCCTATCAAATTTTGTTGTTTTTTAAGGAAGTTGACATCAACGGCTATTTGCCAATACTGCTCCGTAATCATGTCGGTATAATGCTTCATCATGTCCTTAACCTCACCAAGAACATTGGAAGCACTCGACTCATAGCCTTGGTCATTACCATGTTGTTCCATCGGCCTAACAATTTGATTAGGCACTGGTTGTTGAGCCACAGGCATGGTATTAGAATTACCCACCTGGCCTCCACCATTTGGAGCCATTTGACTGCCCGTAGGCATCGACATGCTAGGGGGAGCTGGTAATAAAGGGACATTCTGCATCATGTTCCCTCTCCCATTAGGGTTAGCCATTGCTATCCCTTGGCCATTACTGCCATTGGCCATCGTCATATTGTTTCCCAATACTAAACCCATATTTGAATTGCCTCGAGAAGCATAGGCTACTTGTAGTCAGGATTCCACCTCTTGTGCTCTTATAATGGCAGTATCTATATCCCCCAAAGGGACACTACTCAACTGCAATTGGATATTAAAGTCCAAACCATGTAGGAAATATTGCAATTGGGCAGCTGCGGGGATAGGAATAGAGGTGTCCAACTTACAAAAAACCTCTTTTATTTTCTTCGCATAAGCACGAATATCCTCGTGTGGTTCTTGGCAGGTCACGTTGAGTACACGCAACCAATATTGCCCACCCCTTTCAGGGGCAAACTCCCTTCGAAAAGCTCCATAAAATGAATCAATATTCAATATGGTTCCGGCTTCTAAACCATGATACCATATAGCGGCTCTTCCTTTGAGAGTCATGTTGAAGAACATCATTAAATGTCCTTCTTCGTGAATGCGACAGTTAAACATCAGCTTTTGAAACTCGCTAATGTGGATTTCCGCATCTTCCTCAACTAGCCCATTAAAAATGGGTAGCGGGTAACCTAGAGCCGGAAAATCCGTCGTTCCTGCTGGAATTGCAATAGGCTGCGCCATGACAAGGACTGGATTTGCACTAGGAATAGGGCACGGTGGTTTCACCTCCCGCACTTGATGTAGACTGGCTTATGGAAGAAAGGGGAGCCCTAGAGCTTCCACCTTCTCCTAATTTACTGCTTGTGGCCCCAAGACCACTAGATCCACTCCCTCGTAAGGGTTCAGCACCGCTACGCTTAGGGGAATATCTCCTAAAAATTTCAGCACGTCGCCTAGCTCTTTCGTCTCTCTCTTGCTTTTGGATTTCTGCTAGACGATGCTTATTAATAAATAATGGATCAATCTCAGTATCCTTTGGCATAAACTACTAGTTGGTCCCTAGACAACCAGGATTCGAGGACCGCTACTTTTAAGCGGCTCCCGGCAAATGCACCACTGATGGAACCTAGAACGGGCCGGCACTGGCTCGTGCACTAGCCGGACCTCTATCACACATGCTCAACAACCCCATGGCCTCGCGGCCAGGAGCGTTGATGACACATACATTGCCTTCCTAGACATCTTGCGTTTGTATTACATCGTTTGTAGTCCACTCTTCTCTCACCCACTACTCCTCAGAGGGAGTCCCTTACACATTGCCTAATGGCACGAAGCACACACATAGGGGGTCCTCTAACGGCTGAGTGCCGCCACCCCTCTGTGACTCTCCTACACCTTGGGGATTGGCCCCTCGATGCGTCGCTCAACATATAAACATGTTGTACAAAATCCACTCAAGGTACCATTTAATCGTATACAGGAATGTACCATTGTCCTTACTTCTCTTTCCCTTAGACCCCACGACTAGCCTATGGCTTAGGGTGTCTTGTCTCTCACTCAACGTGCGTCAATATCCTAATGAAAGCAATTACTGTGCATCCAGGATTTTTGATACCTTTAAATATTTCCATGATTTATGCATATTGTGGATGCTAAGTGCTCAAACAATTATAAAATCAATATTATGCACATGTGGAAAACATCCTTTCAATGATTTTCAACTACCGTTCTTATGCGGCGTTGCACGAACCTAGCACCAAGGAAACCCTCGTGCTACTAGGCTCTTATGTTATAATTATTCACCGATCTATATGGCATGCAAACAAAAAAAGCAATCTTTTCATCATTTTGACTCCACATTTAGACACATTTTGACCACTCTACCCTCCCATCGATCAAATGTTGTATTGTTGTATAGATTTATAGGGCATTTTGCCATCATTTTATGTGAAAAAAATGGAAAAAAGATGCACTAGAACAAGAAAGTGGGGATTAATTGAGGCAAATCCTCATGCTTCAGTCCCCACAAACATTCACAAACATCGTTCTTAATTTTCATTAATTTTCCACACCCAAAGTGCATTTCTCCCCTATTTTTAGTGAATTTTCTCTATTTTCCTTGTATTTTCCCTTATTTTTTGCATTACTTAATTACTGAAAACTCAAAATAGGTTATGGGCTGTGGCCCTTAGTTCCTTCTTGCAGCAAAAATGAAAATTTAGTTGGTGTTCCTATTCATTCTTCCATTTTTATGCCCAAAAACATCATTTTCCCTTGATTTTCCCTATTTTACGTGTTTTAGTGTATTATTTTGAGTCACAAGATGCATATTTTTCTGATTTTCTGATTATGATCAACAAGTACTCATGGAAAACAGTAACATAAACAATTTTTAGCCCACATGAATAACATTTTATCAATCAAAAGCCATGAAATCTCAAATTTCCTTTGAAAAAAATTGAATTACCGCTTATTTGCGTGTTTCGGGTTTCATGTCCATGGCTGCAAATCTGAAAATTAGCAGCACTTCATGCTCACCACGATCACAAATCACCTTTTCCAACCCGGGAAGCAATCCCATCCATGCCGGACAAGCCTCCACCATTCTTTCTTCTTCCTTCTTCTTCCCACATGAACTCCCTCTTAGAGGAGAGAGAGGGAGGAGAGAGAAAGACTAGATTTCCATCTGAGCATTCAGGCCATCAATTGAGGATCGAAGGACGGCGATAGAGTCAGCACTCAGGAGGGAAGCAAGGGCCAATGTCGATTGGATAGGTTGTGTGTAGGCTGCCATGATGATAATCAAGCATCAAGCGCAAAAATTGGGCGCAGATGGCGCCATTCCTCCTCCACGTTTTGTCTCATGTCTCTCCTCAAAAGTTTCATGCTACATTTTAAATTTGGGCTCCTAAGGGTCATGCCCACTTTGGCCACTCTAATGTCCACCTCTTCAAATCTTGCCCAACTTCTTGGCCATTTCCCCGTCCGGACTCAGAATCGAGCTCTGAAAAATCCTGGGTGTCCCCGGCTTGGCATCACACATTGGCCAGTAGCTCGTGTCAACCCGCACGACTGTCTGAAAAATTATGAAAAATCAACAAGTGTCGCTCGGGCACCTTTAAAGCACTTTGACACTTAAAATCGTCCTAGATCGAGCTGCCGCCTTTGACGTTGAATATTTTTCCCTTGATATTCATAATTTTTAGCTATTTTTAAGCACTTTTCGGCACCAAAATTCCGCTCTCATGGCGCATGGCGGATATGTGGAAAGTGTATCAGCACCTGATGGGCTTGGGGAAGACGGGTCTTGGAAGTCCATGGAGATGGAAATAGAATCTTTGTTGAAAAGATTACTTGATGTAAACAACTCTATGAGTCGGGCTGCTGCAGTAACAACTCCAACCACATTAGTAACTCAAAAGCTTGCTCGGCACAGGGATATACTTCATGAGTTTACTCAGGAATTTAGGGGAACACGAGGTAATATCACTTCAGTGCACAAACATGCAGAGCTCTTGACATCAGTGCGTAATGACATCAGTGAATATAAGGCTTCTGGCAGCTTATCACCTGGAGCAAGCTTACTGAGAGAAAGAGCAGCTATACATGGGAATATTAACCAGATAGAAGAGGTTATTAGTTAGTCACAGTCTACGAAAGGAGCTTTAGCTTCTCAGTGGGGCATGTTTGTAGATATACAAGGGAAAGTAAAGCATCTTGCTGACCAGTTTTGAGTTATTCATGGTGTACTGGGAGCTATAAAGAGGAAACGCTCAAAAGACACAAGCATCTTGTCAGCTGTTATTGCTGCATGCACTCTTTTTCTTATCATTTATTGGCTATCAAAGTGACATGTGGAACCGGTTGGATCCTTGCTGACATCTTGATTGGATATTCGATAGTAGACATATCTTCGTGAAAAAAAAAAAACATGTATATCTTACTGCCTTGCAGTACGTAAAGAGCAGTCCACTTCTCTAGCAACACCTGCTTTTTGTTTGCTGATGCAGGATTTGTACTCAGATTGGAGAATAAAGAAAAGGGAATGCAGCTTACCACAGCGGCATGAAGCTTGACGAGGCTAATTACATTCTCAAGTATGGAGCTCAGGAGGTTGAACTTGTGTGTGAATGCTGGTCAATGATATTTTTTTTGGAATCTGTGAATCAGAGTCCATGGGAAGGTGACAAGTTTTAGAAGGGAAGGAGCTGAAATTGCCAGTCTTCTTATTTTTCTAAGGCGGTATAACTACAACTTATTGTCAAGAGTAGTTGGCAATTTCTTTGTTGTAATTCACTTGACAAGAAATATAGTGATCTTTGGCATCAAAAATTGAGATCTTCTTGTTAGCCTCTTTCCTTATAGCATCTTGAACCCCGTGTTCAGCAGCTCTTGCACGAACTCCACGACACCGGAGTAGCACAACGATGGGTAATCCCAGTGCTCAAGACAGACTCACCTACGGAATTAAGACCCCCGGGGGAAACACCTTCCTCAAGTGAAGGATGCGAGTTCAGCTCAGAGTCGGAAGTTAGTACTGAGAGTGATCCCGAGATACCACAACCCTCTGAGGTCAAACGCACCAAGGGAGACTTGCCAGTCCACCTGAGGCGCAGGAAGCTAAAAGAGGAGGCCAGGAAGTAAGCAAGGGACTCAGAAGCGGAAAGGCAAAGGAAACCACAGGATCTACCCAAACGGTTTACAAAATTTAAAAAGGGTGACAGAGTGGTGGTCCTGTTAGGTGCAAAAAAACAAGGTCAGACTAGTGAACTGATCTAGGGACCCGCCAAAGTCAAAGAGGTCAACTTGGCTAGGAAAGGCAAAAAACCAAGACCGGTGTTCGTTGCAGACGACTTGGGGGAGGAGGAAGAGACCAAACTTGTTGCGCTCCTGCAAGAGTACGTTGACGTGTTTGCCTGGACATTGGATGAACTTAAGGGAGTCGACCCTAGGGTCATGACTCATAACATCCCAATGGTTCCAGATACAGTGCCAACAAAACAACGACCTTACCCCATGAATCCCAAGCACGCCCATGCAGTGAAGGAGGAGATTGATAAACTCATGAGGGCAGGTTTCATATATGAGATCGAGCACACGGACTGGGTGTCACCTATCGTAATTGTCATGAAGAAAAATGGGAAAATCCGAGTGTGTGTAAACTACAAAAAGGTGAATGCCGCTACAAGACGGGATAACTATCCTTTACCTTACACCGAGCACATGCTGGAGAGGGTAGCAAGGAAGGAAGCCTACAGTTTTCAGGATAGTTTCTTGGGTTACAATCAAGTGCAAGTGCACCTTGACGACAGGCACAAGACTGCCTTTGCCACGGAATGGGGCGTATTCGCCTACATTGTCATGCCTTATGGGCTAATGAACGCACCTGCAACTTTCCAGCGCCTAATGTGCACTATCTTTAAAGACATGCTTAGGCGCGGAAGTGTTCGTAGACGATCTATGTTTACACTCTAGTTGGGCCGAACACTTGAAGAAATTGAGAGCTGTCTTTGAAAGGTGTAGGCTATACCACCTCTCGCTAAACCCCTTAAAGTGCCAGTTTTGGGTAAAATATGGATGCATCTTGGGGCACGTAGTGTCAAGGAATGGCATTGCCAGTGACTTTTCCAAAGTGAGAGTCATTGTTGACCTACCGCCACCCGACAACTACAAGGGAGTTCAGTGCTTCTTGGGACACACTGGATATTATCGACGATTTGTGCTAAATTATGCATTAATAGCGAGACCTTTGTATAAGCTATTGATAGTGTTTGAGTGGATGGAGGAATGCTAGCACACATATGAAGAATTGAAAAAGGCTCTTACAACTGCACCAATCTTGCGAGCCCCAGACTGGAACATAACGTTCCATGTGCACATAGACGCCTCTAAGTTCGCTATTGGAGCCGTGCTATGCCAGCCTGGTGAGCATAACTTGGATTACCCGATGAGTTTTGCGAGCAGGCAGCTCACAGAAACCGAGATGAACTATTCCACGACGGAAAGGGAGGGGTTGGCC
This sequence comes from Lygodium microphyllum, assembly GCF_053477565.2. Classification (NCBI taxonomy): domain Eukaryota; kingdom Viridiplantae; phylum Streptophyta; class Polypodiopsida; order Schizaeales; family Lygodiaceae; genus Lygodium; species Lygodium microphyllum. The sequence goes on along the minus strand of NC_141164.1, from coordinate 114,184,200 downwards.
ATGGTATTTGCGGTAAAGAAATTCAGGCATTACTTGTTGGCCACTCCCTTTGTCTTCTTTGTTGACCATCAAGCCCTACTGTATCTTGTGAACAAGCCTTGCGTTACGGGGCGCATAGCTAGATGGTTACTCCTTTTACTAGAGTTTGACTTCTCTATGGTTGTGCGCAAAGGAAGGCAGCACTACATGGTTGACCACATGTCCCGCATACCCACAGGAGAAGCCGCTGGACAAAGCGTGCCTGATGATTTACCGGACGCCCATCTTTTCAACTTGTCTACTGAACGAGAATTGTTTAGAGCGGATCTGACGGCATATTGGGCCGATGACATAGTGCAAGTGCTAGAAAATGGACTACCAGAGCGACCCATTGAGAAGGCCAGGCTAAAGAGACTTATCTTGAAAATTCAGCCATACCAACTAATAGCTGGCCAACTCTACAGGCTGGGACAAGACGGTTTATTGCGTAGATGTGTGTGTGAGCACGAGATGCACGACGCATTGAACAAGGCACATGGCGGGATCGTTGGAGGACACTTTAGTGATTGCCCACTTGCTCTCTACCTTCCTAATAATTCATCAGAAGTCCTCTCCCTATTACCCTCAGGCTAATGGCCAAGCCGAATCCACAAACAAAATCCTAGTCAATGTGCTTACAAAAGTCGTGTCTACTTCGAGAAGTGACTGGGACAACAAGCTAATGGCGGCCTTGTGGGCCTATCGCACAGCTTATAAAATGGCTATAGGACAAACGCCCTTTAGTTTGACTTATGAAACTGAAGCCATTTTGCCCGTAGAACTCTTCATCCCTAGTGTGAGGCTAGCAGTCCAGGAGCATTGGGAGGGAAGAGAGGCTTGGACCAACCCTTAGTAGAACTTGAGCGCTTAACGGAGACGCGACTCCTCACCACTCACTCTCTGATTTGTGAAAAGGATAGACGAAAGATGTGGTTTGACAAGCATGTCACATAGCGAGACTTCGATCAAGGGGACCTTGTTCTGCTGTACTTGGTAAAAGGACATAAACAGAAGATGAAGTTTCGGGGACTAGGGCCTTTCAAAGTACGTGTGATCGGTAGGACCGGGAATTTCGAGTTGGAGACACTTGATGGTGAGGGAATAGGCTTTTTTAATGGTAGCTGCATTAAGAAGTACTATCCTCCTTCACATCAATTACATGAGCCACCCATGCTAGAACCCCCACTGAACGTTCACATGGCTACTGTAACTGACCTGACGGATCAGGACAAAGAAGCAGTGGCACCGGCATACCTGCGGATCACAGTTGCAGTAGGAGCGGTGTATTCTTTCGAAGCCTTGATTGATGAAGGTGCTGACTACAACATCCTAACACATGACCATTGGACACCCATTGGTCAACCGCAACTATAGCCTACTAACGCTAAACTCACCCCGTTTGGGGGTACCGCTTACCCACTCCTAGGGAAGTGCAAGGTGGTCGTTTCCATTGAGTCTGAAAGTTTACCAGCCTTCTTCCATGTGTTACCTGACACTAAGGAAGCTGGTAATGTATCACTATTAGGTCACACTTTCAATAAACAAACCAACTGTAATGTGGATTACAACCTAAATCACATACATCTTGCTATCGGCAATGTGCGCTATCGAAGGGTTTTTGAAAGCAAAGTCACGTCCACAGAGGACCTTGACAAATTTCAGGATAGAAAATCAATCACGAGAAAATGATACCAAGTAATAATTATATTACTGCTATGAAGTTTGCAAAAGTCAAGATGACTTCAAATCTGATCAGTCCACTGATTTTAGGCCACCCAATTTAATTCTGCTGCATTTGTAGATCCTTGACCTCAAACACTGTGTGCAGAAATCTTGAATTCAAAGATACAATACTATCGTGATCTTCTTGGATTCAGGCTGTCTAGTAAGACCATAAAAGGCTTCTTGTGGAGGAAGTAAAAAAAAAACAAAGTCACAGGCTTTCTCCTAAACTGCCCTATTATGATGGAGCTACAACATAGGAGATCTTAGTTCTACAAGTATCCAGCTAAGCTCTTGTAAGAAACAAGCTAGAGTTGGTTACTGACTCCTTGGTTGTATTGAATAGGGATGAAACACTGGCAATCTGGTTTACTGGATGTACATTCAAGACAAGATCATTACAGTCTGTAAGCTTGAATTATCCGCTCCAGTTCTCTGGCATAGCCCAGAGTTTGATTGATCAATTATAAGGAAAATATTTCCTTGTTCACAGTATCTGTCGCTTTCTGGAAGTACGCACAGCCATTGAGAGGTTCAGTCAATAAGAGGATTAGTATAGCCTTTCAAGCCAGCAGTGAAGAGTACAAGCTCTACAAACTCATTTGCCCTCCTCAAGAATTCATGTAATCCAGGGTGCTCTGGGTAACTATTTGTTTTCAGTTTTGTGTTAACATCTGAATTATGAATATTCTGCTCTTCCTCCAAACGTTGATGAAGGTGATGTTTTCAGTAGTTATAGATGTATGACACCATCTCCCAGGAACCCAAAGCACTGAACCAGGTCAGAGACTACGCTCCTAAGCTCATGAACTCTACTTCTTAATGAGAAAGCCTTCTGCCACAACATGAAGCAAAACTGTTGTAGTGTCATGAAGTGTTGTAGCAGGGCTCCCATGACTGGTGACATGACATAAAAACGGGAAGACGTGTTGTTTTGTTATGAGGCTGATTGCATAGTCAGAAATCCTCATATGCATGAGGCTGATAGACGGCATGTGTCTACATGGCACTGGCGGAGATGCCATCAATCGTTGTCAGGATGGTGACTACATAGGAGATTTGCTCTTCAATTGCGTCATGATTCGGCTCTTCAATTGCGGCACCTTCCATTGCGGCTCCACCTTCATCACACATTTGCTTTAGTTTCCTTTCCCCATCTCTAGTCCCCTGGATCTGTTCAATTTGCATCCTAGAGCCCCGATCCTCTTCTCCTCATCCTTCTGAACACAGAGATCGCCTCTCCCCAGTGAGTATGGAAACGTTTTGTAGATAAAATTTTTTGTTCTCCCCGAAGCCTGTAGCTTTGATGGCACAAACCTTCAAGCCTTCACGAAGTTTGTTGACATTTTGAATGATCTGAATGCCAATCTTTTGATCGAAATCGACAGATTTTCCTTGGTAACAATGGGAATCTTCGAAGCAGACCGTCTGTTAAAACTGTTTGAAAGTAAGTTGAATGGATTTTTTCCAACCTCTCCAGACGAGTTATCTGAGAAGATTGCATTGATGCGCCCTTTTACCCAATTAGCAAACCCAGAAGCAAAAAATTTTCCATATGAATCTGCTACAGTTCTTGGTAGAAATTTGGAATTCCTTGACTTCCCATAAAGCTTCCCCAGTATTGCCCGTTTCCTGATGCGTGCAGCTCTGTGGCAATCACCAATAGTGCTTTCCAACGAATAAGACGCTACTGAGCCACACCGACTGCATATGCAATATCGTCATCATTGTTGCCAGCTAGAAAGCACAGAAGCATCATCAAAACCTTCGAGAGAAAGGCCTTCAAAGGATCTCCCCGTCATAATCTCTACTGCCCGTTTTTCTTTTCCTCCCCGCCCACAGGGCGTCATCCTTCCTTTTTTTTCTCCCTCCAAAAAGCTCACATTTAAATTAGCCATACATTTCAAAATAGCCTTCCCCACAATAACGTGCATCAAATGACAAAAAGGTATATCACCACTTGTAAACATGGGTCTGCCCAAATATACGGTCATGTTCCATAAAGAGCATCTCTCTAGCACCTCCAGGAATCAGAACACAGCTACAACCATCTTTTAATAAATCACAAAGAACCTTTCTTGAAGCAGAAACTAGTCCCAACCAAGTCCATATGTGTCAAAAACCGCACTACTTGCCAGACCCTTAACATTTCAACTGCAGAAACCTCCATTGCAAAATCCAAGGTAGATGGTAATTGATCTTCTAGTGCTTCTGAAACTGATCCAAACTTCCCAAACATTTCCATTACTATGCTTCCAAACTTCTCTCCACTATATTCGCATGTAGAAAATAAATGTAAACACAACGACTAAGTATGTACAAAGTAACAAATGTCACACACACAATATTTTGGTGAATTCCACACCTCGAATGTGCAGCAATACGATAGCGCATAGTGATGACTTTCAGCAAGGGTTGTCTTAACTCCCCAACTTTTACGAAGCCGCCGGTAGAAACCCCTATGACCACGCTTTAGCCCGAGTTTGAACAGACAGAAACTACGGCCTCGTACTAAATTCTCAACCCCAGACCCACGCCGACCAAGAGCGCTCACAAGGCCAAAGAGTCCAAGTTTCTATGGGTGCTGAAACGGAAAAAACCATATCTAGGTAAACCACCCAAGTATGATCCTAAACGTCCAAATTATCAACCATCCCAACCCAAGAGGCAGTCTAGGCGCTATCGCCGTAGACGCACAACCACGCCGTGCTGGATTCCCAAAGACCTCTTGGGGGCACAAGGATACTACGAGGGCAATCCCTGGATTTGGGTGCCTAAAAATGGCTAGCTAAGAAGCTCATCTACAAGCAATCTCACCCTAATGAGAGAGGCTTGCACAAGTGGCGCCTAGAACACAGTTAGCAGGCCAGGGCCAGCGGCGGCTAGCAAGCCTCAGCTCATCTATCGACCAAAGCAAATACCCCAGGCCTTAAAACTACCTAATCCTGAGAACTTACAAACCACTATGACTGCTCACTCAGAACCTACTACAACCCCCATGCCTCTAGAGCTTCCTACAGCATCTCAAAGTGCTTCACAATGCGAGGCGCAACCCGTGACACCGATGAGGAAGTCACACCTATCCAGTCCAGTTGCACCAGCCCCGCCAGAGGGTCTTAAACCTTCATACGCAATATGACCCTTCCTCTCTTTGGCTAAGGACCTTGCCGCAACTTCTGGGGATGATTTAATAACCTGCATTAAAATGTTAGATGAAACTTTCACTACATTTGCTACGAGAGGCTAGACCTAGGTCTTCTGGACAAAACACTTGCTTCGGATGTTCATGCATTACCATGCACTTGGGGGGAATACGAACTTATGACCACTAAAGTTCCCAAAATTGCTACCGAACTGATAGAAAACGATGAAATCTCGAAGGATCAGGTTGCACTCAGAAGACTTATCACTTCTTATCGTAAGCCTCCTCATTCTGCTCCTGAACAGGAGTTGCAAGAGCTCAAGCAGATGGCAAGCTCACCTTCCACATTCTTGCAGTAGTGGTTTACGCTAAGGATCCAATGGGAGAAAAAAGGTTGTCACATAATGACCAATGGTAAGCAACGCAGACCAATCAAAACTATCGAATATGATCCCAGTTATGTGGCACCTATCTCGTTTAGGGTCTTGGCCATCACCTGTAATCAGCATTTGGACGATCATATGCTCGCCCCACCCCTACATTGATCAATTCCTCACCAAAGAGGAAATTACATGTTGCCAGTCGCCTCAGTACAGGAGATCTCTTCCACGACGTTTTGACCTACATTTCCCAAGTCTCCATGCAACCATCTACTCTGGATTGTCATGCCCAACTCGAATACAATCCAAGCTTCTATGATTGGCTATTGGCTAGGTAAGTCAACCCACATGAAACAGTGCTTACCTCGCCCTTCCTGTGCTACTCCTAGGAAGGATTCTTTGAAAGATCCTTGACGGAGGGGGGAGCAAGGTGAGCAAAAGCAGAGCAAAAATGAAAAGTTATGTTATCTAGCTAGCAGATTGTTATAATTAAGAAAGTTTCTATGGAAGAATACTACAGAATAAAAAAATAGCAATGGTCAAGCCTCTAAGCAAGTGTACCCATTTTGGGCCCATATATTTTTCTCTCAAACTTAGTTCTAATTAGAAATAAGCCAATTGTTAGGCATTAATGTTGGCATGGTGTGTTGACAGGTCACCACCATGGCAGGACAGGACAAAGGAGGCAAACTACCATTCTCAGAAGAGGAAATGACCAAATTCGACATCAGCATCGAGACGCGCAGATTCAGTCACGTCACTTTCAAGCACACACTGAATCTGGAAGAGGCCATCCTAGAGGAACCCGCGATCAAAGACTTAGTGGACAGATGCCATCTCCACAAGTATGTGGAGAAGGTGGGGTAGGCTGTGGATTACAGCATTTGCGCGGATTTCCTGAGGAATTTCGACAAAAGCAGGAACTGTGGCACCGTCACAGTAAGGATAGGGGAGCAAGAAAGAAAAATCAAAGTGCCCCTCAATGCAACAATCATAGAAAAGGCCCTGGGGCTTGTGCCAAAGAAAGAGAGAAGGCCGAGGCGAGATGTTTATGCCATGCTGGGGGTCAAGAAAGAAGCGGTGCATACTGTGGATGGAATCAGCTTGGCTGACATCCTGGACCCAGCAGTGAAACTACAAGCAAAAATGATCCATACCCTCTTCTCGAGCCAATGTTACAATGCACTGATGAACAGGATCGGGGTCCCACTGTTGGAAAGCGTAGCAGCAGGAGTCCCTGAAGAAATAGACTGGAATGGTTTCGTATAGAAGACCATTCAAAGTTTAGCTGCCCTCCTCACTCCGGCGGAAGCACCAGCAGAAGGAGAGTCCCCTGCCTCAACAGCGCGCTCCGCAAGGAAGAAACCTGTGTCAAAAGCAACTACAATCAGATACGGGGGCATCCTGACAGCCATCATAGATGAAGTAATAAAGAATGAGGGCGTCATGGAGGAGGAAGCGGTGCATCAAAGCTTAGCTCACCACAAAGGAGGCGAATCAAGCGAAAGAACAGTAAGCGACAAGGGAGAGCAGGAAGTGCCGCCTCCACGAGCGAGCAAACCCGAAGAACAAAGCAAAAGTGATAGAAGACAGAAGGAGAAGAAAGAGCAAATAAGTAAGGAAGAACGGGCTGACATCAAAAAAGCTAAAAAATAGTCTCGAAGAGCCAAGGAAGAAAGGAGGAGGAAAGAGGAGGAGGAGCTTGCCAGAATAGGAGAGGAGTCGAAGAAGGCGGAAGAGGGCAGGAAAAGGAGGGCAGAGGAAGAAGCCGAGGAGCAGTGACTCAAGGAACTAGCCGAACTGGCAGAAGCTACCCGAAGGTCGATGGAAGAGACCCATGGGGGCGGAGAACTCGAACCCGCAAGCCCTGGCCATAAAGCGGAAGCCAGCGCAAGTGTGGAAGCAGCATCGGCTGTCGTAGGCAAGGGCAAGTCCCTCCTACATCCACTCCCTCCCTCCTTTGTGCCAACAACAGCTGAAATTACGACCGCAACCGCTGCACAACCCATGCCTCCTCTCGACGCGGCACGGCTCATGACCATGGTGCAGATGCTCGTGTGCAAGGTGGCCGAAATTGTCCCTGAAACTTGATTGAAAAGGCCCGCCGCCGCAGATGCAGAGTCACGGCAAGACCCCAAACGACAAAGACTGGAGGCATCGACCACCACGCCCAATACTCCCATACCTGCTGCAGACTATGACACATATGTGGCTGAGTTACTGACACAACTGGACAAGGCAAAAGAAGAAAATAAGGTGGCCCTGCTGAAACTAGAGAAAGAAAAGGAGACGTCAGCAGCCCTCAGGCTAGAGGTCCCAAGGCAGGAAGCTGACAGACGGAGAGAGATAAAGGCCCTACAAGACCAGCTAGAAGAGAAAATGAAGGAAGCCCAAACCAATGAAAGCCGCCTTAGGCAAAGGCTGGAGGATGAGGAGCAGAGCCTGGTGGCGGAACAAAGGAACCTAAAACTATTGATGCAGCAATACAGTGATCTCCAGCAAAGGGTGGCCCAAGTGGAAAAGCTCTACCGGGAGGTTCAGAAAGGCGAAGCCACTGTTTCACAAGAACATGCCGCGGAGCCCCAGTCATGGCACGAGCAAGAAGAACATAACAGGCTAATAAGGGAAATCAAATTCCTGAAAAATGAAGGGCCGGGGATCTCAGCAGCAGAGCTAAAGCAAAACGACTACAGGATGAGGTGCAGAGATTACAAGATGCGCTGGAGACCTCCCAGGAAGACGTGGAAGCCCTCATGGCCATGACCTTTAATCAGAAGAGGCTGTTCCTCGCTGAAATCCAGAGCCAAGAACAGTTGGTACAAGAGAAATCAGAGATCCTGGCCGAAGCGCACCACAGGCTCAACATTGTTGATCAAGCAAGAGGGATTGCTGAAGAACAACTCGTTTAGAAACTAAGAGAAAGAAACCAGTTATGGTTTTTATCAAATGACGCAGCAATAGGTGTTAACCACCCTGGCGGGCTAGCTAGAGGAACAAAGGGAAAAGATGGAGGAGAGAGCCATGGAGTGGGAAAGAAAAAACTTTGACAGGGTAAGGGACTTAACAAAATGCTTGGTAGTGGCAGAATGTGAAAGAATGCTGGCCGAAGCTAGGGTTGAGGCTGCAGAGATAACCACTAAGACCCAGCGACAGGCCTTTCTCAACACGGTGCTCCATGTGACACAAGCTGAGAGCGATGATACAGTGGAGCATGTGAAAAGAAAGTTGGAGCTAAGCACTCGGGCGCTAAGATACGGTCTTCAGGAGTGGGAGCTTCCAACAAGTACATGAATAACTAAAGAGCAAAAATTCTACTACCTGTGCTGTATGGGCCTTTCCACTGCGGAGCTCAAGGAGTTGGGTTTTCAGGAGCAGGAGCAGCCACCGCCACCACCACCAGTCGTTCCTCCTATGGTAGAGCGAAATGTCCAAGAGGGCCCAGACTTCGAGCAAGATGATGACGAAGAGCCACAAAGGATGCCGAGTCTGCCCCAACCGGAGATCCCACAGGAGGAACCTGCCGATGCCGAGCTACCTGAACACAAAGATGCCGAGCTACGAGACAAGAGTTAGCAGAGAAGGCCCAACACCGAGCGCGCATACTTCCACGACAACTTCCTGAGGAGCCCATGCCACTGAGAAATGATACACATCCTGTAGATTGGCCCCAGGAGTTGGTCATCTGGTGCCAGAGAGAGCTACATAAGAGGCCATTCGAGCTTTCATTTGCTTTTCCACACTCCCAGGACCGGGCCCTACCCTTAGGAGTTGTAGCCAAGATCAAAGATCTGGCTAACGAACTTGCAAACAAATGGATGGAAGAAAGAAGCATGATAATGACTAGGTGGAGACAAGAGCCACGAGAATACTGGAAAGACAAAGTCAGTCTGGTTTCCAAATCCATCCAAGGCTACGAGGCACAACCGAAATGGCGGAGGAGGATTTGGGACACCAATTTTGATGCCTGGACCGCATTTTGTAGCTCCCTCCCCGAAGAGTGTAACGATCCCATCTACATGCCCTACCCCCGTAGGCATGGAGTGGATTACAACAGAAATTTGCATGGGGATTTTGACTTCCGGAAAATCTATAATGTAAATGCTAGAAGCCCGGAGGAGTGCTTAGTATTTAGGGTAGAATATATACTTCCCTCTATAAATAGTTTTCTTGTAGATTTCTCTTCCTGCCCCGATCCAGCATTCTTAACCACTTGTAATTACCTCCGACTCCTCAAATTCCTGCTACTTCAGAAACCTGCAGCAGAGTAAGCCCATCTCCCTCCACTCTTTTTTTATCTTAACCTAGGAATAGATAGTAGAGCCATGACGATGTTGATGATGCGCGCTACTCTCCTCCCTGCCTTCTGCTTAGAGCTATTAGAAAATATGAGTGACACCCATTTTGCAAGGTGTAATCACCCCTTTTTGTCCACCACTTCTCTAAGAGCTAGAGCCGGTATTAAGGAATACCTACAAAGTTGCGCATTTTTATCACAATGCCTGCGACCGCCCCGTGACTAAATAGGTGCCCCATACCTTGCCCAATGTACACTCTCTCTCTCAGAAAAAAAAAAACAAGGGAAAAGAAACGAAAGTGCTTGCATTCTTCATTCACTATTATAGTGCACCATACTCACTGCCTCTAGAGTCCTCTCTAGCCCCTCCCCCACTTCACACTTAGGGCACATCAAGGGCAGGACTTTTAGACCTGTCACCCTGAGTCTTGCACCGCACCTCCGAAGCCACATGAACTGGATCCTCAAGTGTGGGACATTACCAAGGGCTTGCCCAAGGTTAGACCCATCTCCCAGTTCCACTGGCATGGGCATCATGCACTACGCAGTGAGACAGACCCACCCCCTAGGAAGTGCACCACTTTTCTTACAGGTTATGTTCATGTTTCAAGAACGGGCGGCTTGGCCGAAGGAGATCATCTACTACATCCTCCAATGACAAGGAATTTTTCCAGGAGTCGGACATGGCCCCATTTCTGCAACTTCAGGAGCTTCACTGCGAAGGTTTCAATGGCTCAACAGATTTCATGTTGCCAATCATCCGCCTACTGATTGGCTGCCATGACTGAACCAAATCAAGCCGAAGGAACACCCCGAGATGGGCTGCCATTGGCATAGATCTTGGAACCTCACCGTCCAATGATCCATGCCCACCGTCTCAAGATCTACGGATCGCTTATTAGCACCACAAGCCTGAAGACTTTTAACTCAAAACTGAAGATCCTCTACTCCCAGACAAAGGTTTTCAGCCCAGGCCACGGCTCTCCAAGGCAAACAGCGTTCGGGGGGTTTCTCCAGAATAAATCCCTCCAATACCATCCTCCTAAGGGATTTCTTATTGTTTCAAGTGTTTCGGATACTCAAAAGACGACCGGCTCCATAGGGGCGCCAGAACAGTGAGAAAGATGCCGAGAATTGTCAGAAAAACTAAAGCACGCCAGAATCTCTCCTGGTCATCCTCATCAAACTCCATCACCTCTCATTCACAAGCCTCAGCGTCATCTACCCACCAGTTACACCTAGCATCAGCATCATCTATCCCACTACTTTCCACCACTGTGCCGTGGGACTGGCACTCGTCTAGGAGGGGGGTAATGTTAACCCCAACACAAAGAAAGCAAAAGAAAGCGAAAAAGACGTAGGACAAAGGCGGAAAAAAGGTAGCCCGACTGAAGAAAGAAGAGGAAAAAAGACCAAAAGCGCAAGGGCAACCTTAAAAGTCCAATGCAAATGCAAAAGGGGAAAGACACATTTTAAAATAAAAAGGCGCACCATGAAATCTTGTAAAAGAGCACGGGGCTCTCACTCGTGCAATTTGTAAATGTAGATAGTCGGTGGAAAGGAAGCTAGGAAGATAGACGGACAATGAGAAAAGGGGCCTAGGCTAATGGCCGGCCATGTAAAAAAGGGGGATGACCGCCCATGGAGATTAGGGCATGTATATAAAGTTGAAAAGTGAATGAGAAGCTCATTCTTGTGTGTGTCAAAAGCTTCTTCTTCTTCTTCTCTTGTTTTTTGCCTCCTTGCTTGTGCGTGAGAGAGGGATTGAGAGAGTGTGAAGGAGTGAGGGAGTGATTGTGTGAGAGTGAGGGATCTTCGAGAAGAAGCTCTCCATCTTCTCCTCCTCTCTTCTCTTCTCTTGTCTCTCGCATGGCTATGGAGGATGAAGCTCATGGGAGAGGGATTGAGGTTGCTTGAGCTTGCCTCAAGGATCGTGGAGCTGCCGGTGTGCAAGAGAGAGGAGGGTACTCGATCGGGTATCAAGGTAAACTCACTACACCCGTAAGGTAGGCATTGCGCGTCGGCTATGTGAGAGGTAGCCATGGCTGCTGGGTTCAAAACACTTGAGCAATAAGTGGTTCGTAGGTCTTGGAGTAGAGCTTGAAGCTCCCCTACAAAGAAACATCAATCACACTCAGCCCCCCCTTTGTCTCATGCTATGTTGATAGATACAAAGGGCAACCCATTCCTGAATCTCATTGATGTAATCCTCACTATCACTTGTGTAGAGGTTGTATGCCTTGTGCGCAATTAATGGTGCAACTGTGCATCCTGCCTTGTGCCGGCATACAGTGCAAGAAGGAAGGCCAAGGAGCCTTATGGTGCAGTGCACAGGAATAGATCGTGCATTGTGCATTGAGAGGCCCATCCTGGGCGTGCAACACTCCGTTCACACATCTCACCTCTCTTTTGATTTGAAGGGAAAGACTCGTCACCCACCCCACCCTCTGTCTCTCTCTCTGATAGATATGGAGGGTAGCCCATATGCGCATCCCCATCCTATTAGGATGAAAGCTCACATCACTCAAGGGGTGGGTGATGAAGATCATGTCGAGTGTTGTTGTCATCAGGATCTTGAAGATGAGGCATCTGCAAGGAGGCAACCAACAAATCTCATACTTCAATGACTTGTAAGAAGAGTCGTTTGTTATGAAGGACAAACAGACTGATATTATAGAGACAGCGTACCAAGGGAGGTGGCTTCAAATTACTTTCTGAAGAGGTTCTGTTGGTGAGTCAACTATCCTGAACTGCAGGGTGTTGCCACCTTTTCCACAGTCAGCTTCTCGCCCGAGGGTATTTCCAGCTTTTCTTGGAACGAGGCCTGTTATGAGAGGAAATTTCTTCCTTTTCTCCCATAACAATTTTATTTGTTTTTTTCTTTTCTTTTCTTTTCTTTTTTTCTCTTTTTTTATGTTTTCTTTTTTTATTTCTTCAGACGATAGCCATTGATCAGGAAGGGATCATCAATGGCATCAACGCTCTGCACATGAACAGAGCTGTTAGGATTGATATCAAGTACCCTATATGGGCCTATCCACCGTTGTTGAAGCTTGCCAAATCTTGAATCATAGGCTAGAGCACAATCAACTTCTTTGAACTCCTTGTGCTTGATGAAACTATCATGATAGGCCTTGCGTCACGCTTGAGTGGTTTCCATGCACTGTAGGGCCATCCGCCGTATCTCATCTAAGCATTCCAAGTGCAGGAGGCGGCATTGTAGTGACTCATTATCTCCCAAGCGTTATTTAACTGCCACTCGCAAAGAGGGAAATTCCAGTTCAACAAGGAAGACGGCTTCTGTACCATACACTAACTGGAAAGGGGTCTCTCCTCTGGCTGCCTTATGGGAGGTTTTGTATGTCCAAAGGGCCTCTGTCAGTCGATCGTCCCAGTCGCGACGATGTGCGGCAATTGTTCTTGTCAGGATTCAACAGAGAATGCAATTGGTGACTTCAACTTAGCCATTGGCTCTGGGGTAGTAGGGAGTGTACTTATGATGGCGGATCTTATACAGTTCCGTCAGCTCCTCCGTGATTTTGTTAAGGAAATGACTACCTCTATCACTTACCAGCTCTAGGGGACTACCAAAACGAGTGATAATATTCTCGTACATGAATAGGGCTACGCTGTTATCATCGTCCCGCTTCAGGACTTTATCTTCACATCACTTTGTGACATAATCCGTACATACTAGGATATATCTGTTCTGCTTCCATCTAGTAGGTGGATCAATGGGACCCACAAAATCAATCCCCCACTTCTCGAACGGCTTTAGGGGAAGAATAGGTTGCAGTGGCATGGCACTTGCTTTGGTGGGTTTCCCCATTCACTGACAGGCATCACATCTCTTCCAGTAGTCATATGCATCCTTGTGGAGGGTTGGCAACCAGTATCCTGCTAACAGAGCTTTCTTGGCTGTCGCTTCTCCTACGAAGTGTCCACCACATGGTTCGTCATGGCATGCTTTGAATACTATGCCTATTTCATCCCCTGCAACATATCATCGCATCACTTCATCTTTGTCTCTCTTGTACAGTGCACTGCCTAGCAAAGTGTAGGGGGCTAATTCTAACAGAAGCTTTTTCTTCTCATGGCTTGAGATGCCAGGAGGATACTGTTGAGTTTCCAGGAGGTTGGCTATGTCTGCATACCTGGGAGTGACTGTTTCAACTAGAAACAAGGAAGCACTAGGAAGGTCTGGATCATCTGTTCCTCTTCTTCTGTTTGAGGGATCCATGATAGATGATTGGCTAGGACATGGGAATGGCTAGGCTTGGTGACCACCTCAAAATTGACCTCTTGAAATAGGTCTAACCATCTCATTAGTTGTCCTTTAACATCTGCTTTGTTCACTAGGAAGGATAGGGCTTCATGATCCACATAAAACTTGAAATGCATTGACAGTAGATAGTGTCGAAACCTCTCTAGTGCAAACACCATTGCCAAGCACTCAAGCTTTGTCACTGTGTAGTTCCTTTCCCTATCAGTGACCTTTCGGCTTGCATAATATATTGGTTGATCTAATTTAGAGGGGCCCTTTTGACATAGGACAACACCTTGCCCTTCAACTGACTCATCTATGTGCACATGGAAATCCTTCATCCAGTCAGGACGCTGTAAGATAGGTGCTTGGATAAGACACTGTTTTAGGGTATTAAAGGATTCTTCATAGTCATCAGTCTAAAGGAAATCCGTATCTTTCCTTAGGAGCTTGTACAAAGGGGCTGCCTTAGTTGCAAAATGTGCAATAACTCTTCTATAGTAGCCCACATGGCCAGGAAATCCTCTCAATTGCTTGAGTTTTATTGGTGTTGTTAAGGCCGCAATCTTTTCAATCTTTGCAGGGTCTGCTGCAATCCCTTGTGCAAAGACAATATGGCCCAAAAGCACTCCTGATGAGATGCCAAAGACACATTTTTCGGGGTTCAGAGAAATCCCATACTCTCGGCATTTGTCAAAGCATTGCTCGAGGTGTCTCCAGTGCTCACAGATCAAATTATAGACATAGAAGTCATCAAGATACACCTCAATGAAATCATGAAGATGATTCTGGAAGGCGACCATCATTACTTGTTGGAAGGTGGCAGGAGCACTACAGAGCCCAAATGCAATCACTCTATAGGCATAGGTCCCCTATTCTGTGTGGTGAAGGTTGTTTTAGATTGGTCCTCTTCTACAATTTGGACTTGGTTATATCCGTTGAATCCATCCAAGAGGGAATACAGCTCATGGCTTGCCACTATGTCCAACAGTTGTTCTGTAAAAGGAATAGGGAAATGATCATTCTTTGTCTTCAAATTCAGCTTCTGAAAATTGACACATATTCAAAGTTTCCGGTTCTTCTTGGGTACTACCACAATGGGCAAAACCCATTCATTGTTGGCCACGGGATAAATGAACTCTGCTTCAAGAAGTTTCAATAATTCGGCCTTCACAAGAGTAGAGTAATTAGGATTCATATGCCATTGTCTTTGCCTTACAGGTTTGGCATCAGCCTCTAGGTCAATGTGATGTTGACATACTGTAGGATCAATCCCCTTTAGGTCTTTGTATGACTAAGAAAACACATCTAAGTTCTCTTTTAATAAGTCTCGGAGGACCACTAGTTCTTCTTCTGGAAGATTGAGGCCCACTTTCGGGTGACGTTTGATACCATCAGTATCCAAGAACATTACTTGCCTTTCACCTTCCACGTCACGGATAAATGTCCCACAGATTGCTTCTAGATAGAGGTCTGACTCTTTCAAGAGACTAGGATCCTCATCTGATGTTCTGCTAGAACAAGTGTCCTCCTTCTGAACAGATGACTCATTCGTATATTGAAGTTGCTGAAAGGGTATCAAAGCTTTGTTTACTTCTGTGTGAGTGGTAATTTCTTCTGGACATAGGTATTCATCTTCAGAGGATGTGTCCAGGAATGTCACATGGCACGGACTTTCTATGGGCCTTGGCTCTGAGGGCTTGGGCTTCTGTTGACAAGGGGCATCATCATCTTTTTTTCAGAGGATGTGTCCAGGAATGTCACATGGCACGGACTTTCTATGGGCCTTGGCTCTGAGGGCTTGGGCTTCTGTTGACAAGGGGCATCATCATCTATTTTTCTCTGCACTGAACGGTCAAGGCCATAGGAGCCACTAGTAAACTTAATTTTTATGCTTTTAATCCATTGCTTATACACATTTTGCATGCTTTGTGGTCCATTGGCCAACCCAAATGGAACCATGGCCATTCCATCTAGCATTGTGAGATGAGGTCTCGGTAGGGATATCAACAAGATCATCCGCTATCAGAGAAAATTCATCATTTGCACTCTCATAACCTACTTCATTTTCTTCCTCATCATTTTCATCCTCTTCCTCTTGAGGCTTTGTCTCTACTTCTGTAGAGGCTCTGTAAGAGAAGAACAGATCTTCTATCTCTGCATCTGCTTCTGCTTGTGTCACAGCTTTTGACTATGCTTCGGACTTTGCTTCTGTTCACAGCTTCTGACTCTGCTTCTGGCTCTGGCTCTGGCTCTGGCTCTGTGTCTGTTACTATCTCTGTGACTCTCTCTTATCCTCTATGTCTCTATTTTGCCTCTATTCTGTCTTTGCTCTGTCTCTGTATCTGTTCTGCCTCTATTATGTCTCTGCAGCTATCATGTAATAGGGAGAACAATACATCCATGCTTTTATTTCACTATCAGAGGTGATTTTAGAAGTTAATTCTAGTTGAGGCAGGAGGTATTCTCCCATGGACAAGGATTTTACTTCCCGTGGCAGTTGGCTTACAGTGCCCATTGTTAGGGACTGTGCCTCTGATTTCCTAGGAAAGATCTGCTTAATAGCCTCTTCATCTCTTGTTGTACCATCTGTTACCTCGTTGGAGGAGTCGGTTATGACTTCGATGGATGTGGATCCATTGCCTTTTTGTGATCCATACATCTTCAACACCACTTTGTTGAGTCGTATGCCTAGGGTTAGGATTCCTTTGAACCAGTCGTCCTGGCTCTCGCTTCAAAAAGCCAAGGTCTTCCCAACAACAGAGGGTATGAGGTTCCATAAGAATTTGGTTTGACCACCATATATGTCAACCAATAGTTTCTTCCTACAAGGGTTGTTTTTACATATGGGAGGATGCCTAACGGTTTAATTATGTTTTGGTCTGCCAAATTGATAAGCCACTATGTAAGTTGAATTCCTTGCAATCCTAAATCCTTCATTGTCACATCCGTCATTATGTTTACTGATGAGTCTCCATCAATCAATGCATCTAAAATAAAGCATCATTCTATCCACACACTAATCTTTGGGTTCCAAGATCTAGGAAGGAATTAGCCACATTGACTTCCTTTATAGGCTCCGGGGCCTTATTAGTCTTGGTTGCTGTTGAAGGAGCGATCCTTAGTCCATGTCTTCTTGTCAAGGTGCTTTTGAATTTCTTTCGACAGCTAGGAGACAGCATCAGCAACTGTTGGAATGTTAGGTTTGGTTTAAAAGTGTCTAGGTCCTTTACCAAATCATAATCTTTGATAGGATCCACACGCTTCTCCAGCCTGCTAGGGAATGGGGCTATATCCATTTTCATCTTTCATTTTTCTTCTAATAATTGCAGATCGGCACTTTTTCTGTTTCTGGAAGTGCTTCTGTCTTATCTATCTCATGGACCTCCGGTCCTGTCTCTGGGACCGTCTCTGTGACTCTTTGTGGCACTGTAGTGCTCTGTACTACACTGTTCCGTTCTGTACTGCTCTGTCTCTCCATTGGTAGGTTCAACTTCACAATCTTGGTAGGAGAGTTATTTTCATTCTGAACAATTTTTTCCCTTTTCTTGGTGCACGTGACAGCAGCAACTTCCAACTCTACCCAATTGGAGGCAGGCTCTTGTACCTTTTGTTGGCTATCAGTGCCATTGGCCTTTACAGGGGCTGGGCTTGGATAGTCCTTTGCAGTGTGGCCTTCTCCTTTGCATCGGCTGCATAAGGGCTTGTAGTCCACAGTTCATCTAGGGTTTGGACAATTTGGGGAGGTATAACCCTTTTCTCCACACTTATAACATTCCACCTCTGATCTTTGACCACCGCTAGACTGTTATCCTCTGTAACTTTGAGAGGGAAACCTGCTTGGACTGAAATTAGGACCAAATTTCCTAGGCTTTGGTCCAATATCGTGTGTCATCATTTTGGATTCCAGCAAGTTGAATCTTGCATTTTCATCCTTTTGTCTTCGTTCATGCATCTCTTTCGAAGAGCAAATATCCTCTGTATGGTTCTTTTGTAAATAGTAGGAACAGAAGGCTCCAAGAATGGTTGGTTTTTAGGTACATTCAGTGGCTAAATGTCCTGCTTGATGACACTTTCCCCACCATGTATTAGAGCGCATCATATCTCTTCCAACTCCCGCAAGAGTGGATATATTGGCAATATTCACTTTTAGCGTCTGTATCTGCTCTGTAATCACATCCAAAAGCTCTTTCTTAATACTTGTAAACAACTGAGTTGGATAAGTAGTCCTTCAGATTCACACCTCCCGAAGTGCTTGTAGTAGGGTTTTGGGAAGCTTCTATAATTACTGCATACACTAATTGGGTTGATCCAGAAGGTCCTCTATTTTGACTCTGATTCTGAGCTCCTGTTGAGACTTGGGGTTGTTGATTCCAATTGGTAGGGTTCCACTGTTGTTGAGTCGCCATTGGAGGAACTGTTTGAGGCCACTATTGTTGTGGTTGAACCATCATCAGAGGCATTGTCATCTGTGGTGACCACATTGGAATAGGTGGATTATATTGTGGCACTATTTGTATTTGGGGATATGGGTAGGGAATTGTCCCTGGAACTGCATTTGGTGGGTATACCATTCCTAGCATGGGAGGAGGTAAAACTCCTCTTCCTGGAGTCACTGACAGCCTTGCTTCAACTTCGTCATATAATCTTGCACCTTCCATCGCAGCTTGCAGATTGACTGGTCTTCTCAATTCCATGAACTTGCGAACTTTTGGTTGTAGGCCTCCAAGAAACATTCTCCAGAGGACTGACTTAGGTTCATGAACTCCTCTCGCATTCGCTCTTCAAAACCTTCACATCTGAATTTAGTTAGGAGGGCCAACTTCAGGTCGGTCTCAATCGCCAAATGTTCCTACTGCTTGTCTCTCATACCATTGAAATGCCGCACCCTTGAAAGTGGCGGGGAATATTGCTAACTAATGCTCAAGGGTTCTGGCATTGTTAGCCACACTGGAGCCCCGAGAGGAACACCAAGGAAAAGGGAATTCTCTTGCAAGAAAATCTATCTTGTAACATCAACAAGCTTGTTTATCATGTTTCATATGATCACAATGAAGAAAAGAACACCAGGCACAACAAATCTTCATGCAGCATCATGTAAATCTCCCACGGTTTTTAGTAGAATCAACCATATTCTCCAACATCTTCACAAAATCCATCAATATTACAAAGAAAGCAAAGAATACACCATCTTTGAATGGAAATACATCACATAGTATTCATCTTCAATATCTTCATAGTCTTCTCTCTCAATCTCTCATATACAATCACTCTGTTTCAATAGAATTGGCTATCTCTGACTCTCTCTCACACACTCCATCAATCATACATCATATCCTCACTACAATCTCTCAAAATCACTCTCAATAATCACTCTTAGGTCGTGGATACCCCTCCCAAGAGGTATGTCTGATATGAAAGGTCACCAGAGCCACTACAGTGTCTCTTCACAGCTCACTACTGTCACTTCACTCTAGTCTTCTCTTGAGTCTTCAGCAGCTACTTCTTCCACTTCCTCCAGCTCTTTTGCACTTGTATTCACCTCTTTCCAAGGCTAGAAAACTTTCCCAAAGTCACACATACATTCCACAGAACACTTACAGAATAGTCTACAGAACAGTACCAGAACAGAGACAGTACAGAACAGAACAGAAACAGAACAGAAGCAGAAGCTCTACAGAAGACCTACAGAAGGTTACAGAAGGTCATCAAAACTACATAACTCACTCTCAAACCATTCCAAAACTCTCACAAAACATTCAATAAGCTTTCACAATATCTCATTCTTCATCAATCAATACTCCATCCCTCTTTACAGAAGACAATCAGATAAAAAACAGACCAAAACAGAACAAATCAGAAGGTATACAGAACCATTCAGAACCTATCAGAACATCACAGAACCATCAACAAACATCATAATCTTCCAAAACACAATCAATATCATCCAAAACACTCTCAAACCACTTCCAAATCAATCAATCATTCCATAAAATCAACCATTCAGCTCTCAAAAACAACAAAAATCAGCTAGAAAACAAGTCATTTCAACACTCAACATATCCCCACACTTAATAAGGAAGCGTCCTCGCGACCCAGGAAAAAGGGAATACAAGTTCATTTCAAAGCTTCACTTTGATCTTCAATATCTTCTTACAAAGAATCCATCCACCACGACCCCATCTTATAACCTGTTTCTGATATAAAAATACGAAGAAAGGAAAACTCTTTCACACATTAACACCTCTTATCAAACTAAAAATCATCACAAATTTGTAAAGGATATAAGAGTTTGCTTCTTCTTCTTCTTCTGCATCAGCTTCAACTCTCCAACCACGACCCCATCTCTACAAATCTCCAAAACATAGCTCGTACACAAGATCCAATACGTTCGTTTGACATACATAAACTCACAACACTAATACGAATACACAACACAACCATCTGAATGACTTCCTCAAAAAGAGAGTTTGGCATTAAAAAGCTTTCACCATACATTGGAAAGGTATCAATGAAGATGATCCCTCTTAAAAGATTGATGTTGTCTGAATCGATCCATAGATAAGGATTCATCTACAAAGTTTTTAGGAGGATTTTGGAAAAATTGGAGACAGCACATCCTTTCCAATAGGACCAAGTATCTGCTAGGCAAACAAAGGGCATGAAAATACAGTATCTCCAACTGTTGAGAATCAATGCTAACATTGACATTCATGCACAACTTTGGGATAGGCTTTGAATCAGTATGGGAGTGCCTATGCATATACGCCAGGTACCAAGCAAAGTGAGCAGTTAATCTCACTGAGGGATCTGCAGACTGTGAATATTGTTGGGCAAAATGAACATAGTTTTGATAAGCTTGACTTGAAACTGTCCATTCCCCTGGAATTATTGGCCAATTAATCTGCGGTCCTGTAAGGCAATCATCCGAACTCTATCCCCTTCTTCTGGAAATCTGAGTATCAAAACCGGCACAGTCACTAACCAACTGAGGTGGTTGAGATATGGAAGTGCTAGGAGAGGGTAATGGAATAAGGGAAAGTGGATGTAGGGAAGGATAGGAAAAATCATAAAAGGAAGAAAAGGTTAAAGAAGGAGTGGCAGAAATTTGTAAGGAATCACTAAGGAACGGTGTTAATTGATAAATAGGAAATGTGGAGGGTACATTAATGAGGGGTGAAGGACAGGGTGGAGAAGGGGAAAATACCCTATCCTCAATAAAGGAACAGTAAGTGAAAATAGGAATTTGAGGGAAATTGGAAGGTTGGAAAAGAAGTGGTAAAATTACTGTGGAATGAGTTTGACAAAGGGAAAAATATAGAGCATAACGGTGAGCCAATCGTTGATAATAAAGGAGGGTAGGAACAGAAGGTCCCAAGAGAGATCGTCTCTGATAGGCATCAAAGAAAGTAGCATCAAATGGATTATGTTTGGAAAGATAGGTTAAGAGATCCATCCTCAGTTGGTTAGTACTCTGTACAAAGGTAGGAGCTGTGTTTTGTCGGTGATTGAGGACCACTGAATCAATCATTGGATGCCACGAATTATCCTGACAATCAGCCACTTTGGAGGAATAACTTTGAAACATTTCAGCTATGCGCAACTCCAAATGATTGACATAGAGAACAGCCTGTAAGACCACATCCCCCACATACCATGCCATATCTACCTCATCTGGAATTAACAAATCTCCTCGGAGATACATGTATGACATCAGCATGGTGTCTGGCGTGACAGAACCTTCAAAGAGCATTCTGACTACCTCTGTCAACAACTCAGCAGACCAAGCCCCACTCCAGCCATCCTCTGGAAAAGGTAAATCCATCGTGGAAAGCTTCATATAGAAGACCAGCTTCTGTAAGTGGTAGTGGACAAAGAAAGAATGGTCAGGTAAGACATATTCCTGAAACTGTTCAAAGGTAGACCATAATAAGTCCATTCTGGACTGCAATCTTTCCACTTTGTCTTGGAATAGAGGGCACAAAGTAGCCTGTCTCTGTAATGCAGCCAAGTCCTGTTGTGAAAGATAA
Source organism: Lygodium microphyllum (assembly GCF_053477565.2). Taxonomy (NCBI): domain Eukaryota; kingdom Viridiplantae; phylum Streptophyta; class Polypodiopsida; order Schizaeales; family Lygodiaceae; genus Lygodium; species Lygodium microphyllum. Next base: position 114,162,350 of record NC_141164.1, on the reverse strand, counting down.
GGAATTATTGGAACAGGAGGGCTTGGAGGAACAGAGCGGGACTTCGCAAGCTGATCCTGTAACTGCTGGATTTGGGAGGTTTGGTTGGCCACTGTGTCATTAGCCATTTGTAAAGCTGAAAGCTTGTCATCTAATTGAACTTGGAATTCTTTCGCTTCGTTGGACATCCTCTCCTTCTCCGCTGAAAGGCTAGTAACCTGTGACTGAGCCTCAAATAACTGGGTTTTTAATGAAGAAATCTCATCACTTTGAGTGGCAACCAGTTGGGTTTGCTGTTCCATTTGCTTGAATAGATCTGCTAGGGTATCCTTAGCAGATGCTAACTCAGAGGTTGCCTTATGCAACTGGTCTTTGGACTACATGAGCTCCTCATAGAAAGATGCGTACAGCTGTTGAACACAGGCTGTCACTGACAACTCAATGGAACTTTGAATATCCTTGCAGAGGAAAGGAATGGCATCTCCTGAAACGAGACTGTTCAGGGAAGGAACGGAGATCTCCAAGGATCCTTCTCTATGTGCCCGGAATAGGTTATTGCAAGTGAGAAACCCAGGGAGGTCACTGCCAGAAGTAGTAGGGATAGGCACTGAGGGAAGTACAGCAGGGGCTTTATCCGCTACCCTCTTCAAGCGTTTGCGCTGTATGACTAGGGGAGGCGGAGAATCAGCATCCTCAATGTCAATAGGTGCTGACTCTTCTGAAGGTGGAGGAGGAGGTACTGGATCTGATGGAGGAGGTGGAGGCACAGTCTTCTGTAAACCTGAATAGGTCAAGAAGGCTGACAAATATGATCCATAGGTAACATTGGTAACATTACCCCTCGTGACTTTAACAAAATGCTGATCCATCTTAGTAAGGAGGTATGTGCTCCAATCAATGGCAACTCCTTTTAGCACCATCCTGGAAGCTGTGAAAAGCTCTTTGGACAAATAGTGGGATGGCGTTTTGGCAGGCATGAATCTGTCCTGAAGGAACTGACACATGGTCTTCCAGACGGGATCAGTGATCATAGAAAACGAAACTCCTGAAGAGTTTATCGCTTTCTTAACATCAAGGACCTCCCGTGTCTGCTTCTGCAATAGTTTGAGAATCTCTTCATTAGAGAAGAGCTGTCGAGTGGTCACAAAAGGTTCCCCTTTGAAGGGTAAAGACAGAGCCTTCCCTAAGCCTCGAGACGTCAATGTCATAGACATGCCTTGGACTACTCCTGTCTTCTTGCTGTAAGAGGCCAGGAACTCATCACATACGGACGGATCCTCTGGAAGTAATGGAAAAGGAGTGGCCACAAAAGCAGCAAGTCCTGCCTTCGTGAGGGGCTCAAAAGTAAGTAGGGACGAGTAATCCCTACTAACTAGTGGGACGTACTGGATAGGGGGAGGAGCATGAGAAGGCGCCATTCAGATGGTTACACACATACCACAAACACAGACAATCAAGGTGAATGCCTGCAAACCAACAGACAAAAAACGAAGGATAAGAGAATTACCAATCAAGACGTGACACGACCTACTAACCCCAAGCAAACCACATCCTAGAAAAAATTTGGCATGACCTCGAAACAAATGCGACCGAAAGCTTCATGCGATGCATCAAACAAACACCCTGAACCCCGTATCAGGCAATAAAAGAAAAAAAAACTACATACCGTACCCGTAACCGTAACCGTAACGAAAACAGGAAACCAAAACCATATCATATCCAACATCTATCAATACGACATCTGGGATAGAACCAAGACTGGATCATGGAAAATAACATTAAGAACTGCGGATACCCATCCCACGAGACGGTTCATTAAAAAAAAGGATTAAGTGCAGTGAGGGGGAATTAATTTAATGAAGGATTGATTTTAATCAATTATTAAAAATGGGTGAATTTTTATTAGGTGATAAACCTTAATAAGAAAACGGCGGTTCCTTATTACAAATTTAATTACCAATTATTAGGTTAAACGGTGCAGTTATGCGATTCCCGGACTTCGATTCCCGACTGGGTCTCTAAATGCAATTCATTGATTATAATTAAAGTGATGTGGAGCGCTTTTTTGCCAGCGCGTGCTCATGTGACGGCTGGTTCTTTTTAATAAAAATTTTAGAGTGCCTCTGTAGCGCACGTAGCGCGTGCTAAGTGAACGGCTGGTTTATTTTAGTTAAAAAAAATGTGTGTTTAGCGCGAATGCGCGTGGAAACGGTGGGTGGATTAAAGGGTTTATTTTAACAATGAATTGTGATGAAGGGGGAAAATAAAGAAATAAATAACAGAAAATACATACCTGGCAGGGTGTGTATGAAATGCAGGAATGCTCACGGAAGAGTCCCAGGAAAGGAAAAGCAAAAAGCACTGATGAAACAACAAATAACACCTTAGCAGATGTATTAAGTTGATTGAGGTTGGGTTTTTATTTTTATTTATTTTATTGTATTTTTAGGTGTAATTTTTTATCTATTTGAATAAATGGAAAATGAGCAAGGGAGGTGAGGGGAATTTTTTAGAAGGTTTTTAGAATTTTTTACAAGTTTTTACAATTTTTAAATGATTTTTCCTATTTTTTTGGCAATTTATGGGTAATTTTAGGAAAGATGAATTTTTCTAAAATTATAGGAAAGGCAATTCCTAGCAGACAAAGGTCCAAAAATTAACAAAAGACAGAAGGAATTTTTAAAAAAAAATTTGAAATTTTTTTAATGAAAAAATGAATATTGTGATTAAGTAAGTCACATTGGTCACATAAATCACATAAGTCACAAGTCACATTAATCACTTAAATCACTTAAGTCATTTAAATCACTTAAGTTACTTAAGTTAGGTTAGTCATGTTAGTCATGGAAATCAACCTAGGTTAGTTCTAACTAACTAAGTTAGTTAATTAAGTTTTAAGTAAGTTAGGTTAGTTAAGTGGTAACTAAGTTAGGTTAGTTACTAACTGAGTTAGTGAGTGACTAACTTAGGTTAGTTAGTGACTGACGTAGGTTAGTTAGGCACTAACCTAAGGTAGTTAGAGGGTGGAGGTGGAGGAGAGGGGAGGTGGAGTCGGCGGCGAGGAGGCACAAGGTGGGCGTGGAGAGCGCGCGGCGGCGTCGGCGGCGGGCGACGGAGGCGGCGCAGGCGACGACGGGGAGGCGCTGCACTGCAGCAGACGACGGCGGCAGCGGGCGCAACGGCGACGGCTACTGCGGCGTTGCGGGCGGCGGCGACGGTGCAGACGGCGGCGGCGACTGCGGCGTTGCGGGCGGCGGCGACGAAGGTGCTGCGGGCGGCGGCGACGGAGGGAGGAAGGAGAAGGGGAGGAAAAGGGAGGAGGGGAGGGAGGAAGGAGGAGGAAGAGGGAAGGGAGGAGCAATGGCGGGCAGGGAGGGAGAAGGAGGAGAGAGAAGGGAGAGGAGAGAGAAGAAAGAAGAAGGGAGAGGGAAGAAGAAGGAGGAAGAGATGGCGGGCAGGAGAGAAGGGAGGAGAGAAGGTGGAGATGGAGTTGGCAGGAGAGAAGGGAGAGGGAAGGTGGAAGAGGAAGAAGAAGTAGGAGGAGGGGAGGAAAGGGAGAAGGAAGGGAGGAGAAGAAGGAGAGGGAGAAGAAGAGTGGGAGGAGATGGAGTGGGGGGAGGAAGGGGAGAGAAGGAGTGAAGGTGGAGAGAAGAAGAGAAGGAGGGGAGGTGGAGATGGAGGGAGAAGAGGGAGGAGGGAGAGGGACGGGAGGTGGACGCACAGAGAGAGAGAGAGAGAGAGAAAGAAAAAGAGAGAGAAGAGAGAGAAACGGTTGGCGGGAGGGGTACCCCTTTTTTTTTTTTGAAATATTTATTATTTTTCTTTTTTTTTTGGTTTTTGAAATAAAAGGTGGGCGGGCAGGGGGAAGGGAGGATGGGCGGGGTCAAGAGGGGACGGATCCCCGTCCCGCGCACGTGCGCGGGGCGGGGTAAAAAAATTTGCCGTGACGGGATTGAAACGACACGGGGAGGACGGTACGGGGGACGCGGACACGACCGGGGCGCGTGGAGACGCGTTAAATCGAAAACGGGCGCGTTCACGCGTAAAACGAGCGCAAGAAAAAAAAACGCAAAAATACAAAAAAATTAATAACTCCCAATCCAGATGTCAAAATGAAATAGCGTAAAAACGAAAAGTGGGCAGGACGACAGGAGGGAAACAGGGAAAATACGGAACGGGGGTTCCGGGAGGGGTAAAGGGCGTTCACGTGCAAAAAACACAAAAAACAAACCAAAAACGCAATTTAAAAATTAATATCGAAAGATCCGTGCATCGAAATGAGGTGCAGCAAAAAGGAAAACGGTGCAAAAAGATGTGCCCGACAATCCTATCCTGTCAAAACAGAATTCCGACTAAGATAAGACGCGTTCACATGGGAAAAACCCAAAAAATAAACCCGAAAATGGGATCAGAAATTAATATCGGACGAACCGGTCACCGAAATGACAGGCAGTAAGAAGAAAAAATGTGCGCAGGAAGGGGTGGCACAGGGTGATCACGTTAAAACGCAGTTCCGGCGGAAATAGGAGGGGTTCACATGTGAAAAACTCCAAAAATACTCCCAAAAACTCATTTAAAAATTAATAAGTAAAAATCCAGAAGTCGAAAAAGGGTGGAGGAAAAAGGAAAAAGGGAGGGGAAGGCACAGCGGACACGGCTGTCAAATCAAATTGGAATTCCGATGCCAATAGTGCAAGTTCACATGGAAAAATGTCAAAAATACACACGAAAAAGTCGTGAAAACCCCAGAAAATTAATAACGGACAAACCATGTATCGGGATGATGTGGAATAAAAAGAAAAAATGTCAGGGGAAAATCTTTGGTCAGGGCTATGACGTCAAATCACGGTTTCGAAGCAAGAAAAGCGCGTTCACATGGAAAAGCGTCTAAATTGAGTAAAATGCGCCAAAAATTAATAACTCAAAAACCGTACACTGGAACAGGGGTAGGTAAAAAGGAAAAATGATCAGTTCAAAGGGAGGAACAGGGCTATAAGGTTGGATTGGGACTTTGGTGAACGTAAGAGGCATTTACATAGCAGGACCTCAAAATCAGGGAATGAAGGAAAACTGCAAGGGAACAGCCCCAAGGGTGGGTGGAAAATAACCGGGTGGGTGGGAAGGGACCCCAGGAGGGTAAAAACAAGGCAAGGCATACATGCATGAGCAAGATAAGGCATATGCAGATGGGTATGCAATGTAGACGCGCAGAGACGCGTCCCCACACTTAAGACCTTAACGGATAGGGTTATCCGAACAACAGGGACCTAGGACCATGCCACAGACCATCCACTAACTTCCCCACACTTAAAACATGAACATCACTAAGAAACGGAAGTTGTAGGGTTAGAAAAACTTGGCCCGTTTCGTCAAGAATCAAGGTTGAGTGTCAACGGCACGTCCAGTGTTGTTGTCAGCGCTGGAGGGACCAAGGCATCTTCACAGCGCACACGTCCGTCATGGCAGGGACCATGCGGCAGCACCCAGGGAGGTAGCTGATGGAAGGAATCGCAAGAAATCCGTCGATGAGGGATATTGCACTCAACTCACAGTCACTCAAACGAAATGAAAGAACAGTCACTCGCCCCATGACTAATATCACACGAGAAAGAATGATTAAAACCCATATCTCATACCCAGTTGAGGAATCGACAAAGGGGGAAATGGTGCAGAAGGAGTATGCCAGGGTGCACGATTGACGGTGCATTAGTGCGTCCAACCCATCTGGCATAAGTGCAAGGAGGAAGGCAAGGGAGCCTTATGGTGCAGTGCACAGAACAGGGTGATGTGTCTTGTGTTGATGGTAAAGACCCATCCCGTGGGTGCATAGGGAAACGGGAACATACCTGACTCCAAATGTCGTAACGTCCCTCAATCTCACCTCTCGGGAAATGATTGAAGAAACTCCAGTCACACTCAGCCCACCCTCTGTCTCACTCTCTGTGGATAAATACAGAAGGGCAGCCTTTTCCTGAAATCCGTTGATGTAATCCTCACAATCACTTGTGCAAAGGGTGTATGCCTTGTGCGCATTTGATGGTGCAACAGTGCATCCCGCCCTGTGCCGGCATATGGTGCGAGAAGGAAGGCAAGGGAGCCTTATGGTGCAGTGCACAGGGACAAATTGTGCTTTGTGCTTTGAGAGGCCCATCCCGTGGGTGCAACACTTCATTCACACTTCTCACCTCTCATTTGATTGGAAGGGAAAAGACTGGTCTCTCGCCCCACCCTCTGTCTCACTCTCTGTTGATAGATACAGGAGGGCAACCATACTCACGTCCCCATCCGGTTAGGATGAAAGCTCACATCACTCAAGGGGTTGTCGATGAAGATCGCGTCACCAGTTGTTGAGGAGGCGTACCCAAGGAGGTAGCCATCAAATTCGAACATTGTGTTGGATAGGAATATGTCGTCTGCTAGAGGACAGTTAGTCACTTTGCAAAGAGACCCAGGACACAGCGTACCAAGGGAGGCAGCTTCGGAATTGGATCCGAGGGATATCAATTAACGAATCCACTTTCTGGACTGTTGGGTGTTACCACCTTTTCCACAGCCAGCTTCTCGCCCAAGGGTGTTTATCACCGTTTCTTAGAACGAGGCCTGCTATGACAGGGAATTGCTTCCTTTTCTCTCATAATAGATTTGTTTGTTTGTTTGTTTTTTTTTTCTTTTTCTTTTTCTTCAAATTGAACAAGGGAATGGTAGAAAGACCATGTGTCAGAACCCACCTCGCCACTGTCGCTGGTGGAAAATAGAGGATAAGAGATCAAGGCTGGAAGGGGGGTTTGAGGGGACAGAGGGTTGCGTCCACCATATCAGGAGTGATTGAAGAACGGCTATCAGAAGTAGCATCATAAGAAGTACAGTGACGTGCCAACGAGGGAAAAGATCAAGTGACCGTAATTGTCAAGATCCCCAAGGAGGGAAGTACTTCTTCAGGCGATATCCATTGATCAAAAAGGGATCATCAGAGGCATCCAGGGTCTGTATTTGGACAGAGCCATTAGGGTTGACTGCAAGTACCTTATAGGGGCCCATCCACCGCTGTTGGAGCTTGCCAGGAAACTTACCAAATCGTGAATCATAGGCTAGGACCAAATCACCTTCTTTGAACTCCTTGTGCTTGATGAAACTGTCATGGTAAGCCTTACGTCGAGCTTGCGTGGCTTCCATGCACTGTAGAGCCATCCTACGAATTTCGTCCAAACATTCCAAGTGCAAGAGACGGCGTTGCAGTGAATCGTCATCCCCCAAACGCTCTTTGATAGCTACTCTCAAAGAGGGTAGTTCCAGTTCAACAGGAAAAACTGCTTCTGTACCATACACCAACTGGAAAGGTGTCTGTCCCGTTACTGCTTTATGAGAGGTTCTGTACGCCCAGAGGGCCTCTGTAAGTCGATCGTCCCAATCACGACGATGTGCGGCAATTGTCCTTGTCAGAATCGAGCAAAGGATGCGATTGGTGACTTCGACTTGGCCGTTGGCTCTGGGGTAATAGGGAGTGGACTTGCGATGGCGGATCTTATACAATTCTGTCAACTCTTCCATGACTTTGTTAAGGAAATGAGTGCCTCTGTCACTTACTAGCTCTAAGGGACTGCCAAAACGGGTGATGATATTCTCGTACATGAACAGGGCCACGCTGTTACCATCGTCCCGCTTGAGAGCTTTAGCTTCACACCACTTTGTGACATAATCCGTACATACGAGGATGTATCTGTTCTGTTTCCTTCTGGTAGGAGGGTCGATCGGACCTACAAAGTCGATGCCCCACTTCTCAAACGGCTTTAACGGAAGGATAGGTTGCAATGGCATGGAACTTGTCTTGGTGGGTTTCCCCATTCTTTGACAAGCATCACATCTTTTACAGTAATCATAGGAATCTTTGTGAATGGTAGGCCACCAATATCCTGCTAGCAGAGCCTTCCTGGCTGTAGCTTCTCCTGCAAAGTGACCTCCACATGGCTCGTTGTGGCAAGCCTTCAAAACAATCCCAATCTCATCCCCGGCAACACATCTTCGGAGCACTTCATCTTTACCTTGCTTGTACAGTGCACCGCCTAGCAGGGTGTAGGGGGCTGATTCTAGCATGAGCTTCTTCCTTTCCCGACTAGAAATACCAGGAGGGTACTGTTGGGTTGCCAACAGATTGGCAATATCCGCATACCAGGGAGTGACAGTTTCCACCAAGAATAGGGAAGCATCAGGGAGGTCTGGATCATCCTGCTCCTCGTTTGCAGTTTGTGGGATACGCGACAGATGATCAGCCAGAACATGGGAACGACCAGGCTTAGTAATCACCTCAAAGTCGAACTCCTGGAATAAAAGGAGCCATCTCATCATTCGTCCTTTCACATCTGCTTTGTTCATTAAGAAGGACAGGGCCTCATGATCCACATAAAATTTAAAGGGGGTAGATAGGAGGTAATGGCGAAACTTCTCCAGGGCAAACACCATTGCCAAGCACTCCAGCTCTGTCACTGTATAGTTTCGTTCCCTATCAGTGACTTTTTGGCTTGCATAATAGATCGGTTGATCCAGCTTCGAGGATCCCTTCTGGCAGAGGACAGCACCTAAACCTTCAATTGATGCATCAGTGTGTACGTGGAACTCTTTCGTCCAATCAGGAGGTTGCAGGATGGGTGCCTCTATCAGACACTGCTTCAGAGTGTGGAAGGCTTTGTCACATTCTTCTGTCCAAGTAAACTCTGCATCTTTCCTCAGGAGCTTGTGCAAGGAGGTTGCCTTTGTCGCAAAATGGGCTATGAACCTTCTGTAGTAACCCACATGGCCTAGGAATCCCCTCAACTGTTTGAGGTTGGTGGGTGCTTGCAGAGCTGAGATCTTTTCGATCTTTGCAGGGTCTGTTGATATCCCTTGTGCAGAGACAATGTGGCCCAACAAGACTCCAGAAGAGACCCCAAAGATGCATTTGTCGGGGTTGAGGGAAATCCCATACTCCCGGCATCGGTCAAAGCATTGTTCCAAATGTCCCCAGTGTTCACTGATCAAACTATAAACACAGAAGTCATCCAAATATACTTCGATAAAGTCATGCAGATGATTTTGAAATGCGGCCATCATGACTTGTTGGAAAGTAGCAGGGGCATTGCAGAGACCAAATGGCATCACTCGGTAAGCGTAGGTCCCCCATTCTGTGGTGAAGGTTGTTTTGGATTGGTCTTCTTCTGCGATTTGGACTTGATTGTATCCGCTGAATCCATCCAGGAGAGAATAAAGTTCATGTCCTGCCACTGTGTCCAACAGTTGGTCTGTGAAAGGGATAGGAAAGTGATCCTTCTTTGTCTTGGAATTAAGCTTTCGGAAATCCACACATATGCGCAATTTGCCATTCTTCTTGGGTACAACCACGATGGGTGAAACCCATTCACTATTTGCCACTGGATAGATGAACTCGGCTTCCAGAAGCTTCAGCAGCTCCGCTTTCACCAATGTGGAATAATTCGGGTTCATTCGCCTCTGTCGTTGCCGTACTGGCTTGGCATCAGGCTCCAAGTCAATATGATGTTGACATATTGTGGGATCAATCCCCTTTAGGTCTTTATAAGACCACGCAAACACGTCCAAATTTTCTTTCAACAAGTTGTACAAAGTTGACAACTCCTCTTCTGGGAGACTGCTACCCACCTTCAAGTGGCGTTCAGTGCCTTCTGAATCCACAAAGGTTAACTGCCTTTCACCTTCTACTTCACGGATGAAGGTCCCGCGGACTGCTTCTGGGTAGAGATCTGACTCCTTCAAGGGAGTGATGTCCTCTTCTGATGTCCCACTAGAACCAACTTCTTCTTTTGGTGGAGACTTAGGTTGCTCCTTAAGACGTTGGAATGGGATAAGCGCTGTTTCGGAGTTGGTTTCAAGATTAATTACGTCTTGGCTTGAAGACTCCTCTTCTGAAGATACATCCAGGAACGTCACATAACAGGGACCCTCTGATGCCTGTTGGGTTGATGGGACTGGTGCTTGTTGGCACGGTGCATCATCATCATCTTTCTTGGGCAAGGATGGGGTAGGACGGCAGGAGCCACACTTAAAAGACGGCTTGATCTTCTTAATCCATTTCTTATAAAGGTTTTGCATATGAGAAGATCCATTTACCAGACCAAATGGTACCATTGCCATTCTGTCCCATAGCATGAGCTCATCGGCTTCTGATACTTCTGGAACTTCTTCCTCAAATGTATCCTCTTCAAGGGGGATAGACTCTTCTATTTCACTTGCATAATCCTCTTCGTCCATATCATATTCATCCTCTTCTGTCTCTGTCTCTGCTTCTGCTTCTGTCTCTGTTGATGCTTCTGCTTCTGCTGCTGTCTCTGTTGATGCTTCTGCTTCTGCTTCTGTCTCTGCTTCTGTCTCTGTAGGAGCTCTGTAACAGAAGAATAGATTCTCTGTTTCCCCTCCTGCCTCTGTCTCTGCTTCTGCTGTGGCCATGTAACAGGGAGAGCAGTACATCCATGCTTCTATCTCACTATCAGAAGTGATTTCAGAAGTCATGCCTGGTTCAGGCAGGAAGTATTCACCCATTGATAATGGCTTTGCATCCTTTGGAAGTCGGCTTACTGTATCCACTGTTAAGGAATGTGCCACTATTTTCGTAGGAAGGATTTGTTTGACAGCATCTTCGTCTGCTGATGTTCCATCCGTAGCCTCGTTAGGGGAGTCAGAAGATAATTCCAAGGAGGTGGATCCATGTCCTTTTTGAGAACCATACAGTTTCAGCACCACTTTGTTGGGTCCTCTGCCCAAGGTCAAAGTTCCTTTAAACCAATCCGTCCTTGCTCGGGCTTCAAAAAGCCATGGTCTGCCTAGTAACAGAGGATAGGATGTACCATAAGAGTTTGGCTTCACCACCAGATAGGTTAGCCAATAATCTTTTCCAGCCACTGTAGTCTTCACATATGGGAGAATGCCCAAAGGCTTGATTCTGCTCTGATCCGCCAGTCTGATGAGCCATTGGGTTGGTTGCACACCTTGTAAGCCTAAATCCTTCATCGTCACATCCGTCATAATGTTCACTGATGAACCACCATCAATCAGTGCATTTGCAATGAAGCAACCTTCTATCCACACGCCAGTCTCTGGGGTACCCGGATCTAAAAAAGCATTAGCCACGTCCACTTCTTTGACAGGCTCTGTAGCCTTGTTGGACTTTGTCGCTGTTGAGGGAGCAATCCTTAAGCCACGTCTTTTTGTCAGTATACTTTTGAATCTTTTCCGGCAACTGGGGGACAACATCAATAATTGTCGGAATGTGAGGTTTGGTTTAAAGGTATCTAGATCTCTGACCAGATCGTATTCCTTAATAGGATCCACTGGCTTTTCTAATCGGTTAGGGAATGGGGCAACACCCATTTTCATTTTCCCTCTTTCTTCCAACAGAGGAATTACAGGAACTTCTTCTGCCACTTGTGGCACTTCCTCCTCTTCTGTATCCTGGACCTCTGGTCCTGTCTCTGTAACTATCTCTGTAACTCTCTGTAGCTCTGTAGGGCTCTATAGGGCACTGTTAGGCTCTGTTCTGTTCTGTTCTTCTGGTGGAAGACTGAACTTCACTGTTCTGGCAGGAGGATTATTTTCTTTCTGGATAGGTGGTTCCTTCTGCTTTGCACGAGTGATGGCAGCAACTTCCAATTCCACTAAATTGGAGGTAGGCTCTTGGGCCTTGGACGGACTATCAGTAGCACTGTTTTTCACTGGGGCTGGGCTTGTACAGTCTTTTGCAGTGTGGCCTTCTCCTTTGCATCGACTGCATAAGGGCTTGTAATCCACTGACCTTCGAGGATTTGGACAGTTTGGTGAGATGTGTCCCTTTTCCCCGCATCTGTAACACTCCACTTCTGATCTCTGACCACCGCCAGACTGTCTTCCTCTGTAACTTTGAGAAGGAAATCTTCTGGGTCCGAAATTAGGACCAAACTCTCTAGGCTTGGGTCCAATATCTTGTGTTGTCATTTTGGATTCCAGCAAGTTGAATCTTGCGTCTTCTTCCTTTCTTCTCCTATCATGCATCTCCTTCAGAGAGCAAATGTCCTCTGTATGATTCTTCCGCAAACAGTAGGAACAGAAGGCTCCAGGGATGGTTGGTTTCCGTGTACATTCAGTGGCTAAATGGCCTGCTTGATGGCACTTACCACACCAAGTGTTTGACCGTATCACATCTCTTCCTGCTCCTGCAACGTTGGATATGCTCGCTGTGTTCACTTTCAGCGTCGGTAGTTGCTCTGTAATCACATCCATCAACTCCTTTTTTATGTTTGCAACTGAGTTGGATAAGTAGTCCTTCAAGCTTTCTCCTCCGGGCGTACTGGCAGGAGGGTTTTGAGGAGTCTCTGTAATCACTGCATAAACGGGTTGGGCTAGTACAGAGGGGTCTCTGTTCTGATTCTGATTCAGAGCTCCTGTTTGAACGGTTGGCTGTTGGCTCCAGTTGGTAGGGTTCCATTGTTGCTGTTGATTTGGCATTGAGGAAATTGGTTGAGACCATTGTTGTTGTGGTTGAGCCATCATTTGAGGCATGGATTGTGGCCACTGTGGATTTGGTGCACTGTACTGTGATACTGAGGGCATCTGTTGGTAGGGATAGGGAACAGTCCCAGGGACTGCATTAGGTGGGTACATCATTCCTGGCACCAGAGGAGGTAGGAATCCTCTTCCTGTATTCATTGCTAGTCTAGCTTCCACTTCATCGTACAGTCTTGCACCTTCTGTTGCAGCTTGCAGTGTGGCCGGTCTTTGCAGCTCCACAAACTTACGGACTTCTGGTTGTAATCCTCTGAGAAACACTCCCTTCTGAATGCCATCATCTAGATTATGGTTAGTCCATCTCTTCAGGATGGATTCCATTCGTGAGACATAGGCTTCCACTCTTTCTCCAGAGGACTGACTTAGGTTCATAAATTCCTCTCTCATCCGCTCTTCAAAACCTTCACGCCTGAATTTAGTGAGGAAGGCCAACTTCAGGTCGTCCCATGTGCCAAAAGTTCCTGCTGCTTGTCTCTCATACCACTGAAATGCCACACCCTTGAAAGTGGCGGGGAATATCGCTAACCAATGCTCAGGGGTTCTAGCATTGTTAGCCACACATGCTACCATAAACTCTGCTACATGAAGATCGGGGTCTTCATTGTACTCTCCCTTAAAAACTGGCAATGGGACTACGTTCGCTGGCCTGTCATCAATATTTCCAGGACGGATCTGGCTTGGAAGTGGACCTCCAGCAGGAGGAGGAAGGGCTTGATGTGCCATTGGGACTTCTGTAAAGAGTTCCGCAAGGGCGTCAAAGGCGGCTTCTGCTGCGAGCTCGCTCTCAGTTCTGATTCTTGCTTTCTCTCTTCTTACGTACCTCTGGACTCGTTCTAACGCTTGCCTTTTTATTGCGTCATTCATCAGGGGGTTGACTCCACTATGTTGTTAGTGCTCCACAGAGGGTTAACAGAAGATTTCAGTCTCTGGAGGACTCTCTTGCCAACATTTCTTCTACTTCTTTCCTCTCAACGTCCCTAAATTCTGCTTTCATGCCACTGCACAGAGGAAGGTATTCGGTTCTGAAGGTGTCAAAATGCATACGTCTGAGCATGGTGGTGGTGCCATCATCATAGTAATGCCAGCTTCTGATGGTTTCAATAGTGTATGTTGTGAAAAACACTCTGTCTACCAACTTCCAGTGGGTTGCTAATTGAACAAACAGAAGATTATCAGTACACCAAGCATCCCATGTATCTTGCTGTTGAGCATCCACGAACAAATTCCAACTCTTTTCCTTCTTGTCCCTGTGAACCTCTACAGACCAAGACTCCTGAAGCTTCTTCACAATCTCCCACTTGATGTTGTCTGGAAACTTCTCAATGAATGCCAAATCTTCCATGGATGTTCATTCTCTCTGTTTCTGCTCTTCAGTTTGTTCCCAAACAGTTTGCCACCAAGATGCAAGTTTCTGCTGCTTCAACAGGAAGAGGAAACTGTCCACCACATAGAGCATGCATCATGATGGTGATATTTTTCCGCCATTGTGGGATGAACTTCTTGTGAAAAGTGGCTTTTATTATGAGAAATTCCAACTCTTCAGTGGAAGAAGGAATTTTACAAACATCCATTGAATTCTTCTCTTCTTGGCAATGCCAATTCCTTCATTTTCAGCCTCTTTTGGTGCTTGTTGATGGCAAGGTTCCCCGGCTGCGCACCAAAAACATGGAGCCCCGAGAGGAACACCAAGGAAAAGGGAATTCTCTTGCAAGAAAATCTATCTTGTAACATCAACAAGCTTGTTTATCATGTTTCATATGATCACAATGAAGAAAAGAACACCAGGCACAACAAATCTTCATGCAGCATCATGTAAATCTCCCACGGTTTTTAGTAGAATCAACCATATTCTCCAACATCTTCACAAAATCCATCAATATTACAAAGAAAGCAAAGAATACACCATCTTTGAATGGAAATACATCACATAGTATTCATCTTCAATATCTTCATAGTCTTCTCTCTCAATCTCTCATATACAATCACTCTGTTTCAATAGAATTGGCTATCTCTGACTCTCTCTCACACACTCCATCAATCATACATCATATCCTCACTACAATCTCTCAAAATCACTCTCAATAATCACTCTTAGGTCGTGGATACCCCTCCCAAGAGGTATGTCTGATATGAAAGGTCACCAGAGCCACTACAGTGTCTCTTCACAGCTCACTACTGTCACTTCACTCTAGTCTTCTCTTGAGTCTTCAGCAGCTACTTCTTCCACTTCCTCCAGCTCTTTTGCACTTGTATTCACCTCTTTCCAAGGCTAGAAAACTTTCCCAAAGTCACACATACATTCCACAGAACACTTACAGAACAGTCTACAGAACAGTACCAGAACAGAGACAGTACAGAACAGAACAGAAACAGAACAGAAGCAGAAGCTCTACAGAAGACCTACAGAAGGTTACAGAAGGTCATCAAAACTACATAACTCACTCTCAAACCATTCCAAAACTCTCACAAAACATTCAATAAGCTTTCACAATATCTCATTCTTCATCAATCAATACTCCATCCCTCTTTACAAAAGACAATCAGATAAAAAACAGACCAAAATAGAACAAATCAGAAGGTATACAGAACCATTCAGAACCTATCAGAACATCACAGAACCATCAACAAACATCATAATCTTCCAAAACACAATCAATATCATCCAAAACACTCTCAAACCACTTCCAAATCAATCAATCATCCCATAAAATCAACCATTCAGCTCTCAAAAACAACAAAAATCAGCCAAAAAACAAGTCATTTCAACACTCAACACACACATGCTACCATGAATTCTGCTACATGAAGATGAGGGTCTTCATTGTACTCTCCCTTAAAAACTGGCAATGGAACTACATTTGCTAGCCTGTCATCAATATTTCCAAGACAAATTTGACTAGGAGGGGGACCTTGAGTCGCCATGGGGACTTCTGTAAAGAGTGCTTTTAGTGCATCAGAGGAGGCTTCTGCATTCTCAGCTTTGATTTTTTCCTTCTCTCTTCTCACGTACCTCTGGACTCATTCTAACACTTGCCTCTTTATTGCGTCATTTATCAGGGGGTTGGCTCCAACCAGTTGGTCTGTACTCAACAGGATAGTATCAGAGAGGGCTTTAGTCTTCTCTGAGGGATTCTCTGGCCAACATCTCCTCTACTTTCTTCTTTTCAACATCTCTGAATTCGACTTTCAAACCACTACAGAGGGGAAGATATTCTGTTCTGAAAGTATCAAAACTCATTCTTCTTAGGATCCTTGTTGTGTCATTATAATAATGCCAGCTTCTGAGGGTTTCAACAGTGTATGTTGTGAAAAACACTCTGTCTACCAACTTCCAGTGGGTTGCTAATTGAACAAACAGAAGATGTTAAGCGTCCAGAACAAATTCCAACTCTTTTCCTTCTTGTTTTCGTGAACCTTAACAGACCACAACTCCTGAAGCTTCTTCATGATCTCCCACTTGATGATGTCTGGAAACTTCTCAATGAATGTCAAATCTTCCATGGATGGTCATTCTCTCTGTTTCTGCTCTTCAGTTTATTCCCAAATAGTTTGCCACCAAGATGCAAGTTTATGTTGCTTCAATAGGAAGAGGAAACAGTCCACCACATAAAGCATGCATCATGATGGTGATATGTTTCTGCCATTGTGAGATGAAATTCTTGTGAAAAGTGGCTTTGATGATAAGAATATCCAACTCTTCAGCGTGGAAGAAGGAAGTTTGCAAACATCCATTGAATTCTCCTCTTCTTGAGAATGCCATTTCCTTCATTTTCAGCCTCTTCTGGTGCTTGTTGATGGCAAGTTTCCCTAGCTTCGCACCAAAAAAATGGAGCCCCAAGAGGAACACCAAGGAAAATGAGATTCTACTGCAAGAAAATCTATCTTGTAACATCAACAAGCTTTTATTTCATTCTTTTGATTATCAAAACAAAGAAAACAGCAATTCTTCACGCAGCATTATAGTAGATTTCTACCACGGATTTGATAGAATCAACCATAATCTTCAACATCTTCATAGAATCCATCAATAGAACAATGAACACAAAATAATACACCATCTTTGAATGGAAATCAATCACATAATATTCATCTTCAATGTCTTCATAGTTCTCTCTCCTCGATCTCTTATATACATTTACACTGTTTTGATAGAATTGACTATTTCTGGCTATCTCTCTCTCTCTATATAGTACATCATATCCTCACTAAAATACTCTCATAATAACTCTCAATAATTCTTCTTAGGTCATGGATGCACCTCCCAAGAGGTATGTCTGATATGAAGAGTCACCAGAGCCACTACAGTGTCTCTTCAGAGCTCACTACTGTCACTATCACTTCAGTCTTCTCTTCGGTCTTCAACAGCTGCTTTTTTCATTTGTTTTAGCTCTTTTGAACTTAGATTCATCCTTTCCAAAAGTTAGAAAATTTTTCCAATGTCACACATACTTTCTACAGAACACTTACAGAAAGTCTAGAGAACAGTACAGTACATTACCAAAGCAGCTATAGTACAGTTAAAGAGCAGAGACAGAGCAAAGACAGAGGCTCTATAGAAGGTTTACACAGGGTTACAGAAGGTCATCAGAACCTCATAACCCATACTTAAACCATTCCAAACTATAAAAAAATATTCAATAAGCTTCCAAAAGATCTCACTCTTCATCAATCATCAATCTATGCTTCATACAAAAGAAAATTAGAACAAAACAAAAGCTATACAGAACCTATAAGAACATCACACAACTTCATATCTCCATTGAGAATCATCATGAACTTCCAAAACATAATAAATATCATCCAAAACACTCTCAAAAACTTTCATTAACAACCATACATCACTCTAAATCCATAAAAAATAATCATTCAGACCTCAAAAATAGCAAAAACCAGTCAGAAATTCAATCTTTTTCCACTCTCAACATATCCCCACACTTAGAAAGGAAGCGTCCTCACGACCTAAAGAAAAGAAGAATATAAGTTCACTAAAGAACTCAATTTTATCTTCCATAGGATCTTCAATAATCTCGCCAAACCACGATCCCAATTTATCACCTGTATCTGATAGAAAATACTACTAAAGGAAAACTTCTGTTATTCGTTAACTCATCTGATTAATCATTTAAAAGCCATAACAAATTTGTAAAGGATATAAGAGGTTCTCTTCAGCTTTGCACCATAGGCTTTCATCCACCATCAATAGTTTGAAAAGAGCTCTTGAACAAATTATTCAACAAGCACGATCTCATCACATATAATTATTACAACACACACAACCATCTGAATGACATCTCCAAAAAGAGAGATATATATATCATTAAGAATCATCCAAAATACATGGCAAAGGCATCGATGAAGGTGATCCCTTTTGAAGGCTTGGTGGTTTCGAAAACGATCCATGGAGAAGGATTCATCTACAAATGTCCTTGGAGGATTTTGAAAGAACTGTAGGCAACACATCCTTTCTAGCAAAACAAGGTAACTGCTAGGTAGACATAGGGCATGAAAATACAAGACATCCAGCTGTTGGGAGTCAATATTGACATTGACATTCATACAAAGCTTTGGAATGGCCTTTTGATCATTATGGGAATGCATATGCATGTATGCTAGATACCAAGCAAAATGAGCTGTCAATCTCATTGAAGCAAAATGAGCTGTCAATCTCACTGAAGGATCTAGAGATTGTGAATATTGGTGAGCAAAATGAAGGTAGTTCTGGTATGCTTGACTGGCAGTAGTCGAGTCCCGTGGAATTATTGGCTAGTTTATCTATGGTCCTTTAAGAGAATCAATTGAGCTCCATCCTCTTCTTCTGGAAATCTGCTGATCAAATCCTTCGTATTCACTAACCAACTAAGGGGGTTGAGAAATAGAAGTGGCAGGAGATGAAAGTGGAATAAGTAAAAGAGGATGAAGAAATGGGTAGGCAAAATCATAAAAGGAGAAATAAGATAAAGAAGGAGTAGCTAAAAATTTAAGGGAATCAGTTAGGAAAGGTGTTAATTGATAAAGAGGAAAAGTAGAAGGTATATGGATAGATAGAGAAGGACATGGTGGAGAAGGGGAAAATACTCTATCTTCGATGAAAGAACGATAGGTAAATATGGGAGTTGGAGGAAAACATTGAGGTTGGAAAAGAAGAGGTAAGATTGCTGCTGAATTGATTTGATAAAGGGAAAGATAGGTATCATAGCGATGAGCCATTTGTTGATAGTACAATAGGCTAGGAATAGAGGGACCTAAGACAGATCTTCTTTGATAGGCATTAAAAAAGGATGAATCAAATGGATGGTTTTTGAAAAGATAAGCTAGGAAATCCACCCTCAGTTGGTTATGCTCTGTACATAGGTAGAAAGTATCTTCTAATGTTGATTCAGGACCACAGAATCAATCATTAAGTGCCATGAATTGTTAGGGCAAGTAGCCACTTTTGAGAAATAACACTGGAACATGTCATCTATCCACAACTCCAAATAGTTGATACACAAGACAGCTTGCAAAACCACATCCCCCACATACCAGGCCATATCTACTTCATCTCGAATCAACAGATCCCCCCGTAGATACGTGTAAGACAGCAACATGGTATCCGTCATCACAGAATCTTCAACCACCATACGGACCACTTTTGTCACAGTAACTCAGGAGACCAAGCCCCAATCCAACCATCCTTTGGAAGAGGAAGATCCATCGTTGAAAGCTTCATATAAAACGCCAACTTCTACAACTGATAGTGGACAAAGAAAGAATGGTCCGAAGGAACATACTCCTGAAAGTGCTCAAATGTAGACCATAACAAATCCATCCTCGACTGCAATTTTTCCCTTTTATCTTGGAACAATGGACACAAGGTGGCATGTCTCTGGAGAACTGCCAAGTCCTGC
The DNA here is from genome assembly GCF_053477565.2 of Lygodium microphyllum. Taxonomy (NCBI): domain Eukaryota; kingdom Viridiplantae; phylum Streptophyta; class Polypodiopsida; order Schizaeales; family Lygodiaceae; genus Lygodium; species Lygodium microphyllum. The sequence goes on along the minus strand of NC_141164.1, from coordinate 114,142,941 downwards.
TTAGAGATAGAAGGAATCAGAGGAACATTGGGGCTTGGAGAAACACATTGTGACTGTGCCAGTTGGTCTTGCAACTGCTTGATTTGGGAATCTTATGATTCCACTGTGTTAGGAGCAGTCTGTAAGGCTGAGAGTTTTGCATCTAAAAGAGTCTAAAACTCTTGAGCTTGTTTGGACATTCTCTCTTTCTCCTCTGAGACTTTAGTGACCTCTGACTGAGTTTCTGTTAACTAAATCTTCAAAGAAGATATCTCTTCTCTCTAGTTCTCAATCATTTGGTTTTTCTGCTCCATCTGCTTAAACAGATCTGCAAGTGTGTCTTTAGCAGAGGCTAACTTTGTAGTTGCCTTATGCAACTGGTCTTTGGACTGCATCAGTTCTTCATAGAAAGAAGCATACAGCCGTTGAGCACAAGCTGTCACTGAAAGTTCAATCGAACTCTGGATGTCTTTACAAAGGAATGGAATAGCATCTCCTGATACTAAACTATTCAGTGAAGGGATTGATATGTCCAAAGAACCCTCTCTATGTGCTCTAAACAAATTGTTACATGTGAGGTAAGCAAGGAGGTCACTGCCAGATGTAGCAGGAATTGTGTCTAAAGGAAGAACTGAGGGAGTTTTATCTGCCACACGCTTCAAGCGCTTTCGCTGAATGACCAGTGGAGGAGGAGAATCAAGATCCTCTATGTCAGTAGGTTCTGACTCTTCTGAAGGTGGAGGGGGAGGTACTGGATCAGATGGAAGAGGTGGTAGCACACCCTTCTTTAGACCTGAGTAAGTCAAGAAAGCATACAGGTAGGAACCGTAGGTAACATTTTTGACATTCCCTCTAGTTAGTTTGACAAAATGTTGGTCCATTTTTGTAAGCAGGTAAGTACTCCAATCAATAGCCACCCCTTTTAACACCATCCTGGAAGCTGTGAAGAGTTCTTTGGACAAATAATGGGATGGTGTTTTGGTAGGCATAAACTTGTCTTGGAGGAACTAGCAGACTAACTTCCAAAGAGGATTAGTGATTATGGAAAAAGATACACTTGAAGTGTTTATCTCTTTCTTGACATCCATAATCTCCTTGGTCTGCTTCTGTAATATCTTGAAAATCTCATCTTTGGAGAATAATTGTCTAGCTGTAACAAAGGGCTCTCCTTTGTAGGGAAGAGAAAAATCCTTCCCTAACTCTCGGGGTGTCAACTCTCAAGATTATGGGAGAGAAGGAAGGAGTCTCACTTGTAGCTTTCTTGCTTGCACAATCGGGGGAGGCTGAAAACAGTTTTCCTCTTCTTAGTTGTGTAAGCCAAAAAGAACTCACTTACAAAGAAATAGAAGAACCCTATATATGGGTATCAAACCAAACTCAACTAACTAAGGTGGCATACTAACTGAGCCACGAACTAGAGTAGATAAGGATAGCTATCATCTAGCTATTATTCATGGGCGGTGTACCAACCGCATCTGCAACTAACAAGTCGGTGACATAAATGCACAATGGTCACCCTGGCATATCACGAGTGGAGCTCGATATCTCAACACTCCCCCTCGAGCTCAATCCCAATTCCTACATACCAAGCAGGTCTCTGAACTTGCACAGCTTCTCTATGCCCAATTCCTTTGTAAATATGTCAGATACTTGATCCTCTGTGCTGACATAAACTAGATCAATAAGACCTAGTAAAACCCTCTCCCTCACATAGTGATAATGGACCTCAATGTGCTTTGTTCTAGCATGATAGACTGGGTTATTTGCCAAGTGTATACTACTCATGTTGTCACAATAAATTACAACTAGCCCATCTGTAGGCTGATGCATATCATAAAGTAGCTTATGCAACCAAGCTACCTCACATGCAGCCATTGCTGCACCCCTGTACTCAGCCTCTGTGCTCGACAAGGCAACTGTAGGCTGTTTTTTGCTGCTCCAAGTGACTGCAGCGCTCCCAAAAGAGAAAACATATCCACTGGTAGATCGTCTATTAGAGATACTACCAGCCTAATCAGCATCAGTGTATCCATGCAACTGTATCTGAACCCCAGTCTCATAAAATAGTCCATACTGCAATGTGGACTTTACATACCTGAGTATGCATCTAGCCGCATCCAAATGCGGTTTCCTTGGAGCCTGCATAAAGTAACTTACCAATCCAATAGCATAGCTCAAATCTGGCCTGATAATAGTCATATAAATCAAACTTCCCACTATGTGTCTGTACATAGTAGGGTCTTCGAGAAGCTCACTTGCATCTGCGCTCAGCTTCACATTCTGCTCCAAAGGAATTGAAATAGGCTTACAGCCTGTCATCCCATATTTGGACAGCATGTCCAATCCATACTGCCTCTGCAAGAGTCGTATCCCACTTGGTGATCTAATCACCTCAATGCCCAAGAAATAACATAGCTCTCCCAAATCCTTCATCTCAAACTTCTGCTTCAATAGCATTTTCACATGAAGGATATCTTCATCACTATCACCTGTGATAATCAAATCATCAACATAAATGACAAGTAGCATAATATCTTTCTTTGTTTTTCTCACATAAAGTGAAAAATTTGCCTTGGAAATTTGAAAGCCAATAGTGACAAGATACTATCCTATCTTGTCAGACCATGCTCTAGGTACTTGCTTCAAGCCATACAAGGCTTTCTTCAACCTGCAAACAAACTCAGGATGAACAGCATGCACATAACCTGGTGGCTGCTCCATATAGACCTCTTCTTGCAAATCACCATGCAAGAAGGCATTCTTTACATCCATATGATGTAAAGACCATTCTTTTGATGCAGCCATAGCAATGACTGCTCTTACGGTTGCCATCCTTGCAACCGGACTGAATGTTTCTTCATAGTCAATGCCATATGTTTGTGCATACCCCTTGACTACTAATCTTGCCTTGTATCTCTTCACAGAACCATCTGTATTGTGCTTCACCTTATAAACCAACTTACAGCCAATTGCATTCTTACCTTTAGGCAAAGGTACCAATTCCCATGTAGTATTTGCCTCCAAGGCATCCATTTCTTCATCCATGGCTTTCTCCCATTTTTCTTTTCCCATGGCTTGCTCGAAAGAAGTGGGTTCTGGTTCCTATATCACTTTGACCATATAGGCATAGTGAATGGCTGTAAATCCATCATATTTTAGCCTATCCACAGGATACCTAGCTCTGGTAGACCTGCGCAAAGTAGGTTCACTCCCAGGTGCTCTCAAAACATCCCTGGTCTTCCTTACTCCAGGTGTAACAATAGAAGGAATACCCAACTCATCATCAATGCTTTGTTCTGAGCCACTGGATTCACCATCCACATAAGAGTGACCTGCATTCACATCAAACATGGGCTGATCTACCTTCTCTTTTCCTTTTCGTGAAACCTACATACCACTATCTACATTGTTTTGAGGAGATTCTCCTGATCTCAATCTGCCTGTCCATGGTGAAGAATGTGAACCACTGCTAGAGGACGCTCCAGGTCCACTAATATTTTGTGACTGCTGTTGTGAATTCTGTGCAACATTTCCATTTTGTGCATCTACATTATCAATCACATTTACTGGTTTATACCAGCTACTCATCTCATCAAAAACAACATCTCTGCTCACTATAAACTTACGAATAGAAGGGTTATAGCATCTATACCCTTTCTGCTCTGCAGAGAGTAACCAATAAAGATGCAATTCTCAGCTTTTGGATCCAACTTGGATCTCAACTCATCTGGCACATGAACATAGGCAATGCAACCAAAAATCTTCAAATGAGAAATATCTGGTTTCCTACCAGTATACCTCTCCTCTGGAGTCATCCCATGTATTGCTGCAGTCGGAGTCCTATTCATTATGTAGACTGCTGTAGCAACTCCTTCAGCCTAGTAAAAATCTGGCAAGTCTTTTTCGTTGAGCATGGCACGAGATACCTCTCCAATATGCATGTTTTTCCTTTCTGCAATTCCATTTTGTTGTGGGATATGACTGCATGAATATTGCTGCTTTATGCCATGCTCCTGCAGGAACCTTGCAAACTCATTTGAGAGGTACTCTTCCCCTCCATTTGACCTTAGGTATTTTATTTGCAAGCCTGTTTCTTTTTCAACCATAGCTTTAAGAGTTTTGAAATGCCTAAAACCTTCACTTTTCTTTTTCATAAAATACACCCAAACTTTTCTGCTATAGTCATCAATAAAAGTGACAAAATAATGACAGCCTCCAAGAGATGCAGCTTTAGTAGTCCACACATCAGAGTGGATTAATTCCAATGGCTTCTTACTCTCTTGAACATGTCTAGGAAATGGTTTCCTTGCCTATTTTCCAAACTGACAGGCTTCACATACCTTATGCATTTCTACAACCTTGAATTTAGGCAATCCTACAACAATATTTTGGGCTTGCATTGATTTAAGTCGTTGTACATTAACATGACCAATGCGTTTATGCCAGATATCAATATCTGCAACTACACCGGTTCCATGTGCAAACATTACTGCACTCAATTCAGACATGTCTGCATCCAACATAAACATTCTGCCCTTCTTCTTTCCTTTTGCTATCAAGCGACCTTTATTTTTCATATCCTCAACAAAGCATCCATGAGGATTAAATCTGACCTGCAAGCCCTGCTCAACCATTTGACCAACAGAAACCAGATTCTTGGTGATATTCGGGACATGAAATACATCTGATAGGTATTTCTTTTTCCCATCCTGCATAGACAAAGGAATATTTCCAATCTGCACAATAGGATGTGCAGTATCATCACCAGTCTCCACAAATCTTGGTTTTTCCATTTTCCTTGCATCCTCCATCCATTCTGCATGACCTATCATGTGGTTTGATGCACCTGAGTCAACATACCATACATCGTTGCTTTCTTCTGTACTTGTCACAGAATTATTCATGTACTGCACCATAAAAAAATGCTCATTTCTGTCATCACCCTGTCTACTAGAAGATGCATAATTCCCTTGTTGCAGTTTTCCATTCATGATGTCATTCTGCTTTTTATGGCTGTCTTTAGCCATATGACCCATTTTACCACAGTAGTAGTATTCAACATTATTGTTTGCATTTTGGCCTCTTTGCTATCCACCACGACCTCTTTGGCTCCCCCTGCCTCTAGAGTTACCACATCCTCCTCCATAGGACTGGTTTTCTTGAGTTTGTTGCATATTCTGATTTCTATCACGGCCTCCAAATCGGCCTCCTCTACCTCTGCCTCTACCGCTTCCAGCATTTGAGTAGAAGACAACTTCTTTTGAAGTTCCTCCTGAAGAAGATGCACCACCATTTCTTTGCTCCTCAAAAATTAGAAGAGCAATCAACTCCTCAAAATCAGGAAATCTTTCACGGACGGAAATGGATGTTCGGAACTGTGCATAATCCTTTCCTAGACCATTCAAGGTCACAGAAACTAAATTATCATCTTCCACTGGCGACCCAATGGAAGCAAGTGCATCTGCAATCTTCGTCACCTTCATGTGGTAGTCATTGATGCTCATACTTTCTCTTTGCACATTATGCAACTCTTGCTTGAGCTGCATTTTCCTGGCTTGCGTATTTGTGCTATAAATTTTTGACAAAGTATCCCATGTCTCCTTTGGCGTACTTGCATCCTGAATATGCACAATCATAGAGTCTGAAATGCTGATAGACAGCCAATACATAACTTTCCTGGCTCTCTCATGCCATGCTTTAAATGCCTGCATTTGCTGTTGATTGGGAACATCAGGAAGAACTGGTTCTTCTTCATTTCCTGCAACAAATTCCCAATATCCTTTTCCCATGAGGAAATTCATCATTCTAAACTTCCATGCTTGGAAGTTGTTATTGTCAAGCTTTTCAGTGACAATCTGTGAAAGAGAATCAGACGCCATTACAGAACACTGCAAAAAATTCGGTCACTGCAAAGAACACAGCTTCACCCTCACAAGGAAAAATCTGCAAAACTGGCGAAAGTGGTATTTGACCACACAATCACTTCCTAGTGACGATTTTGCATCAACAGGAACCAAGGATGGATGCTTCTCAATAACATGTATTTATGGGCCGTTTACACTACATTAAAAATGTTACTCTACCTACAAGAAGGCATGGAGCTGCCTAGCAAGTCCTGAGCAGGCTGAAAACCAAATTTGCATACCCATGATGATGGCGCCTTCAGCCCTAAAGGGATTAGAATGCTCGTCCAAGTGTTGGAAATGATGGGGAGGGTCCCCAAGTGGCCAATGATAGTTGCCAACAAGATCGAATGAAGAGAGAATCTTCAAGCTTCAAGAAGAAGCTTCAAACCTTGCTGCCCTGCTTGCAAACTCTTCACAGTGAATTCTTCTTCAACTTCAAGCTCCTGCACCTGAAGAAATGCCAAGCTCTTGATTGCCTGAAATAAGCTCTAATACAAGTTTATTGAGTTAGTTGCAATGGAGCTTCTATGTAGAGATGCAGGTTGAGAGAGAGAGAGAGAGAAGAGATAGAGACACATGATTTGTGGTACTGAAAAGAGCACCTCAATAATGATTTTAGATAGGTATATGTACTATGTACAACCTAGCCCTTATAGGCGGACACGAGCACCGCCCTTGATTCCAATAGAAAGGCTTCGAGATTTCAGTTTGAAATGATAGAATTAGGCTTGTTGCACTGTTTGGAGATTGAAGTCAATGCCTGGCAAAATCTTTATCTCTCAAATGAAGTATGCATGAGAGATCTTAAAAGAATTTGGCATGAGCGAGTGTAAGGAGATAGCTACACCTTCATTTGGCATCATGGTTGTGCGCCAAACTTTGCATCTAATGCTTAGCATTGAGCATTGAAGTGCATTATTACATTTGGGACTGATATACATCCAACTTCACGTTTGAAATACATAGTATTTAGATCCGTAATAAATAAGACATCACCTGCTCTCTTGAGATTGATGCTCATTTGATGGCTATTGGATATCTTGATGTTGGATGCTTTGGGAATCATGTGGCATTGTCTTGAGGCCATTTTGAGCTAATCATGGCAAGGATTTGACTCAATTTGCAGACGTGCTTGTGGCTAGAATACACAGTCCACAACATGCAATTTATAGACAGCTCTATGTCCTTTAATGACATTGGTCCTTGGACATGCATGTTGATGCGTATACATGCTCAAGTGATGTCAAGACACCAAGGAATGATATGCCTATGTTTTGAAGTGCATTGGGGCCTATTTTGATTGAGATTTCACTTAGTTTTGACAAAGATTTGGCTGCTAGAATAACAAGGCTGAATGTCATTTTGACTGTGTATGCATTACGTCTTGCTTCTAAACTTGGTCTTGGGTATTCTATGCCATGTATTCATGATTATGGTTGATGTTACATGCTTGGGTTTGATTCCGGAATGCATTTGAGCAGTGATTAGAGCTCATTTTTGGATCATCTTTACTTACAAGTTTATTGTTGTACATTTAGGATAGTTTTCTGAATTGCAGAACAACCACTTGTATTGTTAAAATTTTCAAGACTCCACTCTTGAATTATAGGACAACCACCTATATTGTCAAGAATTTTAGTACTACATTCATGAATTGTAGAACAACCACTTGTATTGTCAAAAATTTTAGGACTACACTCTTGAATTTCAAGACAGCCACATGTATTATCAAGAATTTCAAGACTGCACTCTATTTTTGTCAAGCAATTGGTATGTTTACTCTCATTGAATGCTTTTAAGGCATTTTAAGCAATGAATTGATGTATGCTCTTGTTGTATATACTTGGGGATAATATACTACTGAGTGGATTTTGGAGCTTTCATTGATTCGCATTAGCTATCATTTACTATCATACAATTATTTGGTTGTGAATCATGACTAGTAGCAACGACAATCATCTTATGCATATCAAGAAGATTGAAGGAGCACACAACTTTGCAGTTTGGAAAAAGCAATGCTATAATATCTTGTTGCAGAAGAGAAGCAAACAAAGCCGATTAAAGTAAAGGGAAAAAAACTAGTTGGTGTAGAGTAGGATGATTGGAATGAGTTAAATGAGCTTGCGTGCTCGACCATTGAGCTATTGATTTCTGATTCCTTGCTATTTAACATTGAAGGGTTGGATTTTTCTTATGACATTTAGAAGCAATTGGAAGAATTGTATGCCCAGAAGAGTGTTGCAAGCAAAGTCTACTGGCTAAAGAAACTCATGGATTTGCGTATAAGAGGGTACTTTAATGTCTACTCACCTTAGTGAGTTTAACTCCATTTTTAGCCAGCTTGCCACTTTGAAGTTCAATATTGACGATGTGTTCAAAGCTATGTTCTTGCTCTGCACTTTGCTAGAGAGTTGGGATACCTTCAAGACTGCCAATGCTTGTAATGATTACTTTCTCATTTGGGTTACTTGCCTTGTCTTCGTTGTGCTGATTTTGAGCACTGTGATCATTGTGTTTATGGTAAGCATGCGCAAACATCTCATAAAAAGTCTCTCTCACTAAAATCTTTTCCTCTAGAGTTAGTACATTCCAATGTATATCAGATGCCAGGGTTATCTCTGGAAGGAAAGAAATACTTTGTCCCATTTGTTGATGATACTACTTGGAAGGTATCGGTTTACCCTATTTCTAGCAAGGACGAAGTGCTTGACAAGTTTTAGAAATTCTTGGCATTGGTTGAGAATCAAACTGATAAGACACTTAAGTGTCTTCGCTCTGACAATGGTGGGGAGTATGTGTTCAAAGTCTTTCAAGCATTTTATGACACCAAGGGGATAAAGAGGGAGCTCATTGCCCCTCATAATCCATCCCAAAATTTGTAGAGCGTATGAATTAGACCATACATGATAAGGTCTATAAGATGATGTCTCATGTTGCATTACCCCATGGCTTTTGGGTAGAGGATGCTATGACAGCCCTTCATCTGATTAATAGGTCATTGAACAGGTCTTTGGGGGGGAGAGTACATCAAGAAGAGTGGTCGAGAAAGCCACCTTCTTATCCTCATTTGCAAGTGTTTGGCTATGAGGCTTTTGTGCACATATGGAAAGAAGAACATAGCAAACTAAAACCAAAGTCCTATAAATACATATTCCTAGGATACGGTGTCGAAGGGTTTTCGAAAGCAAAGTCGCAACCACAGAGGTTCTTGAGAAATTCCAAGACAGAAGATCAAGCGAAACAAATAATCAAGACGAATATGATGCCAGGGTTTAAGTGTATTACAATTTTTGGTTCAAGTATAAGTGACAAGACAGATCAACCAAAAGAATCAATCCTCGCAAGAAAACCACTTGATGCTATAAATCAGAATACAAGAGCATCAAATATGTCATCCAGTCTTCAAGAGAATATCTTCAAAATAGACTCTTCTTCAGCTGATAGATCAGCTAGTATGTGTCTTGAGTGTAGCACTAAAGTGAGTGTCATTAGAACTCAAAAGTGCATTTGTAATCTGCTCTATGAACACTAAAGCTTCTTCAAATGGCCTGCCAGGACGGCGGACTGAGGGAGAGCACATTGGGGTAAAAGAAGCTCACTCAAAGGAACAAGATAGGGCTGACAGCGTAAGATAATTGCTTCTCCATAATCAGGTTTAAGGGTGATTCCGTGTCTTATGCCCTGCATGCTATCATCATCTACAAACTCAATGTCTTCATTATCACCTTTCAACCAGAGAGTCTCTCACACGTGTCAAACTCTGTATCCAAATTGTAATATAGTAGTGGTGGAAGGTGGCATTAGGGAGGTAGTATCCACTTTCAGAGAATGCAAGATACAACAGTTATGAAATCATGTTTAAACATATCCTTCAAAAATAAATACATAGCCCGTTTCCTTCAGCAAAAATTTGTAATCCTTCTTCTTCTGACATTTGCAACACTCAGATCATTGCATCTACATATTGATCAACAGACTCTGCAAGAAAACCAGTCCTTTGACCTTTTTGTTCAAGAACTATGTTCATCTTTGGCCTGGCAGAAGGCCGGTGTAGCAGGTTAAAGCATAGATTGCCCTTGTGGATTCAAATAAACCACTTACAGGACCTGTTCTATTACAACATACTCTTTCTGCTCCGCAAACAGTTCAGGAGTAAACTCTGTTCCTAGTTTGATCTTCAGACTGACTATTTTGAACTTGTCCTGGCAATTTTTCTCCTGACCAGCTCCGATAGTTCAATGAATTTTATCACAATTGCCATGAGAGTCTGTCCAGGTGCAAGAATCCCATTAGGTGGGCGCATGAAACAACTCTTAGGTACATTCGTCTGAAACTTAAAAGCAACTAGAGACCGGCTAGTGTTCTTGATTTGGATAGAAGAGAAGGCTCACTAGCAAAGAGGACTCAAGATGTTGAAGTTGGAGAAGTTCCTTGCTAGTGCCAGGATTTTCATGATGAGAGTACAAGATCGTGGGCCCTGCCACTCAGGAACTGGAAGATTCAGGGTACAGGCACTATCGAATTTTCGTCAAGGAAGAATCATAGAATGCAATCTGCATCAGAACGGATTTTGCATCTCATCAATGCAATAACGATCACTTTTGCCCTTCCTCGTCGACAGAGCAATGTTTGCACTCCAGATGACGACTTTCAGTTCAATTTCTGATACGTGTAGCTCCGGAAGCCGAAGTCCCCATCTGTCCCTCTCTGAACATCATGGATTGCTTTTTTCTTCCCAGTTTTTTCCAGCGCCTCCTTCTCTTCGTCGCGTATCCCTCCCTTTAGCAGGATTCTACTGATCTCTATTAGTCACTTTTTGGGTGCCATCCATGATCAGGAGCGCCAGTCGCTGTCGCTGAATCCATCGACTCCCCTTCGTCTACTCAGAAAAAAAAATCCATCTATCTCCGTTGAATTCGCGTCGTTCCCGTCCTAGTCGATCCTCTTTTTCCCCTTCTTGCCTCGAGCACATGCGTCCTCTTTTTTCATCACATTGCCATATTTATGGCATGCTCCCAAAAGGCACATCCAAAATTGCTGAGTTAGCCCGCATTAGCATTTCGGATGCTTTCTATTCTCTTGAACTCACCTGCGTGTCCTATCTCTATTATGAGAAGTGTATGTTCAAATTGTGCAGACATACTACAATCAGCTGTTACCACAGTCCAATTGTCATCCCATAATTCATCTTCAACGCTCCCCATTGTCAACTTTGGCTCTATTATGAATGTCTGATCAACCACCGTACGTCCAGGATTGTTATTACAAAAGTGTAGTATTGTAGATGAAGAATGAACACTCAGAGAGGCTCTTGACATAAGTTTGTAAATCGGTGTAGTTTGTGTAGAGCAAACACCAATAGCTATCTCCAAAGAATTCTACCAAGGATTTACATCCTCTTCAATGAGACGATCATTGTGCATGGTGTGGCTTTCCAGCATGGATATAACCTGAAATAAGAGAAGTCCATGAGTATTCATTGTGATAGGGTAGCCTATCAAAAACATATTGGGCAACGGGCAAGCTCCCACATTCCACCAGCATAGGGACAAAATAATTTCCAATGACTGCATTGGACTCCAGATTTTGTTGGTGCATATAGGCATGTAATTGCTTGGCATAATTGAGGTTCTTCTTCTGCCTACAGTCTTGTAGGATGCTTATCAACTCTTGCATTCCACAATCATCATGGTAATATAATTGTCAACACAGCAGGAGACTCTGAGTGCTTTATTTGCAGTAGAAGAAGCAGCACTGGCACTATGCATCCTCTGTCCTTTTGCAATTTACCATGAAAGGAGTTCCTCTGCTTCATCAATCCATGGTGCAATGTCTGGAAACTCGAATAATCCATTCACTAGTACCTAGTGTCATATCTCCCTTTCTTCAAAAAGGGTGTTACATGCCTGAAGGCTAATGACAAATATTGCCTTGCAAGGAATACAACCTTCTTCTTGCATTTGTTTGTAGCACGATAAACTGCTTTCCACTTGACCTTGCTCAACATAGGCTGAAAGCATCTCATCATGCTCACCACTATGCCTCCAAACTCCTCCCCACTATACTCATACACAAAAAATAAATGTAAACACAACAACTAAGTATGTACAAAGTATCAAATCACACACACAACTTTTGGGTGGTTTTCACACCTCGAATGCGCAGCAATACGACATCCACCCCCTCTAATCCTGCGCATCCTCCGGATGGGCCAACTACCCATGATCGTTATCATCAAGATCCACAAACAGATCAATCTCTTCATTATGCATTTCTGGTATATCAACAAGATTATCTGTCATATCATTTGTCTCTTCCATTGGAGTTTCGTCTCGTTGCTCTTCTCTTGAAAATTCTTCCAATGCATAATCCTCATCATCTCTTTTCTTGAAAATCTTGATTCTTTTTCCAGCAATAGGCACTCTAAGCACTGTCCCATCCAATTCTGTCAACTCATATGTTGCATTATCAAAAACATGTCTGACTATGTACGGCCCAAACCATCTTTTCACCATCTTCCGAAGTGCAGTATGCTGATTTTCAAGGCTGCTATCAAAGACCAATACCCAATCTCCCTCTTCTATTGCTCTAGGCCGCAAGCGATACCTGCTGTCAAACTTGTCCTTATTCCTTAGTGTAGCAACCTTCAACCTGTCAATACCTAGCTGAATATCCTCTGGTCTCCTCTCCAACTGTCGAATCCTAAGAGCTAAGAGCTCCTCTCTCGTCAAATCCTCCTGCCAAGGTAAAACTGACCAAGTCAAAGCACAAGTCTCAGTCGGCATAACAGGTTTCTGACCATACATCAACTCTGCAGGCATATATCCTGTGGTAACACTATGAGTCGTACGATCAGCCCACAAAGCAAATGGTAGAAGTCTCGGCCATTCTCCAATCCGTCCTCTGCATGCTTTGGCTAATGCTTTCACTATCGGCTGATGCCCTCTTTCACTCTTCCCATTTCCCTCTAGATTATATGTTGTAGTTAGAGCCAACTTGATTCCTAGCTGAGAGAAAAACTCCCTAGCTTCATCTGCATCCAATTCACCACGATCTGCAGTGATCTTACCCACACAACCATACCTGCAAAAAATTTCCTCCAATAAGAACTTACACACTACACTCGTGGTCTTCGTTCTCAAAGATCTGCCCTCAACATGATTGGTAAGATCCTCTCTAGCCAAAACAATATACCTCATCTGCCATAGACCCATAGGCATAGTAACCAAATCAACTACCCACTTATAGTGAATGCATAGCGGATAGGTCGCATGAAGCTCATCTCGATGGCGCACTACCGAATACATCTGGCAGTCTCTGCAAGTCTCAACAAAGTGAGAAACATCTCTATACATGCCTTTCCACCAATATTTCTCCTTGATTTTCTCATAAGTAGCCCACACTCCTCTATGACCATCCCAAGGACTCTCATGAAACTCCCTCATCACCTGTAACTGTGTCTCTCTATCGCAGAAAACCCGCAAAGGTAATCCGCCTCTTTTCTTCGGATGTTTCCAAAGAAATCCGTCCTTGAGAAAATAACCATAGGATTTCCTTCTTATCTTCTTAAACTCTTTATCTGTCCATTCATCTCTTTTGCTTAGTGTACTAAGATACCTGCCAATCTGCAACCAATCTGCAACATAGAGTTATTCTATGAAAGCCACAATATCATAGACATGACAAACATGATCAACCATAGTGGCTGAAATTTTTGCATCATCCTCTTTTGCAAGTAGAGTCTCCTCATCATCATATCTGGCTCTAGACAACATATCTGCCACTGGATTATCCTTCCCTACTATGTGTTTAAATTCCGGATTTAATGACTTGATGTATGCAATCCATCTCAGCATAGCTATATCCGGAGTAGAGCAACTCGTGATCATACCAATCAATGGCAAGCAATCTCTCTCTACCACAACTGAAGCTCCAATAAAGTACTCCTTGTCACATTTGAGAGCCGTGACAATCCCCAGTAGCTCCCTCTTGATTTGTGGATATCTCCTCTGTCTCTCATTTAGGACTTTCGCCCCAAACCGAATAGCATACCTATTTCCATCTGCATCATCTTGACCCACAGCCCAACCTATGCCAATTGGACTAGTGTCAACTGTCAATACAATAGGCTTTCCACAATTATAATTCGCTTTCCTGAGAGTAGGAGCATTCTGCAATAACTTCTTCAATTTCCGCATGGCTCTAGTGTGGCTCTCATCCCAATAGAATTTCTGCCCTTTTTGACGCAGCTGATATAAACAATCTGCTATGTGTGCAAAATGAGGTATCCAAATCATATAAAACACACAAGCTCCAATGAATCTCCGTACCTCTGAAGTGGTAGAACAATACTCCGCAATCTTGCCTATAGCATTCACCTTATCAGATGAGGGTTTTCTGCCATAATATCCACACATATGTCCAACAATGACAACCTCATTCACTCCAAAAACAGATTTTTGCTCTGAAAGTGTCAAGTTCACTTCTTCTAACCTGGCCAAAATCTTCTCACATGCTGAAATATGATCAGCCACAAAGTATCTGCATCCCTGCTCATTTAGACTCATTCTTCTCTTCTTCTGCACACCCCTTAATGGGCACATCATCCAAGAAAGGCATAGTAAGCTGAGGTATATAATCACGAAGGACCTTATGCATGGCATTCATCATATACACAACAGAATTAGTGGCACCTTGAGGCAAGGTACACATCCTGACAAGCCCAATAGGAGTTCTCATGGTGGTTATGTCCCTGCTTTCCAAAGCCAGCTGAAACTGATCATATCCTGAATACAAATCACCTAAAGAATAGATGGCACGTCCAGCAAATGCTTCTGCAAACTCATCCACAATTGGACCTATACCAACATTCCTGATAGTAACTCTGTTCACTGGCTGCATGTTCTGAATAAATCGAAGAGTACCATTCTTCTTTGGAACTGTAAACCACCTGTTTGAGTATGGTGCAGATGAAGGCTCAAGAATTCCCATTCTGATTTTCTCATTCAATAAATCAATCAGCTTTGGCAGGTGTGCTTTAGGCACTGGAATAGGTCGTAGATTCCATGGAATATGAGGAATAGAAAAAATGACCATAGGAGCAACAATATCAGGATTCACACATCCAATCTCATGCGGGAAAAAAGCAAATCCCTTCCATGTCGCTCAAGCATCTCCTGAAAGCATTGCTTCTCTATGGGTAGCAAGAAATCACTATTTCCAATTTTCAATTCAGCAAGAGTCTCTGCTGAAAATTTATGACCAATATGCTCTGGATTCCTCAAAATTGGATGTTTAGCAGCCCTCTCTATTTGTTGATCACTGTCAGGTGGAAGCGGTACAGCTACCGGCTTCACCTTCTTATCCACAGTTTTGTATTTCGTGTCAACCCTACCTTCATTATGCTCTTCTGCATCACACAAATCTTGCTGTAAATCAGCAATTCTGCACTCCAATGGCTGAATATTCTCAGCCCTTTGCTCTATGGACTACATAGAAACAGCCCTAAACTCTGGATGCTGAAATATTTCAGCAGTAAACTCTGTTGGCTGAAAGTTTTCAGCCCTCTGTGTCTCTGAAAGCTGATCATAACCAGCTAGAAACTCTATTTGCTGAATTTCTTCAGCACTCAACAACCTTTGCTCAGTTACCTCAGCCTCTGACTAAATCTGTGACACAAAATCTGCAATTTCATGAAACATGTCCAGGGACTGCACTAATACATTACTGTGACAATTCTGCATATCAGTTTTCAGCATATCTCCCATCTCTATCATCGTATCTACACAAACCACACTGTCATACATCCCATCTATGTGCTCATCATCCTCCAAAATTCCTACATTTTTCAAAATTTTCTCCTTCCTGCATATATACTGCCTGGCAGCTCTAGGCAACCTAGAAGTCTTCTGATAGCTCATTGAATTGTTTGCTGAAATCCCAACAAAACCGGAGGAGAAAACACTGCTGCCAGGAGGCGAGAACTCCAATCTCCTCTGCTCTGTACCACCGTCGTCTCGGGAAACGGCGGTACCTAATGAAAACCCGAATCCCTCATAGTGGGCAAAGGTGCATCTCTGAGAGTATCCCTGTTTCTAACATGGTTCACACACACAGTCATAAATTGAACTGCTCTCATACCATCTTTACTGCGAATCCGTGCATAAGCAGAACCATCATCCATTACCTTTGTTTCCATGCGCATCTCTGTGATGAATGGCTGACCAAGAATTATGGGATAAGAGCATGAATTCTGCACAAAGAAATGAAAATCCTCCTCTACATCACCAATAGAAACCCTGACACTAGGACAGGCAACATACAAATCACATGCAGTGTTATTGGCAGCTCTCATACGCCACCCATGCTCTACATCCATCTGTTACTCTCATAAACTCCACGAACTATGAGATTAATCTTTGAACCATGATCCACCAATGCAACATAAGGCACGTGCTTCTCTCCAATCTTTACCATCGTCTCTGTAGTTGCCCTAGCCCAATGGCTCCGCGAAAAGTGACTACGTGGTATCAAGACAGGCTCATCAATTTCAGCATAATGCATAGGCTAAACCCTCTTCTCTACCTGCGAAAAAACAGAAGCATTTTCAACCATAACCTCATCCTCATCCTCATCCAACTCCCCAATCAAAACTCCCTGTGTATCAGTGGTAGACAATGCATGTCTTTTCCTCTTCAAAACCTCCTGAAACTGATCCTGAAACTCTCTTTTCGAGATGCCCAAAATCTCAGAAATAGTGAAAGTCACCTCACTACCAAGTATCTTGTCATTAAAGATTTTCTTCATGTCTGTAGATGTCTCAATATCGGACATCAATCTAAACCCTGGCTGCTTTCTCTCTCTAGGCTCTTGCCTCTTTTCTCTCTTTTGAGCATCTTCCATCTGTCAATCTAGCCCTGGTCTTGAAGACGGTCCTGCAGTAGGTGGAGTAACAAACTCACCCCCTCTAGTCTTCTTAGCTGCACTTGGATTTTCTTCATCCCTCTTATGCTTCTCCTCAACAAGTGCATCTGCTCCCTGAGACTTAGCCAAATAAGCATAAATAGAGTACCTGTCAACATGCGAGTCCCAACCTGTCTCTGATCTGACTCTAGAGCCTGCACTAGTCAAAACAGTTTGCAGAATTTTCCCCTTGTTTGCAGTCTCCATAGCATAAGTCCATAGCGCTGACCGAGTCTCTGATCCCTTCTCAATCTGGACTCCATATGCAGAAGCATCACCTCTAGCTGTCACATAAGAAGTACGCACAGCCATGTCATCCACTAACTTCTTCATTCCACCTTTACCAAAGTTGGTAGCAAGTGGAGCTCCTATCTCAGTCAACCAAATCTTACCATCTTGCCCCCAATATACCAAATTCTTCCTCCTTGCATCCTGAAAAGATTCACAATCCCTGCAATGCTGATGGTCCGTACTATCACACCAAATACATCTCCGATCTCTCCTAGGTGCACTAGGAGCACTCCTAGGTGCAGTAGGAGTACTAGAAGAAGTAGTAGGCGCAGTCGAAGCAAACTGCTCTTTCAACTTTCCCACCAACTCCACTTTGACTGACTCTAGTGTCAAATCTATTATGCCTTTGATTATGTCATCAAGAGAGGTAGGCACCAATGGAGCGGATGGTTTTGGAGCAGAAGGTGTAGGCATCGGTCGTGGAACAGGAGGAATAGGTGGAGTGGAAACAGTAGGCACTGGCATAGGCCAAGAAACTGGCTGAGGAGGAGAAGAAATAACAGGGATAGAAGCAGGCATAGGAGCTGATGATGGTGCAGGTGTCATGGAACCATTCTGTAGGCGAGTCTTCCATATCCTCCTCTTGGTCAAAGTCGAGACTGCATCCTGGGCATCCTGCCAATCCGTTTTAAGACCCATAGGCTTCGTACAATCCTCAAGAAGCTCACCCAATTCTTCTTGAAGAGCAGGATCTGCAGCTTGCAAGAAAAGCTCAACTTTTTCAACATCCAATGCTCTTTGTTCAATGGCATCAAGCTGACTATACCTCTCCTCAAATTCTCGAATCAACTCTGAAGTAGCTAGACCTTTGTTTGGCATGTAGACCCACTCTCGGAATGACCGCCGAGTAGCCATACCAAAGTCCTCAAGGAAATATTCTTCTTTCAAGGCCTTCTTAAAATCTTGCCAATGTGTATTTTGAATAAAAAGATCAGTCGCTTTCGCCCTCAAGGCGGGTGTGACAAGACGAAGGAAATACTTACTCATAAGTCCAGCTGGAACTCTGAAAAACCCCATCTTGATCTCATATGTCTTCAAATATGCTGAAACATTACGGCCGTCAAATAGCTTCTTCTCATTCTCAACTGCTTCAATAGCCTTAGTCGCAATGTTTGCATTTTCCTGCTCTGAATAGAGTTGCCTTTGCTGAGACAACTGCTGTTGATGCAATTGTTGCTGCTGTTGCATATACAATTGTGTCTGCTAATTTTGGAGCTACATATACATGGACATATTCTGCAAAATCTGCTTTAGATCCTTTGTCGAAGTACTTGACGTAGAAGTCATTGATGGAGTTGAAGTAGAGGCAGCTGGAATTGTAGAAGAGGCTGAAATAGAGGCTGAAGTATCTCCCATCCTGAAATTTCTGCGACGCTTTCACGTCGGGTTCACCAAAAGATGTCGAAGGGTTTTCGAAAGCAAAGTCGCAACCACAGAGGTTCTTGAGAAATTCCAAGACGGAAGATCAAGTGAAACAAATAATCAAGATGAATATGATGTCAGGGTTTAAGTGTATTACAATTTTTGGTTCAAGTACAAGTGACAAGACGGATCAACCAAAAGAATCAATCCTCGCAAGAAAACCACTTGATGCTATAAATCAGAATACAAGAGCATCAAATATGTCACCCAGTCTTCAAGAGAATATCTTCAAAATAGACTCTTCTTCAGCTGATAGATCAGCTAGTATGTGTCTTGAGTGTAGCA
The DNA here is from genome assembly GCF_053477565.2 of Lygodium microphyllum. Classification (NCBI taxonomy): domain Eukaryota; kingdom Viridiplantae; phylum Streptophyta; class Polypodiopsida; order Schizaeales; family Lygodiaceae; genus Lygodium; species Lygodium microphyllum. The sequence continues at coordinate 114,124,096 of NC_141164.1, read as the reverse complement.
CTAAAGTCAGTGTCATTAGAACTCAAAAGTGCATTTGTAATCTGCTCTATGAACACTAAAGCTTCTTCAAATGGCCTACCAGGACGGCAGACTGAGGGAGAGCACATTGGGGTAAAAGAAGCTCACTTAAAGGAACAAGATAGGGCTGACAGCGTAAGATAATTGCTTCTCCATAATCATGTTTAAGGGTGATTCCGTGTCTTATGCCCTGCATGCTGTCATCATCTACAAACTCAATGTCTTCATTATTACCTTTCAACCAGAGAGTCTCTCACACGTGTCAAACTATGTATCCAAATTGTAATATAGTAGTGGTGGAAGGTGGCATTAGGGAGGTAGTATCCACTTTCAGAGAATGCAAGATACAACAGTTTTGAAATCCTGTTCAAACCTATCCTTCAAAAATAAATACATAGCCCGTTTCCTTCAGCAACAATTTGTAATCCTTCTTCTTCTGACATTCGCAACACTCAGATCATTGCATTTACATATTGATCAATAGACTCTGCAAGAAATCCAGTCCTTTGACCTTTCTGTTCAAGAACTATGTTCATCTTTGGCCTGGCAGAAGGCCGGTGTAGCAGGTTAAAGCGTAGATTGCCCTTGTGGATTCAAATAAACCACTTACAGGACCCGTTCTATTACAACATACTCTTTCTACTCCGCAAACAGTTCAGGAGTAAACTCTGTTCCTGGTTTGATCTTCAGGCTGACTATTTTGAACTTGTCCTTGCTTCTCCTAACCAGCTCCGATAGTTCAATGAGTTTTATCACAATTGCCATGAGAGTCTCTCCAGGTGCAAGAATCCCATTAGGTGGGCGCATGAAACAGCTCTTAGGTGCATTCGTTTGAAACTTAAAAGCAACTGGAGACCGGCTAGTGTTCTTGATTTCGATAGAAGAGAAGGCTCACTGGCAAAGAGGACTCGAGATGTTCAAGTTGGAGAAGTTCCTTGCTAGTGACAGGATTTTCATGACGAGAGTACAAGATCGTGTGCCCTGCCACTCAGGAACTGGAAGATTCAAGGTACAGGCACTATCGAATTTTTGTCAAGGAAGTATCATAGAATGCAATCTGCATCAGAACGGATTCTACATCTCATCGATGCAATAACGATCAGTTTTGCCCTTCCTCGTCGACAGAGCAATGTTTGCACTCCAGATGACGACTTTCAGTTGAATTTCTGATACGTGCAGCTCCGGAAGCCGAAGTCCCCATTTGTCCCTCTTTGAACATCATGGATTGCTTTTTTCTTCCCAATTTTTTCCAGCGCCTCCTTCTCTTCGTTGTGTATCCCTCCCTTTAGTAGGATTCTACTGATCTCTATTAGTTACTTTTTGGGTGCCATCCATGATCAGGAGCGGCAGTCGCTGTCGCTAAATCCATCGACTCCCCTTCGTCTACTCAGAAAAAAAAATTCATCTATCTCCGTTGAATTTGCGTCGTTCCCGTCCTCGACAGTCGATCCTCTTTTTCCCCTTCTTGCCTCGAGCAGAGGCGTCCTCTTTTTTCATCACATTGCCATATTTATGGCATGCTCCCAAAATGCACATCCAGATTGCCCAGTTAGCCCGCATTAGCATTTCAGATGCTTTCTATTCTCTTGAACTCACCTACGTGTCCTATCTCTATTATGAGAAGTGTATGTTCAAACTGTGCAGACATACTACAATCAGCTGTTACCACAGTCCAATTGTCATCCCATAATTCATCTTCAATGCTCCCCATTGTCAACTTTGGCTCTATTATGAATGTCTGATCAACCACCGTACGTCCAGGAAGTGTAGTATTGTAGATGAAGAATGAACACTCATAGAGGCTCTTGACACAAGTCTGTAAATCGGTGTAGTCCGTGTAGAGCATGTTAAGATATGGAGCTCCACTCGTGATACGCCAGGGTGACCGTTGTGTATTTATGTCACTGACTTGTCAGTTGCAGACGCGGTTGGTACACCGCCCATGAATAATAGCTACATGATAGCTATCCTTATCTACTCTAGTTCGTGTCTCAGTTAGTATGCCACCTTAGTTAGTTGAGTTTGGTTTGAGACCCATATATAGGGTTCTTCTATTTCTTTGTACTTGAGTTCTTTTGGCTTACACAACTAAGAAGAGGAAAATTGTTTTCAGCCTCCACCCTTGTGTGTATTCCCCCATTGTGCAAGCAAGAAAGCTACAAGTGAGACTCCTTCCCTCTCTCCCACAATCTTGACATGGTATCAGAGCCTTGTTCGTGGTAAGGAGCTCAATAAAGCAAGCCAAGCTCGCTGTGGTCTGGTAAGAGGAGCAGTGTTGCTTTCATTTTCTGTTTTGGGAGCAGATCTCTGCAGGTAGCACAGCCGAAAATTGCAGGAGTGCATTGTCTCAGGTTGAGACGCCCTTCGCGGTGAAGCAAGAGGGTAGTATATGCTGTGGGAATGGGCTTTAGCCCTCGGCGACCTTATTTTTTTGATTTGAGGCCATTTCAGGGCCTGTTTTGGAGGCGGAAGTTTTCTGAACGCACTCAAGAAAAAGCCCTGTTTTATGCTGTGCGACCACTGTTCTATAGGTCGGTGAAAAGTTACCACAGATATTGCATCGTATGCTCGTGTGCAGAGACATTGGGAGTTACAGAATCATCCTTGGTTCCTGTATATGCAAAATCGTCACTAGGAAGTGACTGTGTGGTTAAATACCACTTTCGTCAGTTTTGCAGATTTGCCCTTGTGAGGCTGAAGCTGTGTTCTCTGCAGTGATAGAATTTTTTGCAGGATTCTGTAATGGCGTCTGATTCTCTTTCACAGATTGTAACTGAAAAGCTTGACAAGAACAACTTCCAAGCATGGAAGTTTAGAATGACGAATTTCCTTATGGGAAAAGGATATTGGGAATTTGTTGCAGGAAATGAAGAAGAACCAGTTCTTCCTGATGTTCCCAATCAACAGCAAATGCAGGCATTCAAAGCATGGCATGAGAGAGCCAGGAAAGTTATGTACTGGCTGTCTATCAGTATTTCAGACTCTATGATTGTGCATATTCAGGATGCAAGTACGCCAAAGGAGGCATGGGATACTCTGTCAAAAATGTATAGCACAAATACGCAAGCCAGGAAAATGCAGCTTAAGCAAGAGTTGCATAATGTGCAAAGAGAAAATATGAGCATCAATGACTACCACATGAAGGTGAAGAAGATTGCAGATACACTTGCTTCCATTGGGTCGCCAGTGGAAGATGATGATTTAGTTTCTGTGACCTTGAATGGTCTAGGAAAGGATTATGCACAGTTTCGGACATCCATTTCAGTTCGTGAAAGATTTCCTGATTTTGAGGAGTTGATTGCTCTTCTAATTTCTGAGGAACAGAGAAATGGTGGTGCATCTTCTTCAGGAGAAACTTCAAAAGAAGCTGTCTTCTACTCAAATGCTGGAAGAGGTAGAGGCAGAGGTAGAGGAGGCCGATTTGGAGGCCGTAGCAGAAATCAGAATATGCAGCAAACTCAAGAAAACCAGTCCTATGGAGGAGGACGTGGTAACTCTAGAGGCAGGGGGAGCCAAAGAGGTCGTGGTGGATGGCAAAGAGGCCAAAATGCAAACAGTAATGTTGAATGCTATTACTGTGGTAAAATGGGTCATATGGCTAAAGACTGCTATAAAAAGCAGAATGACATCATGAATGGAAAACTGCAACAAGGGAACTATGCATCTTCTAGTAGACAGGGTGATGACAGAAATGAGCATTTGTTTATGGTGCAGCACATGAACAATTCTGTGACAAATGTAGAAGAAAGCAACGATGTGTGGTATGTTGACTCAGGTGCATCAAACCACATGACAGGTCATGCAGAATGAATGGAGGATGCAAGGAAAATGGAAAAACCAGGATTTGTGGAGACTGGTGATGATACTGCACATCCTATTGTGCAGATTGGAAAATTTCCTTTGTCTATGCAGGATGGGAAAAAGAAATACCTGTCCGATGTATTTCATGTCCCGAATATCACCAAGAATCTAGTTTCTGTTGGTCAAATGGTTGAGCAGGGCTTGCAGGTCAGATTTAATCCTCATGGATGCTTTGTTGAGGATATGAAAAATAAAGGTCGCTTGATAGCAAAAGGAAAGAAGAAGGGCAGAATGTTTACATTGGATGCAGACATGTCTGAATTGAGTGCAGCAATGTTTGCACATGGGACCGGTGTAGTTGCAGATATTGATATCTGGCATAAACGCATTGGTCATGTTAATGTACAACGACTTAAATCAATGCAGGCCCAAAATGTTGTTGCAGGTTTGCCGAAATTCAAGGTTGCAGAAATGCATAAGGTATGTGAAGCCTGTCAGTTTGGAAAACAGGCAAGGAAACCATTTCCTAGACATGTTCAAGAGAGTAAGAAGCCATTGGAATTAATCCACTCTGACGTGTGGACAACTAAAGCTGCATCTCTTGGAGGCTGTCATTATTTTGTCAGTTTTATTGATGACTATAGCAGAAAAGTTTGGGTGTATTTTATGAAAAAGAAAAGTGAGGTTTTTGGGCATTTCAAAACTCTTAAAGCGATGGTTGAAAAAGAAACAGGCCTGCAGATAAAATGCCTAAGGTCAGATGGAGGGGGAGAGTACCTCTCAAATGAGTTTGCAAGGTTCCTGCAGGAGCATGGCATAAAGCAGCAATATTCATGCAGTTATACCCCACAACAAAATGGAATTGCAGAAAGGAAAAACAGGCATATTGGAGAGGTATCTCGTGCCATGCTCAATGAAAAAGACTTGCCAGATTTTTATTGGGCTGAAGCAGTTGCTACAGCAGTCTACATAATGAACAGGACTCCCAATGCAGCAATACATGGAATGACTCCAGAGGAGAGGTATACTGGTAGAAAACCAGATATTTCTCATTTGAAAATTTTTGGTTGCATTGCCTATGTACATGTGCCAGATGAGCTGAGATCCAAGTTGGATCCAAAAGCTGAGAAGTGCATCTTTATTGGTTACTCTCTGCAGCAAAAAGGGTATAGATGCTATAACCCTTCTACTCGTAAGTTTACAGTGAGCAGAGATGTTGTTTTTGATGAGATGAGTAGCTGGTATAAACCAGTAAATGTGATTGATGATGTAGATGCACAAAATGGTAATGCTGCACAGAATTCACAGCAGCAGTCACAAAATATTAGTGGACCTGGAGCGTCCTCTAGCAGTGGTTCACATTCTTCGCCATGGACAGGCAGATTGAGATCAGGAGAATCTTCTCAAAGTAATGCAGATAGTGGTATGTAGGTATCACGAAAAGGAAAAGAGAAGGTTGATCAGCCCATGTTTGATGTGAATGTAGGTCACTCTTATATGGATGGTGAATCCAGTGGCTCAGAACAGAGCATTGATGATGAGTTGGGTATTCCTTCTATTGTTACACCTGGAGTAAGGAAGACCAGGGATGTTTTGAGAGTACCTGGGAGTGAACCCACTTTGCGCAGGTCTACCAGAGTTAGGTATCCTGTGGATAGGCTGAAATATGATGGATTTACAGCCATTCACTATGCATATATGGGCAAGGTGATACAGGAACCAGAACCCACTTCTTTTGAGCAAGCCATGGGAAAAGAAAAATGGGAGAAAGCCATGGATGAAGAAATGGATGCCTTGGAAGCAAACGCTACATGGGAATTGGTACCTTTGCCTAAAGGTAAGAATGCAATTGGTTGTAAGTGGGTTTATAAGGTGAAGCACAATGTTGATGGTTCTGTGAACAGATACAAGGCAAGATTAGTAGTCAAGGGGTATGCACAAACATATGGCATTGACTATGAAGAAACATTCAGTCCGGTTGCAAGGATGGCAACCGTAAGAGCAGTCATTGCTATGGCTGCATCAAAGGGATGGTCTTTACATTAGATGGATGTAAAGAATGCCTTCTTGCATGGTGATTTGCAAGAAGAGGTCTATATGGAGCAGCCACCAGGTTATGTGCATGCTGTTTATCCTGAGTTTGTTTGCAGGTTGAAGAAAGCCTTGTATGGCTTGAAGCAAGTACCTAGAGCATGGTCTGACAAGATAGGACAGTATCTTGTCACTATTGGCTTTCAGATTTCCAAGGCAGATTTCTCACTTTATGTGAGAAAAACAGAGAATGGTATTATGCTACTTGTCATTTATGTTGATGATTTGATTATGACAGGTGACAGTGATGAAGATATCCTTCATGTGAAAATGCTATTGAAGCAGAAGTTTGAGATGAAGGATTTGGGAGAGCTGCGTTATTTCTTGGGCATTGAGGTGATTAGATCACCAAGTGGGATACAGCTCTTGCAGAGGCAGTATGGATTGGACATGCTGTCCAAATATGGGATGACAGGCTGTAAGCCTATTTTAGTTCCTTTGGAGCAGAATGTGAAGCTGAGCACAGATGCAGGTGAGCTTCTAGAAGACCCTACTATGTACAGACGCATAGTAGGAAGTTTGATTTATATGACTATTACCAGGCCAGATTTGAGCTATGCTGTTGGATTGGTAAGTCAGTTTATGCAGGCTCCAAGGAAACCGCATTTGGATGCGGCTAGACACATACTCAGGTATGACGTGAAGTCCACATTGCAGTATGGACTATTTTATGAGACTGGGGTTCAGATACAGTTGCATGGATACACTGATGCTGATTGGGCTGGTAGCATTTCTGATAGACGATCTACCAGTGGATATGTGTTCTCTTTTGGGAGTGCTGCAGTCACTTGGAGCAGCAAGAAACAACCTACAGTTGCCTTGTCAAGCACAGAGGCTGAGTACAGGGGTGCAGCAATGGCTGCATGTGAGGTAGCTTGGTTGCATAAGCTACTTTATGATATGCATCACTCTACAGATGGGCCAGTTGTCATCTATTGTGACAACGTGAGTAGTATACACTTGGCAAATAACCCAGTCTATCATGCTAGAACAAAGCACATTGAGGTGCATTATCACTATGTGCGAGAGAGGGTTTTACTAGGTCTTATTGATCTAGTTTATGTCAGCACAGAGGATCAGGTAGCTGACATATTCACGAAGGCATTGGGCGCAGAGAAGCTGCGCAAGTTCAGAGACCTGCTTGGTGTGCAAGAATTGGGATTGAGCTCGAGGGGGAGTGTTAAGATATCGAGCTCCACTCGTGATACGCCAGGGTGACCGTTGTGTATTTATGTCACCGACTTGTCAGTTGCAGACGCGGTTGGTACACCGCCCATGAATAATAGCTACATGATAGCTATCCTTATCTACTCTAGTTCGTGGCTCAGTTAGTATGCCACCTTAGTTAGTTGAGTTTGGTTTGAGACCCATATATAGGGTTCTTCTATTTCTTTGTACTTGAGTTCTTTTGGCTTACACAACTAAGAAGAGGAAAACTGTTTTCAGCCTCCACCCTTGTGTGTATTCCCCCCATTGTGCAAGCAAGAAAGCTACAAGTGAGACTCCTTCCCTCTCTCCCACAATCTTGACAGAGCAAACACCAACAGCTATCTCCAAAGAATTCTACCAAGGATTTACATCCTCTTCAATGAGACGATCATTGTGCATGGTGTGGCTTTCCAGCATGGATATAACCTGAAATAAGAGAAGTCCGTGAGTATTCATTGTGATAGGGTAGCCTATCAAAAACATATTGGGCAACCGGCAAGCTCCCACATTCCACCAGCATAGGGACAAAATAATTTCCAATGACTGCATTGGACTCCAGATTTTGTTGGCGCATATAGGCATGTAATTGCTTGGCATAATTGAGGTTCTTCTTCTGCCTATAGTCTTGCAGGATGCTTATCAACTCCTGCATTCCACAATCATCATGGTAATATAATTGTCAACTCAGCAGGAGACTCTGAGTGCTTTATTTGCAGTAGAAGAAGCAGCACTGGGCCTATGCATCCTCTGTCCTTTTGCAATTTACCATGAAAGGAGTTCCTCTGCTTCATCAATCCGTGGTGCAATGTCTAGAAACTCGAATAATCCATTCACTAGTACCTAGTGTCATATCTCCCTTTCTTCAAAAAGGGTGTTACATGCCTGAAGGCTAATGACAAATATTGCCTTGCAAGGAATACAACCTTCTTCTTGCATTTGTTTCTAGCACGATAAACTGCTTTCCACTTGACCTTGCTCAACATAGGCTGAAAGCATCTCATCATGCTCACCACTATGCCTCCAAACTCCTCCCCACTATACTCATACGTAGAAAATAAATGTAAACACAACAACTAAGTATGTACAAAGTATCCAATCACACACACAACTTTTGGGTGGTTTTCACACCTCGAATGCGCAGCAATACGACAAGGGTGATGAGGGTGAGATGTGGTATAGACTTTGGGATCCCAAGAAAAGAAAGATAGTACACAAAAATGACATCATCTTCCATGAAGATCGTATGCATAAGCAGCCCGAGAAGATTGAGGAAGTCAGAAGGGTTGTTTTCAGGGAGGATGTACCTTTTAGATAGTCATTTGTGCCCAGTGTGGACAGTAGCGCTGTCATGCAGAAAATAGCACAGAAGTTCGTGAATTTTTCACTCTTCACTAGGACACTAAGAGCGATCGGAGATACGATCAAGATTAGAACAAGACAACAACTTAATGACAAAGAACTAGTGTATTACAGTTTTACTCTAAGTATATCCCCAGAGCCAGATTAGAATACCATCACTCAATCAAGAGAGCTAAATCCATAGACATAATGCCAAGTCGAATATTCAATGGAATACAAGGGCTTTTATGATTAAATCCCAAAATCAAGTGCTGGTCTTCAAAAAAATCCAAGCAAGATCTAGACTCTTTGTAATAGACCTGGGGAAAGGGTTGGGCTTGAATGAGGAAGTGCAAATCTTTGAATAAAAGAAGTCATAGGCTTCCAATTCCCTACTCAAGAGAATTTCTACTTATTAAATCTTGTTAATGTTGTCCATCCATTGAAGTACAGAGATCCCTGTTGCAAAAAAATAGTTTTCTTCTCTTCTCATAGCTTAAGAAAGCTTTGCCATTAAAGCCCATGTGTTTCCACACCCCCCCCACGACAATCCAGTTCTAGGTATCTACCTATAAGTTTGACTCTCCCCCCAAATAGTGTGTCGATGCAATTCCCTCCTTCCTCTTGATAAAGCACAAAGCTTTATTATTAGCTTTTTCTTGTTTTTTCAAGTGTCGTCTGTTCCCCTTCTTTGCATACGACTGAATTCATGTCGACTCCTCCCAGTGCTCTGACTCTACCAAATTCAGTGCCGACGTTCCCCTGGCTCAGCGCATTTTTCACGTTTCAAAACACTTTAGATCCCTCAAATAACAAACAATCTCTTCCAGCTCTGCCTTTGCTTCATCCACACCTTTAACATCACTAAACTTGGTGTTTGACTCTAAGCTTGGCTGCACTTCCTCATTCAAGCCCAACCCTTTTCCCAGGCCTTTGTCCTCCATCTGCATGTTGTTGGCCTCTCAAAAATGGGTAGCAGACTTGATTGCTTATAGATGAAGACCTCCATGCAATTGTATGCATTAAAAGATTGACATCCTTTTTCATAATGATATTGCGCCATGCCATCCCTTGCCCAATCTCATAGCTATGACCATAGAAACACACGTAGCTAGGAATAGCACATGCTCATACAAAACTCGATAAACTTTCTTTTGAAATTTCTTCTTTAGAGCGGATTCTCATGTAAATTTTGGCCTTCATTATCCTGTGACCTAGCATCTAGTTGCATACACTCAAGAACTTGTCATCATTTTCAGATTTTTATTGGACTACACACAGAAACACAACAAGCATATTATTTGCACACGGATTTGTGCGTAAGTGCTACTTAGCGCGTAAAAAATCTTAGGTTGGATTCAAGCAACCACGCACCTGACAAATTGCAAAATAACAAGCAAACACAAGCACACAACTGAAAATAAAAAACCTAATGAGTGATGCTGACTAATGAAAGTCTTGGCGACAAGGCCCGCCCTTCGATTTGCAGTGGTGGATGCACATCGTCACAACAGCGTATACCTACTCTAAATACTCCTAAAAATGTAGGAAATGGTGCTCCAAATGACTAGCAAGTTATTGCCCATGATACACCACAGTTTCAGCCTGAAAACATGCGATTAGGACAGCCTGAACCGCTATGACAGCATGTTGGAATTTCATGACATCAACTTGTATATGCAGAGTTACAAGCTCATATTTCAGGACAACAACCCGTAAATGCAGATTTGCAGGTAGGTTGACTCGACCATTGAGACCACCTGAAAGGTTTGTTCCTAATGCATAGTATGTTGCAGATTATGCTTGGGTAAGTTACTCATGAATATATGTGTGTATCACATGGGTTCAAAAAAATGTATTTTTAAAATAATATTTTTATAAATTTTTTAATATAGATGGGTGTAATATAAATGTATTTTATACAGATTGAATAGAAAAGGATTATGTTTTATTCAGAAAAATTTCACAGATAAGGATATTCATAAATAGGCCTTGAAACGCACATGATGTAGAGAATATACATATTGTTAGAATATCAAGCTTCTGTTACTCTTCAATCAATCTATCTTTATGTGTGTGACCGATATTAGCTCGATACAACTGTACATGTGCGTGACATTCAATAAGTTGATGTAGTTAGTGACTTAACCATAGTTAGTCTAGGTTAGTCATACCTATGTGTGTAAGTCTCTTTTAGTTAGTTTGATTGAAGAATAATAGAAGAAGAATAACAGTGAGCTGAGGCTCATCTTTCGCTCCACTTTGTCTCTCCCCCTCTCTTCCAACATGATATCAGAGCTTGAATGCCTGAAGCTTGAAGGCTTGGCTCTGGCCATTTGACATCAAGACACCAAATCTGAAGAAAACATCATCCAAGAAGACTGTGCTTGCAGCCCGTTTTTTTGCAAAAGCTATATCTTGCTACAAAAATGGTTTTTGGAGAAATGGCCCACTTTTCTAGACCATTTTGATGTGGTCTACAACTTTGCAGAAGAATTTGTTTTCAAATTCCTCAAATTTTTTTGAGATATTCAACATAGACCTGTGCAGACTCGTTGTTTACTGCAGTAAACAATAGGTGATTCCAGGGCACTGGCAGCTTTCATTCTAACAATGTATATGCCCTTATTATCATGCATTTGAGAATGATATTGGAGTGTTAAATGCTTAGTTTTGGAGCTTATTTGCAAGCTAGAAACAATGAACTAGTTGTTGTCCTGAATTTGAAAACAATATACCTACAGGGTTGAAGTTTCTGTGATGCTTATTTGCTAGTGACAAATGCTTGGATCATACCACTTGAGTGATAGATGCTATTTGGGATATTGTGAGTGTTGAAAGTCCAAAGTTTGGACAGATGTGTTGCTCCTTATACCAAGGTACTAATTGGTTATTGTCTATCGGAAGGATACCTATCATCTTCACTTGAGATACATGCAATATATTCTGATCGGTTAGACATGTATCAACTCCTACATAGAGTGTCAAATGAATGAGATTTTTTGGGAATGTTTTGAGGTCTGAATACTCTTATTTTAATAGATAAAATACTACTGGTAATAGCAGTGGGCTGGCTGTATTTGGTACTGCTACTTATATATAGTACAAACATTGATACTTGTAAGGACATAGTTGGTTGCTCGGATGTTTTTCCACTACCATAGAATATTTTGAATTGATTTGAGCTTGGTTTATGGAAAATTTCTTGTGTTTTTTCATTATTGGAATACAGTTTACAGCAAGTAGGTTGTTAGGAAAATTGTCCTGAATTGCAGAAAACTGTCCTGAATAGCAAGAAACTGGTCTTGAACTGTAGGAAAAGGAGTCAGATACTTACAGGTTGTATACATCACTGAATACCTAAGCTGCAACTATGAAAAATTCTCAAGGCACTGACAATATCACTCAAATTGTGGAATAAAAGCTAGACAACAAAAATTTTGCTTTATGGAAGTTCCGTATGAAGAATTTTTTGGTTGGTAGAGGTTATTGGGACTTATGTACAAGTGATGAGGCTAAATCTGAAATGCATGAAAGGAATTCGACAAATGATCAGAAAAGGGCTCATAAGCTATGGACTAAGAGAGGATGCAAGGTGTTACATTGGTTTTCCTTATGTATATCAGATGCTATAGTTATACAGATTACTGGATGCAGTTCCCCAAAGGATGCATGGGACATACTCATGCAGAATTATGGAAATGTAACACATGCAAGAAAGATTTAGCTAAAGCAACAGTTCAGTTATGAATAGTAGAAGCATTCATACCTACACTACAGAGATCAAGAACATAGCCTAATCAAGAAGCATTCTCCCCCTGACTCTAAAGCCTCCAGATCCACGCTCTTTCATGTGTATTTGTGCCATGCCAGGCATTCTGTTGATGCTGTCCATAAGCATTTTGAGTGTCTCCTCAACCTCGAAAAGAGCCATGGCCTCTGCCACCTCTACCATGCTCGCTAGAGTAAATAACAATGTCTATGCTTTAAGATATACTAGAGTCTATATTCAGCCCAAGCTTAACTTCCTCATGTAGTAGCAAAGCAATTAGCTCATCCCAATTAGTGGATTGAGATTTAAAAAAAATAGACGTATCAAATACTTTATACTCTTTTCCAAGTCCATTGAATGTCACTGCAATCATATCATCCTTAGACACTAAAGATCCAATGGTAGCAAGCTAATTCACTATGCTCTTGATACCATTACTAGATCAAGAACACTACAGAGATATTTGTTGAATGTCTAGGAAAGGTAGAAGCATTCTCCCCCTACCTCTAAAGCCTCCAGAACTAGACAATCATTTGACTGCATAGATACCATTATTAGATCAAGAACACTACATAGATCAAGAACAGTTATGTGTGTACTGGGGATGACACCCCACATGACATTCAACACACATTAATTGTTCCGTTGTTGATGCCTAATGGCAAGAAAAAGAGCCTGCATGACTTACTACATGTACCAACAATAATCAAGAATCTTTTGTTAGTTGGATAGATGGCAGAACAGAATCTACAGGTGAGATTTAATAGAGATGGATGCTTTGTTGAAGAATATGGTAATGGCTGCAAATTGATTGCTAGAGGCCGAAGAGATGGCAGAATGTTTACTCTTGATGCATCAATTCCACAATTGAAAGTAGCCATGTTTGCACATTATGATGGTGCTACATGGGATGTTGAGATATGGCATAAGCGGATTGGCCATGTGAATGTACAAAGGCTGAAATCTATGTAGCAGAAGGAGATTGTGCTTGGACTACCTAAGTTCAAGTATCATGACTTTGGACATGTATGTGATGCATCTCAGTTTGGAAAGCAAGCATGGTTTCCATTTATGAGACATGTACGGAATAGCTCACGACCCTTGCAGTTGGTACATTCAGATGTATGGGGTCCATCTCATAATGCTTTGTTTGGTAGTGCTCGTTACTATGTGTCCTTCATTGATGATTTGAGTAGGTATACTTGGCTTTACATACTGAAACATAATGATGATGTGTTTGATGCATTCAAGGACTTCAAGAAGCATGCTAAAAATGAGTTGAGCTATAAAATTTTATGTCTTAAATCAGATGGAGGTGGAGAATATGTCTCTAATTACTTTGACAGGTACCTTACTAAACATGGGATCAGAAGACATTTAACTTGCAGCTATACACCGTAGCAAAATGGTGTAGCAGAAAGGAAAAATAGGGTACTGATGGAATCGGCAAGAGCTATGATAAATGAGAAGAGTTTGCCAAATGGTTATTGGGCTAAAGCAGTAGTGATTATTGTCTATGTGCTGAATAGAACCCCTACATTAGGGATTCATGATATAACTCCATATAAGAGGTTGTATGGTCATAAGCCTGACATTTCACACTTGAAGGTATTTGGCAGCATTGCATATGTGCATGTTCCTGATGAAAAGAGGAAGAAATTAGATCCTAAAGCTATCAAGGGTGTGTTCCTTGGTTATGCACAAGATCGAAAAGCTTACAAGTGTTTTGTACTGTCTACACATGAGACATTGATTTAGCACAGATGTTGTTTTTGACGAGCTAGCATCGTGGTATCGTAATCTTGTTGCAGTGGCTACTAATGGATCAACGAGCACTAGTAATACTGAAAATACACCTACAGTGAGTACATCTATGAGTGGTCTCAGAAGTGATGGGTCACCTACAATAAGACCTTGGTCAGGATGCTTGTAGAGTCGTACTCCTATGCCCACTGACATGGACATGTCAGTGAGGGGAAGATTGGATAAGGGAAAATAAAAGATGCTTGACGATGTGACAGGTCCACTTACAGTAGGTTATGAGTCATCTAACATCGACACTTTGGATAAAGAGTTGGGCATTCTGTCTATTATGACTCCTCGAGCAAGGCAGAGTCGTTACATACTGCCTCATGAGAGGCAAGCTCAGAGTGAGCCACAGTTACAGAGATTTGAGAAAGTCAAAAAACTAGTTGACAAGTTTATATACAATGGTTATTCAGCTTGCCATTATGCATATATGGCTAGTGTGAGAGGTTATGATGCAGTTACAGATGATAACTCGTGTGCTGCCATGGATGAGGAGTATGTAGCTCTGGCTGAAAATGAGATATGGGAATTGGTTCATTTGCCTAAAGGTAAAGTCCTCATTGGTTACAAATGGGTGTACAAGGTTAAGTGCAAGTTAGATGGTTCGTTAGAATGCTATAAGGCCAGGTTGGTTGCAAAAGGGTATGCACAACAATATCGCCTTGACTATGAGGAGACTTTCAATCCGGTGGCTAAAATGGCAACAATCTAAACTTTCATTGCTTTGGCAGCATGCAAAGACAAGAAATTATGGCAAATGGATGTCAAGAATTCTTTCTTGAATGGTGATTTGGTTGAGGAAGTATATATGGAGCAGCCTGAAGGCTATGTTCGCCCGAACTTTCCTACACATGTATATAAGCTGAAAAGGGATTTATATGGACTAAAACATGCACCTAGAGCATGGAATGCTCAGGTCAGTAGTTATTTACAATAACATGGATTTAGATTGGGTGATGCAGATCACAGTCTGTTCACGAAGAAGACAAATCATGGATATGTGTTTCTAGTGGTTTATGTAGATGATCATATCATCACTGGAGATGATGAAGATGGCATTGTTGAAATTAAATCATGTTTACAGGCTGCATTCATAGTCAAAGAACTTGGTGAACTAAAGTATTTTCTTGGGATTGAGGTAATCTCTATGCCTCAAGGTATATGGTTGCTACAGCAGTATACTCATGACCTGTTATAGAAGTATGGTATGGATGAATGTAAGCCTATGGAGACACCTCTTAATCGGAATGCCAAGATGCAGATTGATGTTGGGAATGTCATAGAGAATGTGACCATGTATTGACAGATGGTGGGCAGCTTGATATACTTGACTACCGTCCTGACTTATGTTATGTAGTGGGGTTGATTAGTCAGTTCATGTCGAAGCCTCGCAAACCACATTTAGATGTACTCATGAGGATCATGAGATATATAAAGGGTACTATAGATTATGGGATGTTTTATGCATATGGAAAAACTCTTGACTTGACAAGGTGTAATCTTCCCACTCGTGAATATTGACTTCCCGCACACTGCGTAAACCTCGTGCAAAGGTTATCTTTCATATTGGAATTGCCGGCAGTGTAATCTGTGACCTGCACGCGAGAAATCGGGACCTCCGCATTGGCAAAGCAAACCCGAGGGTTCAAACCCACAAATCACACGTAAACACCCTCTTGGGAGGGGCAAAATGGATATTATCAAGGCAAAAATAATAATTTTTAATCCCTTTTCCCCAGCCGATGCACGGCTGGAGGAGAGGGAGTGTGGGGGGGATGGACTTGGTGAAGTTGTGGACTGCATGAGCAGGGGGGGGAAGCCATGCAGTGGCCACGTGGTGGAGCTCTCCTCTCCCCCCCCTTGTCCTATATATACACCCTCTAAGGTGTTGAAGGGGGAGAGGGGGACAGACGGCTGCTGCCATCGCCGTGTTGGGAAGACGGAAAAGAAGGCTGCATGGGGAGAGAGAGGGAAGCTGCTGCCGTTGTCGATGCCGTGGCCTGGAGTGCGAGGGCTGGAGGAAGCTGAGGTCGACGCCGTGCTGCTCAGGGAGGCCGTCGAGAAGGGGGGGACAATCGTGATCTACCGCCCTACCGTGGAAGTCGCCGCCCAGGCTGGACGGCCAACACCTCCACTTGGGCCGCCATAGACCGTCAGGCCGCCGCCAATCCCCCTGACCAAGTCAACCCCCCATTCGACGACATCCTCCTTTATTAATTCCCCTTAATCATCACCTTAATCCCACGCTATCAGAGGAGATCAGAAGCTTCTCTAGGAAGCTTCTAAGGGATAAGGCCTTTGGGTCTTGTTCCTGCATACCTTCCCGGTTTTAAAACCGGGCTCCTAAAAGCTCCATTCCCACAAGCCTTCCCATAAGCCCCAACCCCACAAGCTCCCGGGTCTTCAAAGATCCAATTTTCGGTGAAGGAATCTCCTGCGTACAAGGGAGAAGGCACATCTCAAGGCTGTTCGGAGAAAGCGTAGAAGCGAGGGTAATCCGCAGAGTTTGTGATCACGCCTACGATGGCCCCCAAGAAGTCGCAAGGCATGCCTGCGGGAGGTTCTTCTCCTAGCATTCACGTGGACATCTCCCCGAGCCCACAAACCCAGGTTTTTACTATTGTGATTCCATACAAAAGTAATGCATTAAGCATGATAACTTCATGGATTAGGAAGCACCCGTGCATGTTCAAATTCACCTAGCCTAGTTAAATGCAATTGGGAAAATTGGTACTTTCAATGCTATAAACGCAAATTGTCTATCCATCTTACGACCTTAATAGTATGTTGCCTTGTCGTACTTTTCAAAGTGACGAGCCTAGAACACCTGTTGCCTATCATTATAAGGTTGGAATTGTTAAAGTGCACCGTTGACTAGACATGGAAAGACTAAGCGTATGTTGCATTTTTAGGCAACATCTTCCTTGTAATGAGTCATGAGTAAAAGTTAACACCCATAAGATGTTATCCGAAAAGAAATAGAAGAGCACGAAATTAATCTTATGGACTTGCAAGTGGCATGCAAAATGGAAAAAGTTAACACTAGCTTTAGTTTTGTATGAACTTCATTAACTTCATTGTAGCTAGGAGAAAGTTGCGTTTTGCATAGTCGTCATGCAAAAATTTCGTTCATCAGGAGCCGCATTTAGGAAAGGTTGCATGGTTTATCAAAGCATGAGATTCTAAAGTGTAGACAACAAGGTTGTAGGCATGATTATTTGATGTAAGTCCTAGTAGGACCTAGGAAAGTTAGTATCCAGATTATTATGCATTTTTACTTTACCAAGGAAAGATAGGGTTATTGTGAACCATGTGATGCGTAGAAGCAATGAATCGCATGTTTACATGTATTGGTGTAGTTGTAACTATTTTTCCTCCTTTAGATCTAGTTTACTATCTCTAGGAAAGGCTCATCCTTGTCGCAAGACAAGTATATTGAATTGTCTAAATCACCTAACCCACAAGGGATTCATATAGGCATGGTTCAGTCGATATGATAAATATCCCAAGTGCTAACTAGGGTTTAGCGCGATAAGGATTCGACCTAGTTTTACACTTGTTGTCAAGTCAAAACCCTCAAACCCAAAGATCATACCCACATTCACGAAATGTTGAGTCAATTGGATGCTCATGCATAAAACGATCTAAGCTTTCTACCCTAAGGATCACTCGTTCAAATGATGAAACTCCGATTGAGTTGGAAATTCCTAGGACCGTGGCCTAATATAATTAGGAATGGGTTGGGTAAGAAAACACCCTAAACCCTGCTTCTCGGCAGGAGATAATTCCATGACCAGAAAACGCCATTCAATGGGTGAAATGATCCCGTGGAATAGATGCAACACATGTGCAAAAAGTTGCAACATCGCATAGACTTGTGATTTGTTCACAATAGAGTTTTGCCATTTCTTGAACTGAGGCTGGCAAGTTATTGCGCAAAATTTAACTTACAAGAGGATGAGTAATCATCCTGTTACATCACCTTTCTTGGGGAATAATTGCCAAGAAAAAGGGGAGTTAGGTATTTGCCTGGAAGCAAATGACCAATCAATAAATTGAAGCGACATGGTCGCCAGGATTTGCTATTAATAAAACCTAAGGTATTGGTTAAGTTGGGTTAACAGGGTATGGCCCTAACCCAAGGACAAAAGGGTGAACAAACAAACCCTTTGGGATCTTGCCAAGTCGCAATTGATCCCAGATCGAATGCTGGATGCATTCGGAGAGAAAGATTCACTCCTTAACAGTTGGCCAAATAAACGACCACTGAAATTGATTGTGCTTGTAATAGTTTAGAAAGCACTGTTTGCATTATTTGCTCAAGGAACTAAAGGATGAAAAGATATCTAAATGCTTCAGGTTGAAGGCCTGAAGGGAGAGGCAGCTTCAGTTACCCCCGACTGCCTGCCTGACCCTAACCAAGGGGGTTGTTGACCGCGCCGGGAACGTGGACCGAACCCGCCGTGAGAGGTCTCTCCGTTGAGTTCTACTTGGAGCAGGAGGACGCTTGGGTGCCAGGGGGGGCTCTGGCCGTAAATCCCTCACCTTCCGGGTCGTGCACAAGAGGCTAACGTGACTCGGGATTGGATCTCGAGGCCCGCATAGTAGTCTACAGGCAGAAGCTTGGAATAGTGATCCTTGGCGGATTACTGGATAGCCTTCGGGCGGATTATGGACAAGCCTACGGGCGGAGCTCCTTGTATTTCAAAGATAAAATGATGAAATGATAATAAAGAAGTTGTTTGATATTGTTTTTCTATGTCACGTGATAAGATTACGTGAAGGAACCAGTGCTTAACAGGGATAATTAAAGAAGCTGATTGTTATATGTCAAATTAATGTGTTAGATAATTACATAACTAAAACAAACCGAGGAAAGTGCGGAGGATGGACCATGGGTCCGTCCTACGGATGGGTGGTCCCGGTTAGCCGGGAACTTTTCTCAAAAATCTCGAAGAACAGCGGAATGATCATCATTATCAAAACGAATAACGAGAACGATGACCTAGAGTTACATCTTACCCAATTTACGTTGTTTTAGGGGAACGGAATGGGACTATGCCTTATGGCAGAGAGGTTGAGCCTTGCATCCCTCTCGTTTCCCATTCTCCTTGAACCAAGTGCAGCGTGAATCCGCTTCGGACCTGGCGTTTCTGCGTAAAGTAGTTCGCTTGGGTCTGATGCTAGTTGCTGTTAGCTAATGACCAAACAGGAAAACCCAAATTCCGGTCGATCCTAAGTGGGAAACGGCCAGGATACTTCTGCTACGTGGCAGACACAGGAAGACCTAGATTGCAAAACCCGTAACATTCCATGGGAGTGCCGGGCGGAGTTTTCTAGACATCCTTTCCGATGGACTGCTAAGACGTGTCCTGGATGGTTCTAGTGGACACGTTACAGTTGGTATCAGAGCCGACCAACAACGGAATTGTTTTTATGAGATCTCAATTAAATGAAGTAAAGAAATTATTGCTGTCCAAACATTTCCTCATCTTCAATACTGTCTTGCAGAACTATGAAGCGTGGAATAAGTTTTTGGTGTTCTGGATCATGTTTATGACTGGAATGCATTCTCCGCATTATAGACAAAGAGTTGAAATGATGAACATCTTGGAGCAGATTTATAATCCATCACCTTTATATATAGAACAAAGATGGACTGGGTCTTCAGGAATCTACTACATAGCTGCCCACCGGTTCGCTTATCTACAGACCAACCTGAAAAGGATCAAGTGTCAAGATTGTGGGAGAGAAGGAAGGAGTCTCGCTTGAAGCTTTCTTGCTTGCACAATGGGGGAAGACACACAAGGGTGGAGGCTGAAAACAGTTTTCCTCTTCTTAGTTGTGTAAGCCAAAAGAACTCAAGTACAAAGAAATAGAAGAACCCTCTATATGGGTCTCAAAACCAAACTCAACTAACTAAGGTGGCATACTAACTGAGCCACGAACTAGAATAGATAAGGATAGCTATCATGTAGCTATTATTCATGGGCGGTGTACCAACCGCATCTGCAACTGACACGTCGGTGACATAAATACACAACGGTCACCCTGGCGTATCACGAGTGGAGCTCGATATCTCAACACTCCCCCTCGAGCTCAATCCCAATTCCTGCACACCAAGCAGGTCTCTGAACTTGCGCAGCTTCTCTGCGCCCAATGCCTTCGTAAATATGTCAGCTACCTGATCCTCTGTGCTGACATAAACTAGATCAATAAGACCTAGTAAAACCCTCTCTCGCACATAGTGATAATGCACCTCAATGTGCTTTGTTCTAGCATGATAGACTGGGTTATTTGCCAAGTGTATACTACTCATGTTGTCACAATAAATGACAACTAGTCCATCTGTAGACTGATGCATATCATAAAGTAGCTTATGCAACCAAGCTACCTCGCATGCAGCCATTGCTGCACCCCTGTACTCAGCCTCTGTGCTCGATAAGGCAACTGTAGGCTGTTTCTTGCTGCTCCAAGTGACTGCAGCACTCCCAAAAGAGAACACATATCCACTGGTAGATCGTCTATCAGAAATACTACCAGCCCAATCAGCATCAGTGTATCCATGCAACTGTATCTGAACCCCAGTCTCATAAAATAGTCCATACTGCAATGTGGACTTCACATACCTGAGTATGCGTCTAGCCGCATCCAAATGTGGTTTCCTTGGAGCCTGCATAAACTGACTTACCAATCCAATAGCATAGCTCAAATCTGGCCTGGTAATAGTCATATAAATCAAACTTCCTACTATGCGTCTGTACATAGTAGGGTCTTCTAGAAGCTCACCTACATCTGTGCTCAGCTTCACATTTTGCTCCAAAGGAACTGAAATAGGCTTACAGCCTGTCATCCCATATTTGGACAGCATGTCCAATCCATACTGCCTCTGCAAGAGCTGTATCCCACTTGGTGATCTAATCACCTCAATGCCCAAGAAATAACGCAGCTCTCCCAAATCCTTCATCTCAAACTTCTGCTTCAATAGCATTTTCACATGAAGGATATCTTCATCACTGTCACCTGTCATAATCAAATCATCAACATAAATGACAAGTAGCATAATACCTTTCTCTGTTTTCCTCACATAAAGTGAGAAATCTGCCTTGGAAATCTGAAAGCCAATAGTGACAAGATACTGTCCTATCTTGTCAGACCATGCTCTAGGTGCTTGCTTCAAGCCATACAAAGCTTTCTTCAACCTGCAAACAAACTTAGGATGAACAGCATGCACATAACCTGGTGGCTGCTCCATATAGACCTCTTCTTGCAAATCACCATGCAAGAAGGCATTCTTTACATCCATCTGATGTAAAGACCATCCCTTTGATGCAGCCATAGCAATGACTGCTCTTACGGTTGCCATCCTTGCAACCGGACTGAATGTTTCTTCATAGTCAATGCCATATGTTTGTGCATACCCCTTGACTACTAATCTTGCCTTGTATCTGTTCACAGAACCATCTGCATTGTGCTTCACCTTATAAACCCACTTACAGCCAATTGCATTCTTACCTTTAGGCAAAGGTACCAATTCCCATGTAGCATTTGCTTCCAAGGCATCCATTTCTTCATCCATGGCTTTCTCCCATTTTTCTTTTCCCATGGCTTGCTCAAAAGAAGTGGGTTCTGGTTCCTGTATCACCTTGACCATATATGCATAGTGACTGGCTGTAAATCCATCATATTTCAGCCTATCCACAGGATACCTAGTTCTCGTAGACCTGCGCAAAGTAGGTTCACTCCCAGGTGCTCTCAAAACATCCCTAGTCTTCCTTACTCCAGGTGTAACAATAGAAGGAATACCCAACTCATCATCAATGCTGTGTTCTGAGCCACTGGATTCACCATCCACATAAGAGTGACCTGCATTCACATCAAACATGGGCTGATCAACCTTCTCTTTTCCTTTTCGTGATACCTGCATACCACTATCTGCATTACTTTGAGAAGATTCTCTTGATCTCAATCTGCCTGTCCATGGCGAAGAATGTGAACCAATACTAGAGGACGCTCCAGGTCCACTAATATTTTGTGACTGCTGCTGTGAATTTTGTGCAGCATTACCATTTTGTGCATCTACATCATCAATCACATTTACTGGTTTATACCAGCTACTCATCTCATCAAAAACAACATCTCTGCTCACTGTAAACTTACGAGTAGAAGGGTTATAGCATCTATACCCTTTTTGCTGCAGAGAGTAACCAATAAAGATGCACTTCTCAGCTTTTGGATCCAACTTGGATCTCAACTCATCTGGCACATGTACATAGGCAATGCAACCAAAAATTTTCAAATGAGAAATATCTGGTTTCCTACCAGTATACCTCTCCTCTGGAGTCATCCCATGTATTGCTGCAGTGGGAGTCATGTTCATTATATAGACTGCTGTAGCAACTGCTTCAGCCCAATAAAAATCTGGCAAGTCTTTTTCATTGAGCATGGCACGAGATACCTCTCCAATATGCCTGTTTTTCCTTTCTGCAATTCCATTTTGTTGTGGGGTATAACTGCATGAATATTGCTGCTTTATGCCATGCTCCTGCAAGAACTTTGCAAACTCATTTGAGAGGTACTCTCCCCCTCCATCTGACCTTAGGCATTTTATTTGCAGACCTGTTTCTTTTTCAACCATAGCTTTAAGGGTTTTGAAATGCCCAAACACTTCACTTTTCTTTTTCATAAAATACACCCAAACTTTTCTGCTATAGTCATCAATAAACGTGACAAAATAATGACAGCCTCCAAGAGATGCAGCTTTCGTAGTCCACACATCAGAGTGGATTAATTCCAATGGCTTCTTACTCTCTTGAACATGTCTAGGAAATGGTTTCCTTGCCTGTTTTCCAAACTGACAGGCTTCACATACCTTATGCATTTCTGCAACCTTGAATTTTGGCAAACCTGCAACAATATTTTGGGCCTGCATTGATTTAAGTCGTTGTACATTAACATGACCAATGCGTTTATGCCAGATATCAATATCTGCAACTACACCGGTCCCATGTGCAAACATTGCTGCACTCAATTCAGACATGTCTGCATCCAGTGTAAACATTCTGCCCTTCTTCTTTCCTTTTGCTATCAAGCGACCTTTATTTTTCATATCCTCAACAAAGCATCCATGAGGATTAAATCTGACCTGCAAGCCCTGCTCAACCATTTGACCGACAGAAACCAGATTCTTGGTGATATTCGGGACATGAAATACATCGGACAAGTATTTCTTTTTTCCATCCTGCATAGACAATGGAATTTTTCCAATCTGCACAATAGGATGTGCAGTATCATCACCAGTCTCCACAAATCCTAGTTTTTCCATTTCCCTTGCATCCTCCATCCATTCTGCATGACCTGTCATGTGGTTTGATGCACCTGAGTCAACATACCATACATCATTTCTTTCTTTTGCACTTGTCACAGAATTGTTCATGTGCTGCACCATGAACAAATGCTCATTTCTGTCATCACCCTGTCTGCTAGAAGATGCATAATTCCCTTGTTGCAGTTTTCCATTCATGATGTCATTCTGCTTTTTATAGCAGTCTTTAGCCATATGACCCATTTTACCACAATAGTAGCATTCAACATTACTGTTTGCATTTTGGCCTCTTTGCCATCCACCACGACCTCTTTGGCTCCCCCTGCCTCTAGAGTTACCACGTCCTCCTCCATAGGACTGGTTTTCTTGAGTTTGCTGCATACTCTGATTTCTACCACGGCCTCCAAATCGGCCTCCTCTACCTCTGCCTCTACCTCTTCCAGCATTTGAGTAGAAGACAGCTTCTTTTGAAGTTCCTCCTGAAGAAGATGCACCACCATTTCTCTGCTCCTCAGAAATTAGAAGAGCAATCAACTCCTCAAAATCAGGAAATCTTTCACGAACTGAAATGGATGTCCGAAACTGTGCATAATCCTTTCCTAGACCATTCAAGGTCACGGAAACTAAATCATCATCTTCCACTGGCGACCCAATGGAAGCAAGTGCATCTGCAATCTTCTTCACCTTCATGTGGTAGTCGTTGATGCTCATACTTTCTCTCTGCACATTATGCAACTCTTGCTTGAGCTGCATTTTCCTGGCTTGTGTATTTGTGCTATACATTTTTGACAAAGTATCCCATGCCTCCTTTGGCGTACTTGCATCCTGAATATGCACAATCATAGAGTCCGAAATACTGATAGACAGCCAGTACATAACTTTCCTGGCTCTCTCATGCCATGCTTTGAATGCCTGCATTTGCTGTTGATTGGGAACATCAGGAAGAATTGGTTCTTCTTCATTTCCTGCAACAAATTCCCAATATCCTTTTCCCATAAGGAAATTCGTCATTCTAAACTTCCATGCTTGGAAGTTGTTCTTGTCAAGTTTTTCAGTGACAATCTGGGAAAGAGAATCAGATGCCATTACAGAAGACTGCAAAAAATTCTGTCACTGCAAAAACCACAGCTTCACCCTCACAAGGGAAAAACTGTAAAACTGGCGAAAGTGGTGTTTGACCACACAGTCACTTCCTAGTGACGATTTTGCATAAACAGGAACCAAGGATGATTCTGTAACCCAATGTCTTTGCACACAAGCATACGATGCAATTTCTGTGGTAACTTTTCACCAACCTGTAGAGCAGTGGTTGCAAAGCATAAAACAGGGCTTTCTTCTGAGTGCGTGCAGAAAACTTCCGCCTCCAAAACAGGCCCCGAAATGGCCTCAAATCAAAAAAACAGGGTCGCCAAGGGCTAATGCCCTCTCCCGCAGTATATACTACCCTCTTGCTTCACCGCGAAGGGCGTCTCAACCTGAGACAATGCACTCCTGCAATTTCCGGTTGTGCTGCCTGCACAGATCTGCTCCCAAAACAGAAAATGAAAGCAACACTGCTCCTCTTACCAGAACACCGCGAGCTTGGCTTGCTTTCTTGAGCTCCTTACCACGAACAAGGCTCTGATACCATGTCAAGATTGTGGGAGAGAAGGAAGGAGTCTCGCTTGAAGCTTTCTTGCTTGCACAATGGGGGAAGACACACAAGGGTGGAGGCTGAAAACAGTTTTCCTCTTCTTAGTTGTGTAAGCCAAAAGAACTCAAGTACAAAGAAATAGAAGAACCCTCTATATGGGTCTCAAAACCAAACTCAACTAACTAAGGTGGCATACTAACTGAGCCACGAACTAGAATAGATAAGGATAGCTATCATGTAGCTATTATTCATGGGCGGTGTACCAACCGCATCTGCAACTGACACGTCGGTGACATAAATACACAACGGTCACCCTGGCGTATCACGAGTGGAGCTCGATATCTCAACATCAAGTGGTTGGAAGACTTGAAAGTCGTGAAGCTGTTTATTTTTTGTGGAAGCTCACGTAAATTCGACTTTGCATATTCAAGGTCGGAGGGTTGAATTGAACTCATATGTATATGAGGAAGTAACCCGTGTAATCCCAGCCGACAGGATTAAGGTGTTGGGCCACCATGAGAAGTATGGATTCCAGCGGAAAGGATATCCTGAACTTCCAATGAATTATCGATTCCTAAAGATCTATGACCCAAAACCCTACTATTACACAGTTCCTGTAAACAAATGTAATAAAACGTTGTTCTCCCCAAACTGAATGTAATGATTGGATTATCATCACATGAGATGTTATATAAGGCTACGCCCATGTAAATATAAATAAGGACTTCATTTATCAATATCCGACTGTGCACCAGAGTTGTTAAAAAAGTTAAATAGCTTCATGATTTACAAGATAGCTGATCTAAAGATAAGCTAACGTCAATTATCAGGTAATAACATTAAGAAAACTTTTACCCAGGCACAACCCCAGGTACAGGTTCCAAATTCGCCCCCTACATCAAGTACTGCTGTGATCCAGGAGAAGAAGTTCCTCCTCAAGCAGATAAAGCCACCCGAGTTTGACGGGAGAGGCAGATTCGTCCAGTCTGATGCTGAAATTTGGATTGAATCTATGGAGGACTACTTTGAAGCAGCTGGTACTGCGCCTACCAATCAGGCCATGCTCGCCAAATTAAAACTCACCGGCGAAGCTAGACTATGGTGGAAACAATGGTGCAGGGATCAAGGGACTTCAGAGGGGTCCGTCACCTGGGAGAAGTTAAAGAAAGCCGTGCAGGGGAGATATTTGCCACCTGCATATCGTACACAAAAAATGAATGAATTCTACGAGCTAAAACAACTAGGACTCACCCTTGACGCATACTACTCTAAATTTGTCTCGCTCTTAAAGTATGCACCACAGATGGACATGACGCAGCAGGTGTCCAAATTTTGCGCGGGCTTAAATCCACCCGTAAATACCCATCTCGAATCTATGCGTCCGTCAGATCTTCAGGATTCACTCATTCGAGCGGCACCTATAATTCAGGAAGTGCAAGCTAGACCAAGGGGTAACAAAAATTGGTCCTATAGCGACCCGAACAGAGGAACATTCAGACCCCAAGTGAAGAGAGTCCAAGGTCACAATCAGGGACAAAGGAAGAAAGCAAGAACAAACAACGTCAACAACTTTGTTCCTACTCAAAGTAATGGCCGAAACCTCCGATGTTTCCACTGTAACGAACTCGGTCACTTCAAAAGGCAATGTCCCAAGCTCAGGGAGGGACATCGTCAAGGTGTAGGCCGTGGTCAAGGAGCCGCCACCCGTGGAAGAGGAAGAACTGCCTGTATTACCAATAGGCAAAGATGCGAAGCAGAAGAAGAGGAAGATCCGACTATGGAGGCAGAATTTGAAAGAGCGACAGTCCATGCCGCTTTACACAAGAAGGGCCCGAATACCTTACTTGTGGAATTGGCAAACGGTCGTGAGGTAACTTGTACCAGGCAAACTGTTAAGGAAGAATTCTTTCTGGGAGGAAAGAAAACCTCAGTCAAATTCAGAGTCATGAATTTAGGTATCCATGAGTGTCTACTCGGGATGGATTGGCTTAAGCCTAATGACACCCACATCCATTGTGGAAAGGGTCAAGTTTCCTTTCGAAACTCTGAAAGGGAGTTTGTTACAACTCAAGGTGAGGCAGGAGTGCCAAGAATCTAGTTAGCCAAAGTATCGCGGATCATAAAAGGAGTTAGAAAGGGATTACCTGTTTACCTGATCAAACTCAACAAGTTAGATCAAAAGCAAGAGTCTCATGAGGGACCCTCTTGGCTAAAGGAATACGCTGATGTATTCCCTGAGGAATTGACTGAACTTCCGCCTCCAAGAGGAGTTGATCATGAAATAAGGCTAGTGCCTGGAGCTGCACCAATTGCAAAGAGACCTTATAGAATGTCCATACCGGAAGCTATTGAGTTGAAGGAACAACTCAAGCAACTGTTAGATCAGGGTTACATTAGGCCTAGCAACTCACCATGGGGAGCTCCAGTACTATTCTAGAAAAAGAAAGATGGGACACTTCGACTATGTATTGATTACCGTGGGTTGAATCAATCAACAGTCAAGAACAAGTATCCTATTCCTAGAATAGATGAGCTTCTTGATCGCCTTCAAGGTGCAAAGATCTTCTCCAAAATTGATCTCAGGTCAGGTTACTATCAAATAAGGATCAAGGATGAAGATATTCCAAAAACGGCATTCAATACAAGATATGGGCACTTTGAGTCCTTGGTTATGTCATTCGGTCTTACAAATGCACCTGCCACCTTCAATAGATTAATGCAGGATATTTTTAGACCATATCTTGATGATTTCGTGCTTGTCTTCTTCGATGACACTTTAGTCTATTCTAAACAGGAAGAAGATCATGAACCTCAACTACGGATTGTTCTTGAGACAATGAGGTCTCATAAGCTGTATGCTAAAATGAAGAAGTGTGCATTCTTCAAGTGTCAGATTGAATATCTAGGATTCATAGTATCATCAGAAGGAATATCAGTAGACCCAGCCAAAGTCATGGATGTGCTTGAATGGCCAATACCAATATCCATTAAAGAAATATGTAGCTTTCTTGGCTTGACAGGATGGTATAGGGTCTTTATCAAAAACTATGCTTTGATTGTAGCACCTCTTACCGACTTACTAAAGAAGCAGACTTCTATTACATGGTCAACTCCTGAACAAAATAGCTTCGACCAATTGAAGCAATGTTTGGTATCAGCACCTATTCTAAAACTTCCTGACCTCAATAAGGAGTTCGAGGTAGTAACTGATGCTAGCATTCTTGCCTTGGGGTGTGTACTTATGCAGGAAGGTCATCCAGTAGCATATTCTTCAAGGAAATTGAAGAGTCATGAAAAGAATTATGCCACGCATGATCTGGAATTATTATCTGTCATCCATGCTCTAAAGCTTTGGAGACACTACCTGTTGGGTAACAAGTTTACTCTAGTAACCGATCATAAGAGTCTCAAATGGATTTTTACCCAGAACGAGCTCAACATGAGGCAACGTCGGTGGATTGAAGTATTGGAGGAGCATGATTTTGAAATCAAGTACCGACTAGGGAAAGAGAATGTAGTTGCCGATGCACTCAGTCGCAAGGCATTCCTAAATTCCCTAATCTTACAAAATCCATCAACGGCCAGATCTCTAGCTACAAAGGTATCTATGCCAAGCAACCCTATACTAGAACTAGCTAGAGAGGAAGCAAGCCATGATTTGGCCTACCAAAAAATGATAAAAGAAATATCTACCAAGGAGCAGAATCTGAAGTCACAAGCTAAGTATCGGGAATTTTCCATTGATAATGGACTTGTCTACTACAGAACAAGGCTATGTATACCGACAAGCCAGTCACTTAAGCAGAAGATATTATGGGAAGCTCATGATTCCCCTTTCGCAGGACATCCTGGCTATGCAAAAACTCTTAATGTAGTTAGGAAAAGCTACCATTAGGAGAGGCTCAAAGGTGACGTTCTTAAATATGTCACTGAATGTTTGTCTTGCCAACGTATCAAAGCTGAACATGTCATGATGCCAGGAAAATTGCAACCACTTGACATTCCCCAAATGAAATGGGAATTCATCAGTATGGATTTTGTTGTGGGCTTACCCCAAGTCCAAGGAGGATACAATTCCATTATGGTTGTGGTTGACATGCTTACCAAGGTTGCACACCTGATTCCAATAAAGACAAACTATAAAGCCTCTGACATTGCAAGATTGTTTATCAAGGAAATATTCAAGCTACATGGGTTACCTAAAAGAATCTTTAGTGATCGAGATTCTCTCTTCACATCACACTTCTGGAGAGCTATCTTTGAAGTTATTGGGACTCAACTCTGTTTTAGCACTGCCTACCATCCCCAAACGGATGGACAAACAGAGCGAGTGAATCAAATCATTGAGGATATTCTTAGGGCATACTGCTGTCGAGAGCCGAAGAGGTGGATTCAATACTTGCCGTTAGTAGAATTTGCCTACAATGCTTCTTACCAGCAGAGCATTCAAATGACCCCTTTCCAGGCATTGTATGGACATGATTGTCGAAGTCCCCTAAACTTTTCTGATCCAACCCTAAGAGTTGAAGCTTCAAGACAAATGTTGGAGGACATGGATGACCAAATAAGGTCAATAAGACAAGACATACAAGCAGCCAAGGATAGACAAAAGGCATATGCAGATTTGAAACGTCAAGAGAGGATCTTCCGAGAAGGAGACATGGTCTTCATTCGTGTACGCCCTAAAAGGAGTTCTCTATCTCTAGGAGAATGCAAGAAGCTAAGTCCAAGGTATTGTGGGCCGTATAAAATCCTCAAATGCCTGGGACCCAATGCTTATAAATTGCAACTTCCTGATAACCTAAAAATTCACAATGTATTCCATATTAGTCTCTTAAAAAAATATGTACCCAACCCTAATCGTGTACTTGATGACCAACAAATTGTAATGCCTAGTCAAGGAGTCCTTGAACTAAGACCGGATAAGATTTTAGATGTTAGAGAGAGACAATTAAGATCTAGAACCTTGAAAGAATGCCTCGTACAGTGGAAAGATTATCGCGAAGAGGATGCTACTTGGATAGATGAAATCTCTCTCAACCATCAATATCCCTAGTTTATTTCGAGATGAGGACATCTCGATTCTTCTAAGGGGGAGAGAATGTAATATTCCCACTCGTGAATATTGACTTCCCGCACACTGCGTAAACCTCGTGCAAAGGTTATCTTTCATATTGGAATTGCCGGCAGTGTAATCTGTGACCTGCACGCGAGAAATCGGGACCTCCACATTGGCAAAGCAAACCCGAGGGTTCAAACCCACAAATCACACGTAAACACCCTCTTGGGAGGGGCAAAATGGATATTATCAAGGCAATTTTTTTTTATTTTTATCCCTTTTCCCCAGCCGATGCATGGCTGGAGGAGAGGGAGTGTGGGGGGGGATGGACTTGGTGAAGTTGTGGACTGCATGAGGAGGGGGGGGAAGCCATGCAGTGGCCACGTGGTGGAGCTCTCCTCTCCCCCCCCTTGTCCTATATATACACCCTCTAAGGTGTTGAAGGGGGAGAGGGAGACAGACGGCTGCTGCCATCGCCGTGTTGGGAAGACGGAAAAGAAGGCTGCATGGGGAGAGAGAGGGAAGCTGCTGCCGCTGTCGATGCCATGGCCTGGAGTGCGAGGGCTGGAGGAAGCTGAGGTCGACGCCGTGCTGCTCAGGGAGGCTGTCGAGAAGGGGGGGAGAATCATGATCTGCCGCCCTACCGTGGAAGTCGCCGCCCAGGCTGGACGGCCAACACCTCCACTTGGGCCGCCATAGACCGTCAGGCCGCCGCCAATCCCCCTGACCAAGTCAACCCCCCATTCGACGACATCCTCCTTTATTAATTCCCCTTAATCATCATCTTAATCCCACGCTATCAGAGGAGATCAGAAGCTTCTCTAGGAAGCTTCTAAGGGATAAGGCCTTTGGGTCTTGTTCCTGCATACCTTCCCGGTTTTAAAACCGGGCTCCTAAAAGCTCCATTCCCACAAGCCTTCCCATAAGCCCCAACCCCACAAGCTCCCGGGTCTTCAAAGATCCGATTTTCGGTGAAGGAATCTCCTGCGTACAAGGGAGAAGGCACATCTCAAGGCTGTTCGGAGAAAGCGTAGAAGCGAGGGTAATCCGCAGAGTTTGTGATCATGCCTACGATGGCCCCCAAGAAGTCGCAAGGCATGCCTGCGGGAGGTTCTTCTCCTAGCATTCACGTGGACATCTCCCCGAGCCCAAAAACCCAGGTTTTTACTATTGTGATTCCATACAAAAGTAATGCATTAAGCATGATAACTTCATGGATTAGGAAGCACCCGTGCATGTTCAAATTCACCTAGCCTAGTTAAATGCAATTGGGAAAATTGGTACTTTCAATGCTATAAACGCAAATTGTCTATCCATCTTATGACCTTAATAGTATGTTGCCTTGTCGTACTTTTCAAAGTGACGAGCCTAGAACACCTGTT
This sequence comes from Lygodium microphyllum, assembly GCF_053477565.2. NCBI lineage: Eukaryota > Viridiplantae > Streptophyta > Polypodiopsida > Schizaeales > Lygodiaceae > Lygodium > Lygodium microphyllum. Next base: position 114,092,659 of record NC_141164.1, on the reverse strand, counting down.
GCCTATCATTATAAGGTTGGAATTGTTAAAGTGCACCGTTGACTAGACATGGAAAGACTAAGCGTATGTTGCATTTTTAGGCAACATCTTCCTTGTAATGAGTCATGAGTAAAAGTTAACACCCATAAGATGTTATCCGAAAAGAAATAGAAGACCACGAAATTAATCTTATGGACTTGCAAGTGGCATGCAAAATGGAAAAAGTTAACACTAGCTTTAGTTTTGTATGAACTTCATTAACTTCATTTTAGCTAGGAGAAAGTTGCGTTTTGCATAGTCGTCATGCAAAAATTTCGTTCATCAGGAGCCGCATTTAGGAAAGGTTGCATGGTTTATCAAAGCATGAGATTCTAAAGTGTAGACAACAAGGTTGTAGGCATGATTATTTGATGTAAGTCCTAGTAGGACCTAGGAAAGTTAGTATCCAGATTATTATGCATTTTTACTTTACCAAGGAAAGATAGGGTTATTGTGAACCATGTGATGCGTAGAAGCAATGAATCGCATGTTTACATGTATTGGTGTAGTTGTAACTATTTTTCCTCCTTTAGATCTAGTTTACTATCTCTAGGAAAGGCTCATCCTTGTCGCAAGACAAGTATATTGAATTGTCTAAATCACCTAACCCACAAGGGATTCATATAGGCATGGTTCAGTCGATATGATAAATATCCCAAGTGCTAACTAGGGTTTAGCGCGATAAGGATTCGACCTAGTTTTACACTTGTTGTCAAGTCAAAACCCTCAAACCCAAAGATCATACCCACATTCACGAAATGTTGAGTCAATTGGATGCTCATGCATAAAACGATCTAAGCTTTCTACCCTAAGGATCACTCGTTCAAATGATGAAACTCCGATTGAGTTGGAAATTCCTAGGACCGTGGCCTAATATAATTAGGAATGGGTTGGGTAAGAAGACACCCTAAACCCTGCTTCTCGGCAGGAGATAATTCCGTGACCAGAAAACGCCATTAAATGGGTGAAATGATCCCGTGGAATAGATGCAACACATGTGCAAAAAGTTGCAACATCGCATAGACTTGTGATTTGTTCACAAGAGAGTTTTGCCATTTCTTGAACTGAGGTTGGCAAGTTATTGCGCAAAATTTAACTTACAAGAGGATGAGTAATCATCCTGTTACATCACCTTTCTTGGGGAATAATTGCCAAGAAAAAGGGGAGTTAGGTATTTGCCTGGAAGCAAATGACCAATCAATAAATTGAAGCGACATGGTCACCAGGATTTGCTATTAATAAAACCTAAGGTATTGGTTAAGTTGGGTTAATAGGGTATGGCCCTAACCCAAGGACAAAAGGGTGAACAAACAAACCCTTGGGGATCTTGCCAAGTCGCAATTGATCCCAGATCGAATGCTGGATGCATTCGGAGAGAAAGATTCACTCCTTAACAGTTGGTCAAATAAACGACCACTGAAATTGATTGTGCTTGTAATAGTTTAGAAAGCACTGTTTGCATTGTTTGCTCAAGGAACTAAAGGATGAAAAGATATCTAAATGCTTCAGGTTGAAGGCCTGAAGGGAGAGGCAGCTTCAGTTACCCCCGACTGCCTGCCTGACCCTAACCAAGGGGGTTGTTGACCGCGCCGGGAACGTGGACCGAACCCGCCGTGAGAGGTCTCTCCGTTGAGTTCTACTTGGAGCAGGAGGACGCTTGGGTGCCAGGGGGGGCTGTGGCCATAAATCCCTCGCCTTCCGGGTCCTGCACAAGAGGCTAACGTGACTCGGGATTGGATCTCGAGGCCAGCATACTAGTCTACGGGCAGAAGCTTGGAATAGTGATCCCTGGCGGATTACTGGATAGCCTTCGGGCGGATTATGGACAAGCCTACGGGCGAAGCTCCTTGTATTTCAAAGATAAAATGATGAAATGATAATAAAGAAGTTGTTTGATATTGTTTTTCTATGTCACGTGATAAGATTACGTGAAGGAACCAGTGCTTAATATGGATAATTAAAGAAGCTGATTGTTATATGTCAAATTAATGTGTTAGATAATTACATAACTAAAACAAACCGAGGAAAGTGCGGAGGATGGACCATGGGTCCGTCCTACGGATGGGTGGTCCCGGTTAGCCGAGAACTTTTCTCAAAAATCTCGAAGAACAGCGGAATGATCATCATTATCAAAACGAATAACGAGAACGATGACCTAGAGTTACATCTTACCCAATTTACGTTGTTTTAGGGGAACGGAATGGGACTATGCCTTATGGCAGAGAGGTTGAGCCTTGCATCCCTCTCGTTTCCCATTCTCCTTGAACCAAGTGCAGCGTGAATCCGCTTCGGACCGGGCGTTTCTGCGTAAAGTAGTTCGCTTGGGTCTGACGCTAGTTGCTGTTAGCTAATGACCAAACAGGAAAACCCAAATTTCGGTCGATCCTAAGTGGGAAACGTCCAGGATACTTCCGCTACGTGGCAGACACGGGAAGACCTAGATTGCAAAACCCGTAACATTCCATGGGAGTGCCGGGCGGAGTTTTCTAGACATCCTTTCCGATGGACTGCTAAGACGTGTCCTGGATGGTTCTAGTGGACATGTTACACAAGGTTTACTAATGCTAATTGGACTGGTTGTGCCTATGACAGGAGGTACATTTGGATTGGGTAGCAGTATGATAAGTTTGGCAGAGTAAGAAATAGCCTATTGTTGCATTGTCTAGTATAGAAGCTGAGTACAAAGGAGTTTCCTTAGTGGCTTGCGAAGCAGTTTGGTGTGACCAACATTAGCTGGATATAGATGTACATGTGTGATCGACGTTAGCTGGATATAGATGTACATGTGTGACTAACATTAGTTAGATACAGATGTACGTGTGTGTGACATTCAATAAGTCAGTGTAGTCAATGACTTAACCACAGTTAGTCTAGGTTAGTCATACCTATGTGTGTAAGTCTCTTTCAATTAGTATGATGGAAGAATAATGGAAGAAGAACAACAATGAGCTGAGGCTCATCTTTCACTCCACTCTATCTCTCCCCCTCTCTTCCAACACATATAGTAACTTTCCCAAGACACTACAAGGGAATGGGGCAATAGCGACGGCCATTTGCGATGCAAAAAAGCGGTGTCGCTAAAAATGTCGCTATATGCGTCGCTATTTGCGTCGCTATTTGCGTCTCTATTTGCGTCGCTAATATTAGCGTCGCTATTTGCGTCTCTATTTGTGTTGCTATTTGCGTCGCTAATATTAGCGATGCAAATAGTGACGCAAATAGAGACGCAAATAACGACGTAAATAGAGACGCATATAGCGACGTTTTTAGCGATGCAAATAGAGACACAAATAGCGACGAAAATAGCGATGCTAATAGCGACGCAAATAGAGACGCAAATAGCGACGTAAATAGCGACGCAAATAGCAACGCCAGTCTGGGAAAAAAGTTTTGAAAACCCGAGCATAACATTCGCCGAGAAAACATTTGCGAGAAAGAATGAAAGAGAGAGCGAGAGAGCTTAAAGCTTTGCGAGAGAGAGAGAGAGAGAGAGAGAGAGAGAGAGAGAGAGAGAGAGAGAGAGAGAGCTCATCACCATGCCGCCACCGCTATATATGAAGAAGAAAGAGAAGTGTGCAACGGAGAAGGGAGGGAAGGTGCAAAGAGAATGTACAAAGGGTTTCATCTTCAGGCCTTTGAGGTAGGTACATTGCCTCTTCTTGCTTTATTTTTGTGTTATCTTGTTTTCTTTTTTTGTTTTTCTTTGCAAAGAGATACATGGAAAGAGAGGGAGGGAGGAAATAAGGGAGAAGAATGAAGGGAGAGAAAGAGAGAAAAATGTAGAGAAAGGAAATAAAGAGAAAGAGGAAGAGAGAAATGAGAGATGAAGGGAGGGGGAGAGGATGAGTGAGAGAAACAACGAGAGAGAGAGGGGGAAAAACAAAGAGAGAGGAAACAAAGAAAGGGAAATAGAGAGATAAAGAGAGGGGGAGAGAAATAGAGAGAGGGAGACGGGAGGGGAGGAGAAATAGAGAGAGGTAGAGGGAAGGAAGAGAGGAGGAGGACGTAGAAAAGAAGGGTGAGGTGAAGAGAGGAAGGAGAGTGAAAAGAAGAGAGAGAGAGAGGGAGAAAGAGGGATAGAGAGAAAAAATAGAGAGCGTGAGAGAGGGAGAGAGAAATAGGAAAACAATGAGAGAATGAGAGAGAAGGTTAATAAAGAAAAGTAAAGGGAGAGGGGGGAGAGAGAGATAAAGAGAGGTGGGGTGACATTTCTTTCAATATCTTTGTTTCTTAAGATTTTTATTTTCTATCTTTGATTGTCTTTGCAATGAGATGAGTTGAGTGAGAGTGGGGAGGGAAGGAGGGAGAGAAATAGAGAGAAGAAGGGGGAAGGAAGAGAGAGATGGAGAGAAATAAAAAATAGGAGAGAGAGGGGCTTCATAAAAATTTGTCAAAACCCTAGCATGGCATTTTACAGGTTTGTAAACAAGCAAGTGAGAGAGAGAGAGAGACCGTTGCCACTGCCACCATCCATGAAGAGGGAGGAGACAAGTGTAAAGGAGAAGGAAGGAACTCCCGAATGAGAAAAAAACGAGAGAAGTACGAAGGGATTCTTCTTCAAGCTTTGAGGTAAGTGCATTATCTATTCTCTCTTTGTTTTTCTCTTTTCTTTACTTCTCTCTTTCTTTTTGTTGATGAAGAGTGTATTGAGAGAAGAAGTGAGAGAGATCAACATGTACAAGGGAGATTGAGAGAGAGAGAGAGAGAGAGAGAGAGAGAGAGAGAGAGAGAGAGAGAGAGAGGTCGTTGCCACCGCCAATCCACCACAAAAAGAGAGGGGACAACTGCAAAGAAGAAGGAGGGAGCCCGTGAAGGAGAAGAAGAAGAAGGAGAGAAGCGCGAAGGGATTCTTCTTCAAGCTTTGAGGTAAGTGTACTATCTATTCTCTCTTTGTTTTTCTCTTTGAGGTAAGTGCATTATCTCTTCTCTCTTTGTTTTTCTCTTTTCTTTACTTCTCTCTTTCTTTTTGTTGATGAAGAGTGTATAGAGAGAAGAAGTGAGAGAGATCAACGTGCGCAAGGGAGATTGAGAGAGAGAGAGAGAGAGAGAGATAGATAGAGAGAGAGAGAGAGAGAGAGAGAGAGAGAGGTCGCTGCCACCGCCAATCCACCACAAAAAGAGAGGGGACAATTACAAAGAAGAAAGAAGGAAACCCGTGAAGGAGAAGAAGAAGAATGAGAGTAGCGCGAAGGGATTCTTCTTCAAGCTTTGAGGTAAGTACATTATCTATTCTCTCTTTTTTTTTCTCTTTTCTTTAATTCTCTCTTTCTTTATGTTGATGAAGAGTGTATAGAGAGAAGAAGTGAGAGAGATCAGCGTGCACAAGGGAGATTGAGAGAGAGAGAGAGAGAGAGAGAGAGAGGTCGTTGCCACCACCAATCCACCACAAAAAGAGAGGGGATAACTGCAAAGAAGAAGGAGGGAACCCGTGAAGGAGAAGAAGAAGAAGGAGAGTAGCACAAAGGGATTCTTCTTCAAGCTTTGAGGTAAGTGCATTATCTATTCTCTCTTTGTTTTTCTCTTTTCTTTACTTCTCTCTTTCTTTTTGTTAATGAAGAGTGTATAGAGAGAAAAAGTGAGAGAGATCAACGTGCGCAAGGGAGATTGAGAGAGAGAGAGAGAGAGAGAGAGAGAGAGAGAGAGAGAGAGAGAGAGAGAGAGAGAGAGAGAGAGAGAGAGAGAGAGAGAGAGAGAGGTCACTGCCACCACCAATCCACCACAAAAATAGAGGGGACAAATGCAAAGAAGAATGAGGGAACCCGTGAAGGAGAAGAAAAAGAAAGAGAGAAGCGCGAAAGGATTCTTCTTCAAGCTTTGAGGTAAATGTATTATATCTTCTCTCCTTGTTTTTCTCTTTTATTTACTTCTCTTTTTATTTTTGTTGATGAAGAGATGTATAGAGAGAAGAAGGGAGACAGATCAACACAAGGGAGATTGAGAGGGAGGGAGAGAGAGAGAGAGAGAGAAGCTACCATTGCCACTACCATTGTCACCACATCCACTAAAAGAGAGGGGACAACTACAAAGGAGAAGCCAACCTCTGTCTCTTCTCCATCTTTGCCTCCTTGAGCTTGCATGACAGGCACCAAGCAAGCATCTCCTCGTTTCTCCGCCATGGAGAGGCCTCATGCCAAAGCCCGCCACCTGGAGTACAAGGTGGAGCCTCCTCTAGTGCAGCAACAGCTACTCCCCATAGAGCACAACGACCACTAGAGAAGAATAGGAGATGGAAACCAGGCACGAGTGTGAGACAGCCCACCAGTAGGAAGGTAGACTGCTACAACTATGACGATAGAAAGAAGAGCCTACATGATATACTACATGTACCTTCTATTACCAAAAATATATTGTCGATTGGACAGATGGCAGAACGAAATTTGCAAGAATCTAGTGTCGGTTGGATAGATGATTTCAACTGATACACATGGCTGTACATTCGGAAGTACAAGGATGAGGTACTCAATGTCTTTAAGCAAATGGGTTTATAAAGAGAAATGCAAGTCAGATGGTTCGTTGGAAAGGTATAAAGCCCGGCTCATTACAAAGGGATATGCACATCAATACAGCCTAGATTATGAGGAGACTTTCAGCTCGGTTGCTAAGATGGAAATGGTGAGAATAGTCATTGCATTAGTGGCTTCTAAGGGCTGAAAATTATGAAAAGTGGATGTCAAAAATGCATTCATGAATGGTGACTTGCTTGAAGAGGTATATATGGAGTAGCATGAGGGTTATGTATACAACCTGAGGTGTATATGGATACTAGCTAGCAACCCCATCTATCATGCTAGATCCAAACACATGGAGATTCATTATGATTTCATTAGAGAAATGGTACTTGTAGGATAGATTGATCTACTTCATGTGAAGACACAAGACCAGGTAGCCGATATCTTTACCAAATCACTTGGTAAAGAGAAATTTGTTTGTTTCATGGATCTACTTGGAGTACAGTAACTAATCTGAGCTCAAAAAATGGAGTTTGAGAAGGGGGAGGATGAGCTTGATTCTTTTGATCTTAAAACACCTCCATCCATTGAGATTGAGGGTGAAAACAAGAAAGAAGAGATAGAAGATGACTTAGACATAGGTAAAAACAAAAAGGAAGAAGTAGAGCTTAGAGACACTACCACTCCCTATATAAGGGTTTCTGGCTCCAACACCATGGTATAACTCTTACAGATGTCCAAATGCTCCCCCAAAAAGACTTGAACAATGTTGGAATAAGCTGGAGTAAGCAGAAGATCAATGGGACTATAATGAAAGCTTGAAGTGAAGCTCTTCTTCTTGGGCCTAACAAGTGATAAAAAAGCTCCTTGATTAATACTTTTTTGAATTGATTATATCTAGCTTTTGTAATCACAATCTCTTTTTTTTTCTCGGGTCTAAGTAAGTGATGAAAAATCTCATTGTGAAATACCTTTTCGAATTAATTATATCTTGCTTTTGCAATCAAAGGATTCATTTTTTTTTAAATAATCTGATACACAATTTTTAGACATTAGATGTAGCTGACATTGGCAAATGAATTATGCAAGAATATTTAGTGCATATAGCTAGAAGGGTGGCAGGGCTATATGCCCTGCCACCTATTTTTTTCCCCCTCTGTAACTATCGCTATTTGCATCACAAATTTACTCTGCAACCGTCGCTATTAGCGTCGCTATTTGCATCGCTATTTGTGTCGCTAATTGGATTAGCGACACAAATAGCGACGCATACAGCGACGCATATAGCGATGCAAATAGCGACGAATCGATCGCGTCGCTAATAGCGACGCAAATAGCGATGACGGGGATAATTTTTTTCATGAATAATTCCGTCACTTTAAACGTCGCTATTGGGTCTATATGTTGTAGTGAGAGATTCTGTCATGTTGACAAATTGTGGTGAGTCATCATGCTTCAAGGAAGCAATGACTAGACCGGACAACAAGAAGTGGTTCAAGGCCGTGCTATCAAAAATGGAATCACTTGATAAGAATAGTACTTGGAACACAATATTAGTGAGTTTGGGAATCTCCTAGTTCCCATTTTTTGAATACTAAAAATGTGGCACACGGATAACATGCTTATAAGTTTCTCAAAACTGTATGATATGACCTATCATTGGAAAGCACTTGAAAAATGGAATCTATTGAGCTATAGAGCACTTGATTTGGAGTTATAGTGTTCAAGTTATGACAAATCCAAAGATTTGACCATGTGTCCCAAACTTATGGGAAATTCCCATATTCCCCAATATGGTGTTTTGGGACTTGATGGAGCTGCCTAAAGGGTAGAAAACTCTTCCATGCAAGTGGGTTTACAAGATGAAGGTTATTTCCGGTTCTTCGCCAAAGTACAAAGCACAGTTGGTTGCAAAGGGGTACATGCAGGAACATGGAATTGACTTTGATGAGATCTTCTCTCTTGTAATCAAGATGAATACCTTGAGAACCATTTTGGGTTTCATTGTAGCTAAGGATATGGAACTCATACAGATGGGTGTAAAGATTGCATTTTTACATGGTGATTTGCATGATAACATATATATGCAGGACCCTAAGGGTTTTGTTGCTAAAGGCAAAGAGATAATGGTCTGCAAATAAAAATAGAGTTTGTATGGGCTGAAATAGGCACCGCAGGAATGATATCATAAGTTGATACTTTCATGCAGTCTCAGGGCTTTCACAGAAGTCAAGTTGATCACTTCTTGTACACCAAGAAGGCAGTAGATGGAAGCATGATTATCTTCGTCATATATGTTGATGACATGCTTATTGCTGGCAGAGATACTCATGCCTTGGATTCATTGAAGCAAAGTCTTCATGGTAGCTTTGACATGAAGGTCTTGGTGATGCCAATCACATTCTTGGGATGCAGATACTCAAAGATAGAATGAAGGGGTTACTCTATCTATCTCAACACGACTATGTATCCAAGATTTTGTATTGTTTCAATATGAAGGGGGGGAAAGAAATCGGAGTTCCATTGCCTCCATATGTGAAACTTAGTGTAGAGGATAACCCTACATTTGATGATGAGAATGATGAAATGGCCAAGATTCTATATGCTTCAGCTATTTGCAGTTTGATGTATTCTATGGTTGCTACACATCGTAGCATTGCCTTTGCAATGGGAGTGGTTAGTAGGTACATGGCAAACCCTAGCAAGAAGCATTGGGAAGTAATGAATGGTATTATGGGATACCTCAAGGTACAAAGGATTTGTGTATCTACTTTGGTAAGAAGAAGACATATGTTGTTGGCTTTACGGATGCAGACTATGCTGGACATGCGGACTGTAGGGAGTCCACTTCAGGATATGTCTTTACCTTCACAAGAGGATCTATTTCTTGGATGTCCATGTTACAAAAGTGTGTTGCACTATCTACTACGGAGGTAGAGTATGTGGCTACTACTAAGACATGCAAAGAGGCCTTATGGCTGTCATGTTTGGTTGCTGAGCTTGGGATTACTAAGGTTCTTGTTCTCCACTCTGATAGTTAGAGTGCTATCATGTTAGCACGGAACCATGTATTTCATGCAAAGACAAAACACTTGCAAGTGAAGTATCATTTTATCAGAGAGGTACTTAACAAAAAGAGCATTGAGCTAGTCAAGGTGCACACTGATGATAACCCTGGAGACCTTCTCATGAAGGGTCTTCCAGTAGAGAGGTTTGCCCATGGCTGAGATAGATGATGGGTATTGGATAGGTATAGTCTCTTTAGCTTTGTACATATTGAGACTTAGTTGATTATTTTCCTCTACCTTTGGGAACATTGCCTTTATGGGGGGAGGTTGTTGGGATAAAGGGGAGTGCCCTTGTCCGCTCGTAAGGGCCAGGCTATACATAGTACATATACCTATCTAAAATCATTATTGAGGTACTCTCTTCAGTAGCACAAATCATGTGTCTCTATCTCTCCTCTCTCTCTCTCAAGGTGCATCTCTACACAAAAGCTCAGTTGCAGCTATCTGAACACTTTCGAGTCAGATGGATCATAACTTCATAGTCACATGTGAAAGGTGAGAAGGATCGAGTAAGAGAGCATGGAGGTGAGAGCTATGGCGGATGGAGCAAGAAAGAGAGAGACTCCAAATGTGGAAACTCAAATAGTCAAAATGTGTGACCAGCCTTCCCTTTATTCAAATTCATTGAAAGAATAAAGAATGAAATGACAATAATGGGTGCCCGCTTGCAATATGCAAGTGTAGGTATTGTCAATGTAAAAATACACGAGCGACTAGGGGGAGGTGCCTTTACCCCCAACAACCTCCCACTTAAAGGAAAATATGCATAAGTGAGGAGTGAGAAGGAAAAAAGAAAAAAAGAAAATACAACTTGTACATAGATACAAGAGGATGAGGAAAAATGTCATCTCATCCAATGCCCATCAACTTCGTAAGGAATGCAAAGCACTCTATAGAGAGGCTTTTCATGAGAGCAAGTTTGCAGGATTTTGGTTAGTTGAGATCTTGACAAGGTCAATAGAGTTGTCCTCAATGACCACATGAACAAAGTGATACCTCACCTCAATGTGTTTTTGTCTTCCCATGGAAGACTACATTCTTGGCTAGTTGGATAGCACTCATAGAATCTGAATGCAATTTAGGGATAGCATCAGCAATACCAAGGTTAGCAACCAAAAGACCCAACCAAATGGCCTCCTTGCAAGCCTTAGTGGGGGTGGCTGCAACATACTCGGTCTTTATAGTAGAAAGGGCCATGCATTTCTGCACCCTGGATATCCATGAAACACCACCTCTAACAAAAGCACAAGTGAATATATAGCAAGAGGAGGTGGACTTCCTAGTATCTATATGTCTTGCATAGTCAGAGTCAGCATATCCCATGACTCCTGTATCCTAGCTACCATAACATATGCACATATCAACAGTGCCCTTTAGGTACCTCATGATACCCTTCACGACATCTTAGTACCTCTTGCTAGGTATAGCCATATAACGTGCCACAATACCAACTACAAAAGTAATATCTAGATGGGTGGCTATCATGGCATACATAAGACTGTCCACTGCAGATGCATAGGGAATCTTAGCTATCTTTGCCCTATGCTTATTTGTCTATTGTCTACGGACAATCGGCATGTGATACCTTCACATGAGAAGGCAATGGACACCCAATAGGCTTCACATCTTGCATACAGAAGTGCTCAAGGACTTTATGAATGTACTCTCTGTGTGATAGATAGAGTAGTCCTTTATGCCTAGCATGTGTAATGTGTATACCAATAATATGAGAGGCCTATCCTAGTTCTTTCATCTCAAAGATCTTCTTGAGCTGAGCCTTAAGAGCATCTAGCTCATCATGAGCTTTCCCTGCCAAAAGCATGTCATCCACATAGAGTACCAAAATCAATAAAGATCCATCATGGGCTTTCTTCGTGTACAAGCATGGATCCATACCACTATGATGGGATCTAAAATGAGCCGGCAATGGCTAAGGCACTAGCTAGACCTCATGCCCTCAACAGACAACCCCACCACACTGCCTTGTGGACCAAGAGCGTTTGTCGAGGGATACACTATCCTAAACACTAATCACTGCATGTTTATGGTCTTAATCCAACGGATGTTCCCTTTTCCCGTCTCCTCAGAGGGAGATTATACATATTTCAGCATTAAATGCCACATATTACACACACAGAGGCACCCCATCGACTGATTGCCTTGGCCCTACTCCAGCCCTCCTACATCTTGGGGATTGGCTCCCCGATGCGCTGCTTCCACACATAGACAATTTGAAACAAACTCCCCTCTTAGTGCCAATATATTTAATGTTCCAAGAATGCACTTATCCTCACTTATCCATCCCCTTTTAACCCACCGTCTAGACCTACGCCTGGGTTGCTCACTCTCTCTCTACGTGGGTCAAGTCCTAAAGAAACCAAGTGCTATGCATCCAGGAGCTTGTAATTGATACCATTTTACGATGCTTGATGCAAATGTGTATATGATTAAGTGCTCAAACAATTGAAAAACAGCCTCGTGTATTGTGCAAATCCATTCTTTTCATGTTTCCATACACTAACATGTAATTGCTGCGATGAGAGAAGACATCGAGCCTTACACTCGTGCTGTACTTTCCCTTATTTAACTTAACAGCATCCTATATGAATAATGTAGCAAATACATCAGATTTTATATCATATTTCAATGCTCAAACTCCCCTCTCTCCCTACCGTTTAAGGTTTTGCCTGTGGCGATAGGTAAAAGGGTAATTTTATGTGTATTTTGCACGAAATAAGTAATAAATACTCACAAAAACATATAAATGGGGATAACTTCAGGCAAATCCTCATGCTTTATTCTCATTATACACTCACAAATACATCCATAATTTTTCATAATTTCCCTCGTCCATTCCCTATTTTTTCCCCTTTTAAAGAGCATTTTTCCTATTTTTCCTTCTTTTTTCTTATTTATTATCAACAAAAATGAAAGAAAATTAGCATTACTTTAGAGTTGTGGCTCTTGAGTCTTTAAATAGAAACCATGTAGATTTTATTGGTGTTTTGTTTCATACTTTTTCCATTTTAAGCCCAAAAACCCCATTTTTACTCTAAAAACCATGCTTTTTGGGTTTTTTTCCATTTATTTTCCACACTTTAAGTGTATATTTTCTGCGTTTTTTATTATGAAATACCAAAACTAGTAGAAAACAACATGTCCATCAATTTTCAGCCCATATGAACATTGGTAACCTTATCAAATGCGAAAAAAGAGCCATTTTCTTTGTAAAAATGCCATTACTGTGTATTTTTAATTATTTCGGGTTTCGAAACTTGTTGCGGGTTTGCAAATCAGGGCTCGTTTGCTTCTTAGCCCACCTCCACACTGTCATCTTCAGCCCACCTTCGGTTTGGAAGTAATCCGGTACCCCACCGACGAGCATTCATCAACCAGGCTTCGTTCTTCTTCACACGCAAGAACTACCCCTTGCAAGAGAGACAGGGAGGAGAGAGAAAGACTGAAATTTGATCTCCACAACCGGACAGCGATTTGAGGAGCAGACTGGAGCGATGGAGAGCGAAGATCAAGAGTAGAGCAGACATGTAATCGGTTGGGGGGTTGCTTACAGCCCCCACATCCCATCATCATCAATCATTGAGAAAATGGCGCCATCTCCCTGCTTCACGCCTGAAAAAAATGCCTCCCCCCTTAAATTCATTTCTTTAAAGGGGCCTCCAAAGGGAGCCCCCAAGGGTCATGTCCTTTTGCATCCTCTAAGTCCTTTCACACTTTACTTTAGTCTTGGCCTCCGGGGGATCCTATCTCCCGCATCTGATACCCGAATCGTAGTCTGAAAAATCCTGGGCATCCATCTTGAAGTCCTCCATTGCTGGGCATCTCCGAGGGTCCTGTCTGACATGCCAAATAATTATGAAAATTTATCAATTATCATCAAGTGGGTCTTTTAAGCGAGCATTGCCGCTTAAAATCGTACTGATTGCCACCGCAGCCTTTGACAAAGTCTATTTTTTCCCGGAAATTTAGAAATTTTGGCTATTGTTAAGCAGTTATCGGCATAAAAAATCATCTGTCATTGGTGACCACGGGATAGGGCGACTCAGGTGGTCGAATCCCACAAACAAATTTGCATATAAACACAAACAAAGAGTATCAAGCTGATACAAAATAGATAGACAACAAAACTCAACACAGTTCTCACCCTACCCCCTTGTCAAAACTAAGGCATGAAATCCACGAGGACTAGGTAGACCTAGCATAATTTGAGAAAAAGTCAAAAGCTAGTCACTAACCAACTGCTCCAACACAGTCAAGCTAAAAAGATCTATCAAAGGGGTCATCCTCAGTGGTTGTCTAAACTACCTACCTAACAAAGGACAACTCAACTAGGAGCTCCTACTAGGTGAGGACTCCTATAGCCTGATCAACAAATATTATCATGTAGCACATTGGGTATTTAGCCTTTTATTTTCCATAATCGGGCGTGTAAAAAGGAGGGAGCTGAGCGTAGTGACCCAAGGAGAGCAAGACATCAGCCTTAGGTCTTGTCTCAATACCCAAGAACCTACCAATCCCGCGCAAGGTGACACTTAATTCTTGTCTAACACCCACTTTTATTTTCACTCCAACCTGTTTTTATTCTTATGTTTTTCAGCTAGAAGCCATCCCTAGGAAGACAAGGCATCGGCCTCGGGTCTACTGATTCATCCCCAAGAACCTACCAGGCCTTCACAAGGCGATAAACAACAGCTCAAATTATTTTTCCTTCTTTCCAGTTCTTTTTTATAGGGGTTAGAACCCCTTTTTACACACCTTCATGTATTCATATATTGTCTTTCAGATATTTAGGGTTTTGTCTCTTTCCATCATTATTTTAGTAGGCCTCTCTAACTCCCTCACAACTAACAAGAATTCCTAGAATGACTGTAGCCCTATGACTACATAAATGTATCAAACTTATGATACCATTCCCTAGGTGCCTGATTCAAGCCATAAAGACTTTTCCTCAGTCTATACACTAGGTGTTCCCTACCAGGCTCTGCAAAGCCCTTAGGCTACTCCATGTAAATCTCATCATGCAAGTCCCCATTCAAGAATGCAGTCTTCACATCCATCTGATACAAGTCCAAGTCAAGCTGTGCAACCAAAGCTAAAACCAAGCACAAGGTGGTCATCTTAACCACATGAGAGAAGACCTCATCTAAGTCAACACCATGTTCTTGCTTAAAACCCTTTGCTACTAATTTGGCCTTGTATGTTGTCTTGGGATGTCCAAGGGTACTTTTCAACTTGTACACCTACTTGCATGGCAGAGTCTTCTTGTCACTAGGCAAGAAAACCAAATCCCAAGTATGATTCTTATGTAATGAGTCTATCTCAGATTGCAAAGCCCTCTCTCAGGAGTGGCTATCACCCCTATACATAGCCTCATCATAGGTGAGAGGCTCTATTACATATGTAACCAAGACAGTGCATAGAGGGCTCAAAGCAGTCAGGAGGGCAACTATCTCTAGTAGAATGTCTCACTTCAAGCTGCACTACCTATCCAATATCATGTCAAATGTCTTGGCCATGAGTACCAACTGCTGCTCCAAGCTGTCCAGCTGGCTTACATGAGTAGGAAACTCCTCTTGAAAGATAACCCTAGGTGTCTCCACTACCTTTTCACACTGCCTATGTATTTTGTCCTCATGGAACACAACATCATGGCTGTGATGACTTTCCGTGCATGCGGATCCTAGAGACGATATCCCATCTCACTCTACATCTCCATAGCCAAGGAATATGCATTTCACACTTTTAGGATCTGGCTTGTTGTACTTATCCTTGGGGACATGAAAAAAGCCTCACATCCAAAGACACACAAATGAGAACAAGAGGGAGGCTTTCCTATCCATACGTCCTGTGCAACCTGGAAGTCAATGCCACTGCAAGGCGATCTATTAATGATATACACTGCATAACTACCTCAGCCCAGAATTGCTATGGTAAGCCTACATGGCTAAGCATATTGTGCACCCTCTCCTAGATAGTTCTATTCATGTGCTCCGATATACCATTCTTACGAGGGGTGCAAGGGGTGGTCAATTGATGCTTATTAATATCCCACTCATCACAAAAGTGCTCAAAAGCACATGAGTTATACTCACCCCCATTATCTGTCCTTAGGCATTTCAGCCTATGCCTAGATTGGTTCTTGGCTTAAGCAAGCCAATGTTGAAATACTTCCAAGACATCAAACTTCTGTTTTAAGGGATAAGCCAAAACCTTACATGAAAAGTCATCAATAAATGTAACGAAGTACTTTGCATCCCCTTGATTGATAGGGCATGGGTCCACAAACATCATAATGCACAAGAGTCAATGGCTCACCCATGCATAACATACTAGACTTCTTATGCAAGCTCCTAGTTTTTCCACCATATAAACAATGATCACATGACACAAAGTCAGAAGAGTCAAAAGTTGGGATATACTACAAAGCACGAAAAATTTTCATTCCTTTAAGAGATATATGCCCCAAACGAGCATGCCAAAGAGATGTATCTTGGATAGAACCCACCGCCAAAACATGATCAAGAGTAGAACTAGATAAAACCAAGGGGTAGAGGCTTCCAGACTTGGCACCTCTTACAAGTACAAGCCTACCATAAAGTAATTTTCCATGTAGAGTCCCCAAAAGACACATGATATCCTACATCATCAAGTTGTCTAGCTGACATAAGACTATGGGTCAATGCAGGTTCATGGCATACATCATGCATAAGAAAACTGCTACCAGAGAAAAATTGCAACATAACATCACATATGCCCACAATATTAAGAGACCTACCCCAAGACGCACAAAACCAAAACTAGTGCACTATGTATGAAACCACTCTCAGTAGGGTGTCACATGAAATGATGCACCCAAATCCAAAAGCCAACACTAGGCATATGTAGAATGAGTGTCACTCATCCGTGAGGCATCAAATGAAGAAGCTGCAAGAATATAATCTCCATTAGAGTCCTTGGGCTACATAACATTAATTTTCTCAACCTTAACACTGGACTTTGCAGGTACAATATTGCGATCATAGGACTTTTCCTACACTTTCTCTTTCTCCTTTTCCTTGCGTAGTTCACGACATTGTGGCCTAATGTGGGCCTTTTCAAAAATCAAATCCTTCAACCTGTGAAAATCCCTATGCAATTAATGTGCCTTTGTACTTTTCTATTGGCATTAGACTTGTACTTTTCCTTCTAGACCTACTTGGTGCCAATAAACTTTCTCTTTTCTAGTTCAATCCACTAGCTCCCAAGTGTCATTCTTCATGATGCTATCATACTCAACTTGCATAATTTCTCTCCATGCTGGATTGGAAAGTGCTTCTTTCAAGTTTTTTGGCTCAATTACATCTCGCATAACCTTAGCCATTAAGGCCATTTTGACTATGTGAGCAAAAGTCTTTCTTTTCTCCTCTATTCTCAATTATCTTCTTGGTCCATCTTCCTTTTCCTTAGTTGTGGTAGGCATAGGATTGTTACGATCATAGATTTGCTTCATCCATCATGGCAATGAATTTTTCATTGACTTGATTGCAAGTTGGAAAACTATTTCCTCATCATTTGAGAACGATGCTTCCTCCTCCTTTTAAAAGTAGGGACAACTCTTGGGATAGGTTCATAGTTGACTACTTCTTCACTAGATGATAAAGTGGAAGGATTCATATTCTCTTCCTCCATTTTACGTGGTTGCTCCTTGAATACCACATCACATCTCGCTATGATCTTCTTTACCTCTTGATCATACAATTTATAAGCCAATTGCTCATCCATATAATCCAAGAAGGTACATTTTGTGATCTTTGAATTTAACTTCTTTTGCTTATCCTTTAGAACATGTGCATAACACTCATATATAAAAGTTCTAAAATGTGTGATAGATGGTTTCTTACTAGAATAGGCCTCATGGGGAGTTTTTCCTTTAATAAGAGCTTTTGTGTAACTCTAATTAAAAATATAGAATTTAGTATTAACAGCTTCTTCCCAAAATTGATTAGGCCCTTAAACATGTACCCTGCCATTTCCATAATGGTGCAATTTTTGTGTTCAACAACACCATTCTTGTGAGGTGTATGAGGCATTGTCAATTGACGCTTAATCCTTTTGCTTTGAAAAAGTCGTCAAACTCCTTTGAGTTGAACTTAGTACCACCATATGTGCTCTAAACTTCTTCACACTTTTCCATGTTTCATTCTCAATAAGTTTTAGCCATTCTTTAAACTTAGCAAAAGCTTGAATCTTATCTGAAAGGAACCTTGCTTATGCATCTCCTTCAACACTACAAAACCAATGTGACTAAATCTTTCATGCCAAATTTTACTTGTGCCCACACTAGCGGTGGTTGTAAGAGTACTTATCTCATATAGGTTATCTCTTCTCTCTTGTGCCGATAACTTTGTCAATACTATCAATAATTTATGTATCTGTCTTACTGAACCTCAACTCATGGCCAATATAAATTATAGAAGCAACTAATAGTAGATTTATCTTAATCTCTAGAACATACAATAAATTAAAAAGATTATTGAGTTTACCATTTGCAGTAACAAAGAAAATATTACCTATGCCCTCAGCAGGGTATTTTGCATCTTTTCCAATCGTCACAGTGATGGATTCTTGTAGAGGCCTCATAGAACTATATAGATCTTTCTTATTAGTCAGGAGGTGCCACTATCCAATACGCATGAGTCACACTACAATATACAAGCCTCATACCAACATTTGAAGCAACAAAAATATCCATTAAAAAAATTGCCCCATTGTTGCTAAATGCATCGGTATCAGACTCTCCATAGAATCGTAGCTATTGGTATCGCTATCAGCGTGAGTATTTGCATCGTTATTTGCATCTCTTGCAATGTAAATAACGACGTAAATATTGATGGTTTGCGACACATATTGGGACATCGATAGCGATGCCTGCAGATAAATTTGTGACGCTAATAGCGATAGTTACATAGAAAAGAAAATTTGTGGTAGGATAGCTTGCTACCTTGCAACATGTAGCACTATTTGCTATATTTATATTCTACAAATGGATTGCATATTACATGTACAATGGTGGTCAAAATGAGCACAAAATACAAAATGAGCACAAAATATACTAGAACACAAGATTGAAACATATAATAAATACAAGATCGCTGATGAAAACTCATGGAATCGTGGCAAGATACAAAGGATGATAATAATATAGTACATAGAAGATGCCTGCATAAATCACATGACCAAAAAGGAAGAGAATGTGTGCTCCACAAATCCAAGCACAAGATATAAATCCTTGCCATATGAAAGCTCGTCTTGACACAAATGTGTTAAGAATCACATGGTGGAGGGACTTGCTTGAGCTGCTGCACCAAACACACACTGTATACACATAAGAGAAAGCTCACTCAAGAACACAAGAAGAGAGATGGAGGCCAAAATGTTTTCTTATTGATTTTTTTCTTCTTCTTCCACACATTATACAATGTACACAAAGTATAGATAAGATACAACATAAAGGAAAGTGGCCTACTAAGTCAAACAGTGCATAACAGACTACATTAATCGAGTGGTGCTATAGCTTTCCCAGTTGTAGGTAGGTGTAACAAACTAAATATAATAAGTGATAAGTTAGTGGCCATGTGAGTATCATAATGACCACCAACATGCTAAGTGTAGACGTGCGGGCCCATCTAGCTAGGCAGTCCATCATCAATTTTTCCACGTGTTGAGCTTGCCATCTCAATACTCCCCCTCAAGCTCAACTCTATCTTTGCAACTCCAAGTAAGCTTCGAACTTTCAAAGCTTCTCTGCTCCCAATGCCCAATGCCTTTGTGAAAATGTCAACTATCTGATCCTGTGTGCTGACATATACCAAGTCATTCTCTCCTGCAAGTACCTTCTCTCTCACAAAGTGGTAGTGCACCTCAATGTGTTTTGTCCTAGCATGGAACATTGGATTCCTAGCTAACTATATGCTGCTCATGTTGTCACAATGAATGAAAATTGGACCATCTCCCTGCACATCCAAATCACCTAATAACTTTTGCATCCATACCACCTCACATACTGCCATAGCAGCACCTCTATACTCAGCTTCTATACTTGATTAAGCAACTATAGGTTGCTTTTTGCTACTCTATGTAACTACTGCACTACCAAGGGAAAACATGAATCCACTAGTAGATCCTTACTTGTATAGAGAAGTGGACTTCACATATCTGTGTATCTAAAAACCTGTACATCCTTACCTGCCTCATAAAAAAGGCCATAATGTAAAGTGCACTTCACGTATCTCAATATATGTCTAATTGTATCCAAATGAGGCTTTCTAGGCATTTTCATAAACTGACTAATAAGGCCAACAACATAGCTCAAGTTTGGCCTGGTGATAGTCATGAAAATCAAACTCCCTACTATCCTCCTAAACATAGTAGAGTCTTCTATCTCATCCCCAACATCGGAACTCAACTTCACATTTTTCTCCAATGGTACTGAAAGAGGCTTACATACTGCCATACCATACTTGGATAACATATCCAAGCCATACTGCCTTTGTGATAGCCATATACTATCATCACATCTGATCACCTCAATTCCAAGAAAGTATTTTAGCTCACCCAAATCCTTCATCTCAAAATTCTTCTTCAAGAAGTCCTTAACTTTAGCAATCCCATTGTCACTTTCACCTCTAATAATCAAATCATCCACATAGATGACTATGATGACCAAATCTTCATCTCCCTTTCTCATGTAAAGTGAGTGATCAACATCAAAAATACAAAATCTAATATTGACAGGATACTCTCCAATCTTGTCAGATCATGCTCTAGGTGTTTGCTTCAGCCCCCATAGAGCGCCTTCTTTAATCTGCACACATATGTGGGATGCTCTAAATCCTCGTAACCTATTGGTTGCTCCATATACACTTCTTCTTGCAATTCAGCATGTAAGAAGGCATTCTTAACATCCATTTTTTGCAAACTTCACCCTTTGGCTACTACTGCCAAGGTAATCACACACCTGACAGTTGCCATCCTAGCAACTGGACTAAATGTCTCTTCATAATCTATGCCATATGTTTGAGCATAGCCTTTTGCAACCAGCCTAGCCTTATACTTGCTAATTGAACCATCCAAATTATTCTTGACTTTGTAAACCTACTTACATCCAATATCTTTTTTACCCTTAGGCAAGGGTACCAAATCCCAAGTCTTATTGACTTCCAATGCAGCCATCATGTCATCCATTGCTCCATCCCAATGAGCATGGTCAACAGTATCCTCAAAAAAAGTGGGCTCAACATCCTCAGCTAGTTTCACCATATAAGCATAATGGTGAGTTACATAACCTTCAAAGCCAAATATTTTAACATGATATTTGACCCTGCTAGACCTGCATACCACTGGATCACTCAATGGAGCCTTTACATTACTATGAGCTCTCTATACACCTAGTGTCCTGACTGAAGGAATACCAAGATCATCATCCAAACTCTTTGAACCACTAGAATCTCCATCAAATCCATAATGACTAGTAGATGCATCATTACCATCCAACACTTTCTTCTTTCCTTTTTCTTTGCCTACAACACTTATAGATACACCTGAAGATGTGGGTCTACTCCTTAGTCTCTCAGACCAAGGGCTCACTATAGATGTAGTACCAAATGATGTTTCTAGTCCAGTAAGACTCTGTGATTCTTGCTTTTCTTTCTACACATAGTTATCATGATCATTATCATCATCTAATACATCACCTAGCAGGTACATACCAACTATTCATCTTGTAAAAAATAACACTCCTGCTCACTTTGAACTCACCTCCAGGGTTATAACAACGATACCCTTTCTGCTCTAAAGAGTATCCAATAAAAATAAAATTTTAGCCTTTGGATCAAGCTTCTTTCGTAGCTCATCCATCACATGAACATATGCAACACATCCCAATACCTTCAAGTGTGATACGTCAGGCTTCTTGCTAGTAAAGCATTCTTCAAGGAGTCATTCCATGAACTATAGCTGTGGGGATTGTGCTCATAATATATACAGCAATATGGATAGCTTCAGACCAAAAATGTTTTGGCATATTCTTTTCAGCCACTAATGTGTGTGCAACTTCTGAAATATACATATTTTTTCTTTTTGCAATCCCATTTTGCTGTGGGGTATACCTGCAAGTAAATTGCCTTTTTATCCATGAGTCCTCAAGAAGCCATTAAACTCATTAGAGAGGTACTCTCCCCCTCCATCTGATCTCAAGCACTTCACTTTTAAGACTTTTTCTGTTTCAACAGCTGCCTTGAAAGATTTGAAGTGCTCAAATACATCATCTTTTCTTTCATGAAATATACCCATAGCTTCCTTGAATAGTCATCAATATATGTGACAAAGTATTTGCTACCACTAAGAGATACATTCTCTGTAGGCCCCCAAACATCTGTATGCACTACATCAAGTATATTTTTGCTCACTTCTCTGTTATGCAAGAAGGGTTGTCTTGTCTGCTTGCCAAATTGGAATGCCTCACAGACTTTATGCAATTCTACAACTCTAAAAGAAGGCAACCCTATAACCAATCCTCTGAACTGCATTAATTTTAGTCTTTGTACATTTGCATGTCCAATACGTTTATGCCATATTTTAATATTTGCAACTACTCCTTTTTCTTTAGCATACATAGCAGCATCCATTGCAAGACTTCCAGCATCTAAAGTGAACACGCGGCCTCGGGGGGTTCACTATATATATATTCTCTATATAACGTGCGTTTATGGCCTATTTATAAGTATCCTAATCTGTGAATTTTTCTTGAATAAAACACAACCCTTTTCTATTCAATCTGTAAGTAATCCCTTTATATGACACCCTTCTATATGTAAAAAATGTATAAAAATGCTATTTTAAAAACCCCTTATTTTGAACTCACGTTATATATACATATATTCATGAGTGACACTCCCGAGCATGCGGCCAACTCTACTTCCTTTTGCGACCAACCTGCACTTATCGTTAAAGTCTTCTACAAAACAACATTTTGCATTAAATCGGACCTGCAACCCCTGCTCTACCATTTGGCCAATAGACACTAGATTCTTTGTGATTGATGGCACATGTAATACATCTGTCAGAATCTTTGTCTAGCCATCATGCAAGGACAAAGGAACCTTTCCAATGTGTGAAATTGGGTGGCATGAATCATCACCCATCTGCACATAACCTGGATTTTGTAAGTCCTGCATCTCTCCAAACCATTCAACATGACTGGTCATAGGATTAGATGCACCTGAATCGACATACCATACATCATCATGTGTCCCTTTTCCTGTAACTACATTCATCATATGTTGCATAACAAAAAAGTACTCATTTTTGTCTTCATTCTATCGTGAAGATGACGCATAGTTTCCTTGCTGCAATTTACCACTACAAATATCATCTTTCTTAGCATAACAGTGGGTTGCAATATGACCTGTCTTGCTACAATAATGGCAAACAATGACAAAATTTCCAAAACCTCTGTTCTGCCATCCACCTCTTCCTCTAGAGCTCCCCCTACCTCTAAAGTTTTCTTGGCCTCCTAAAACCTGTATTTCACCAGATTGTTGATTGAACTTGTTTTGCATTAGTGGAGTTTTGAGTCTCAAAAATGTCCTATAAGTGATTCTAGAGAGAGAGAATATTTTAGAAAATAATATTATTTTCTATTTTTAAAAACTTACATATTTTTTGTGCGCAGATCGATCGTTGTATGCTCACGTAGTGAATCCCCGAAGGTCCCCAAGAACAATGAATTCTACCTTTTTGCACAAATTACAATGTAAAAAGCATGAACGACAAGAGCAAGAGACCAATTGGGTTCAATCTCCCCCCATGCCTTGTGTGAGCGCATCACAAAGCATGTATTTTATGTATATTTCTATCTTCATGCTCAATAATAGCCCAATTTACAAAAATATGACAAGCTTTTAGCTTTTGAGTTTGCTTTTACAAAAATAGGAAATAAAGCTAATGGACAGTGCCCATAGAGTCTGGCACGCCCAACACAATGTCCCAAATAGAAATAACATATCCGTGCGCATAGGCGTATACAAAATAATAATCAATAATCGATGCCTCAATAGACATAACAAAATATAGGCGTGACGCCTATCAAAATATAATCCATAGGTCGAATACTCGCTAAACTCCAATGCTTTCCTCCGCCACTGCTGCTATCTCTACACATCAACTGAAGCATTCACGATCGTTAGTAAAATAATACAATTAAACCGACAAAAGTAAATACCTAGCAGTCTTCAGCTACATAAATAAATCAACTGGTTAGAAATAAATCCTAACCTTAATTTATTACGAGTGCGCACTCTAAACTCATAAACGTTTATTAATTTAATATGCATTTTGCAGAATCACCCGCTATGGAATCACCCATGTACACACTAAATTAATGAAATGCCCGAAAAGGACAGGTGTCCCCATCAACTTCTCGCACAAAGAATCCACTTTGTGTATGAGCCCCGGTCATCTAAGTTTACGGAATCCACCGTAAAACCTCACGGAATCCACCGTGAAATATGCCTCCTAGCATCATACCCCCGGGGTGGGATAGCAATTGACCTCAATTGCTATTAGCTCAATGTGGAGCTAACAGAGTGAGGAAAGCATTTAAGTCTCTAGCGTGCATCCATTATGCTTCGTCTACAGGATGGTTCTTAAATTTTACTAGATATCTAGAATACCTTCGGCCAGTTCTAGTGGTCATAAAGTCAGTGTCTATGATAGCTTCTGGTTCAAGTATTTCAGTCTCTTCTTCTAATAAAGGTGGGTTTTCATAAACAGGATGGACAGGTAATTGGTCTATAAATGGTCTCAATAAACTAATGTGAAATGTATTGTGAATTTTCCAATGAGATGGTAATTCTAACTTGAATGCATTATCATTAATTTTATGAATGATTCTAAATGGTCCATAGAATCTAGGAGCTAGTTTGACAACTAGATGTCTATCTACACTTTGCAGTCTACGTTTTTCTATTCTCAGCCAAACATAATCATCAACTTTGAAATTCATGGTTTGTCTTTTCTTGTTGGCTTGTTTGGTATATGATTGCTGGGCTTTAGCAATCATATCTTTAACCTCATCAAAAATACTGTTATGCATACTAGCAATATCATCAGCACTCTGAATTCTATTAGACAAAGATGCAACAGGTGTAGATAATCTATATCCATAAATAACTTCAAACAATGCTTTCTTTGTAGATGTGTGCGGTGTATTGTTATATGCAAACTGTAATAAATGCAAATGAGTGTCCCATGTCTGAGGTTTGGAGATAGTATATGCATGTAAAAGATCTAGAATGGTGTTGTTTGTGGCTTCTGTTTGTCCATTAGTTTCTGGATGAAATGCAGATGAGAAATCAATCTTTGTGCCTAGATTAGCAAACAGGGTAATCCAAAAATTGTTACAAAATCTAGAATCTGAATCTGAAATGATAACTTTTGGCAATCCATGGTTAGTAAAAACAGTTTTCAAAAATAATTCTGCTGCCTGTGATGCTATTAAAGTTTTCTTACATGGAATGAAATATGCTTGCTTACTAAATCTATCTACAACTGTCCAAATCATATTATGGTTAGATTTAGTATCGGTAAACAAGTAATGAAATCCATAGAAATTTGTTCCCAAGGTTTAGATGGAATAGACAAAGGCATGAGTAATCCATACTGTTTACCATGATGTC
Organism: Lygodium microphyllum; assembly: GCF_053477565.2. Taxonomy (NCBI): domain Eukaryota; kingdom Viridiplantae; phylum Streptophyta; class Polypodiopsida; order Schizaeales; family Lygodiaceae; genus Lygodium; species Lygodium microphyllum. Next base: position 114,067,390 of record NC_141164.1, on the reverse strand, counting down.
TCTTAACTCTTTGACAAATCCAACATTCAGAAACAAAGTTAGATACATCTGCATCCATATGCGGCCAATAAAAATCTTCAGTTAACATACGTAATGTAGATATGATACCTCTATGACCTTGATATGGGGGACAATGAATTTCATTCAAAACAAAAGATCGGAATGGAATAGTCACACACAGTCTCTTTTCATAAAACATAAATCCATCATTATATGACAATGAATCAATAGGAATGAAATTATTTTGAACTAATTTATTCCAATTAGAATGAAAAGTAATATCCTGGTGATATGTATCTTTCATAGCAATCAAAGAATCAAAAGATATGACAGAAATATTATGAATTGCAGGTCTTCTACTCAATGCATCAGCCACTACATTTTCTTTTCCAGGTTGGTATTGAATGATAGGATGAAAACTTTGAATGAAGGAAGCCCATTTGATATGACGGTCAGAAATTTGGGGTTGGCTAAGTAAATGTTGAATACTTTGTTGGTCGGTCTTTATCATAAATTCTGAACCCATTAAGTAGTGTTTCCACTGTCTTAATGCTTGTACAACTACTAATAGTTCTTTGTCATATGTGGAATATTTCAGCTCAGAGGGTTTCAGCTTACAACTAGAATATGCTATAGGATGGTTGTCTTGCATTAGTACGGCTCCTATTCCTGATCCGCTAGCATCGGTCACAACTAGAAAAAATGGTCTATTAAAGTCAGGCAACTGTAGAACAGGGGCATTGGTTAATGCATGTTTCAGTAAGTCAAAGGATTTCTGTTGATTTTCGGTCCATTGATAATCAATTCCTTTCTTGAGAAGTTTGGTTAATGGTAAAGCAAGTAATGAAAAATTACGTACAAACTTCCTATAGAAACTAGCAAGACCAAGGAATGAGCATAACTCATGCAAGTTTTTAGGAACAGGCCAATTCATTATTGCATCAATTTTCTTAGGATCAACTTTAATTCCTTCAGATGATACAATATGACCTAAATACTCAATTTATGTCTTAAAGAATTCACTCTTTTCAGGATTTACAAACAATTGATTTTATTTCAATAATTGAAAAACTAATGACAAATGCTCATAATGTTCTTTCTCATTTTGACTAAACACCAAAATATCATCAAAGAAAACAATCACACAGTACTGATATTTTAGAAAGATACGGTTCATCATTCTACTAAAGGTGGCAGGTGCATTAGTCAATCCGAATGGCATGACTAAGAACTCGTAATGACCAAATTGTGTTCTGAATGCAGTCTTAAATATGTCAGATTTATCTAGCCTCACCTGATGATAACCAGACTTAAGGTCAATTTTACTAAATATAGAAGATCCTTGCAGTTTGTCCATAAGGTCATCAACTCTAGGTATAGGATACCTATTCTTTACAATGATCTTATTTAAAGCTCGGTAGTCAATACACATACGATAGGTATTATTCTTTTTCTTGACTAAAAGTACAGGTGCACCGAATGGAGAACTGCCAGGTCGAATTAAACCTCTATTTAGTAATTCTTCAACTTGACTCTGGATTTCTTTTTGCTCTTTCTGGTTGTGCCTATATGGTGCTTTGCAAGGTGGTTGTGTGCCAGGGATCAAATCAATCTTATGATCTTCTAGACGTGAAGGAGGTAAACCTGGTGGTAGGTCTTCTACAAAACAGTCCTTAAAATATGCAAGAAATTCCTTATGCCTAGGGTGCATATGATTTTCCTTTGCTTGCAATTCATTCACCCAAATGAGATATGATTTACTACTCTTGCGTAATGCACGTTTAGCTTGAGTATGCGAAAGCAGTGGAAAAACATTAGATGCATGCATACCATATAATGTAATAGATTTTCCTTGAAAATTAATATTCATTGTGTGTGTGGAATAATCTATATCTGGATTATGCTGGTGTCGCCAAGACATTCCTAAAATAATGTCACTCGACTGTAATGGAACAACTAAGAAATTTCTTCTTTCAGTGTATGAACCAATTTGAATCTCTAAATCTTGCACTTCCTGTGTACCATTATACCTAGTGCCTAAAAATGCAGCTTTTATGTGATAATGCGTAGGTACAGTCTGTAATTTCAATTCCTTTACCAATTTTGCTGAAATAAAATCATGAGTACTACTGTCATCATGCAAAATAGTATTTTCCTTTCCATGCACCAAACATTTCATAGTCAATAATGAATGTGGAGTAGACATACCTGGTAAAGTGTGGGAAGTAGTAGTAGTGTCGTCTTCATCTTCAGTGAAATCAAGCATATCCTCATGTTCGTCTTCGTCCATGGCTCCAAGATAGTTGATATGAGCTGGTGGCTTCTTTGAATGACAATTTGCTGCGAGATGTCCAGGCTGGTGGCATTTATAGCATACTATTGGCTTGGCTTTGGTTACATTATTTGCAATGGCGGGAAGTCTAGGTACATTTGGATTTGCTTGTAGATTAGGCTTAGGATTTGGATTGACATTGGATGGTAATGCAGGTGGTTTAGCCCAATTCTTGTGGAAAGATGATGAAGAGAAACGACCTAGATTAAATCTTCTAAAATTGGAATTGAATTGTTTAGATCCATAATTACCATTGGCTTGGAATTGTTGTGGTCGTCTGTCTCTACCGCGTAACTTATCTTCAGTGTCGTGAGCTAGTGAAATGGCGTCTTCAAGGGTAGCAGGCTTGAACATGTTCACTTCAGCATAGTAATGTCCAAGAAGTCCAGACATATACTTCCGCTTATGTGTTGTCTCTGGTACGTCTTCAAGCATGCATAGCTGTAGGAGTGCAATCCAAAAACGCTCTGTATACTGAGGTATAGGCTCACGATCCCGTTGTTGGATTAGATCCCATTGCTTGATAGCCTTCTCATGAAATTGCGGTGGAAGGAAATTCTGCATGAACTTCTTCTTGAAATCTTCCCAAGTAGTAGGATATTCTATGCTCTTGCGTACTACAGTCCACCAAAGTGATGCTCTGTCTACCAAATGATTAGTAACACACTTGATTTTATCTTTTTCTAGATAGGTTTCCTTATGGAAATAGTCATCAAACTGACTAATGAATGATAAAATAGTCTTTCCTTCTCATATGCCATTGAAAGTGCGAAATTTGAAACTTCGTTTACTTATCTTTGATTCCTTACGAATGGTTTGAGCTTCAAGAGTGGCGTCGATGGTACGTCGAATCAAATCTTCAGCTTGAGGTTCTTCTTTGTCGGTAGACGCTCTTTGTAATTTTGCCAATTGCGCTTGCAATGCTTACCTAGCCCTTCATTCTTCTTCCAATTGCATCATGATTAAGTCCAACTTTTGCTCCATCGTAGGCTCAGGTAGGTCGTCTTCAGCCATAGGATCATCCATATGTGGTTTCGTCATCCTGTAAAACTCAAAAGACCTTTCTCACTCAAAATCAGGTTAGCGGGATGAGCGTAGCTCAAATTCGGAGTGACAAGGCTATGTGTTTTTTTTTTGTATTTCTTTCTCAATTTTCAGAAAATCTGTGATATTTCCTTCTTCGTATGCTGAAAATACTTCAGTGAACCTGCGTATGGGTAGAATACCTTCCAACGAACAACTTTGCAGTTCGGAGTTTCTACACAGGAACAACCCTTCTAGGAGTTTTAAGCACAAGTCAGTTCTGACTCCAGTTGACTAGTCTAACTTGCAGAGTTGCAGACTTAGGTGACTTGCAGGGTTGCAGACTTGCAGAACTTAGTCGACTTAGTGAACTTGCAGGACTTGATCACGGTTGACTTGTAGAATTTGATTTCTGGAGTGCAGGACCTAGAGTTGCTGACTTGCTTGTCTTGTCTGACTTGATTAAGCTTTTAAGCTTTAATACTAAGCTTTTGAAGAAGTTAGATATGGAGATTCTTACTGTATATCCACGACTTGTTTATGGAGATGAGGGAGTGGTCCTCCGCCTGTACAGCCTGGTCCTTTGCGATCTGATAGCAGAAACAGGGGTTCTTGATCGCTAGAAGTCTGCCTATATCGACGGTTCGCGACGAGATTGACTATAGAGCCTGATCGTTCCAGGAGCTCCGCCTTCGCACGAGATGGGTAGCGATTGGAAGCTCTTGATCTCAGCTCCGCTCTGATACCACTGGTGCGCAGATCGGTTGCTGTATGCTCACGTAGTAAATCCCGGAAGGTCCCCAAGAACAATGAACTCTACCTTTTTGCACAAATTACAATGTAAAAAGTATGAACGACAAGAGCAAGAGACCAATTGGGTTCAATCTCCCCCCATGCCTTGTGTGAGCGCTTCACAAAGCATGTATTTTATGTATATTTCCATCTTCATGCTCAATAATAGCCCAATTTACAAAAATATGACAAGCTTTTAGCTTTTGAGTTTGCTTTTACAAAAATAGGAAATAAAGCTAATGCACGGTGCCCATAGAGTCTGGCACGCCCAACACAATGTCCCAAATAGAAATAACATATCCGTGCGCATAGGCGCATACAAAATAATAATCAATAATCGATGCCTCAATAGACATAACAAAATATAGGCGTGACGCCTATCAAAATATAATCCATAGGTCGAATACTCGCTAAACTCCAATGCTTTCCTCCGCCACTGCTGCTATCTCTACACATCAACTCAAGCATTCACAATCGTTAGTAAAATAATACAATTAAACCGACAAAAGTGAATACCTAGCAGTCTTCAGCTACATAAATAAATCAACTGGTTAGAAATAAATCCTAACCTTAATTTATTACGAGTGCGCACTCTAAACTCATAAACGTTTATTAATTTAATATGCATTTTGCGGAATCACCCGCTATGGAATCACCCATGTACACACTAAATTAATGAAACGCTCGAAAAGGACAGGCGTCCCCATCAACTTCTCGCACAAAGAATCCACTTTGTGTATGAGCCCCGGTCATCTAAGTTTACGGAATCCACCGTAAAACCTCACGGAATCCACCATGGCACGGAATCCACCGTGAAATATGCCTCCTAGCATCAATTTTGGTAAGTAAATATATAAAAAGTTATTAATAAGTCATTGTCGCGATATTCTTGTGGTCACATCAAACCTAGAAATCTAGGACGCCATAAAGATGACAAAGATTGTCATAATCAAGATCTTACTCATCCTCATTAAAGTGAAAACTAATATTCAATTTGAATTTTATTTGATGTTTGATTACTTCCCTCCATTCTCACTCTCTTCTTTCTTTCCCATCCTTACTAGTTTCTTCTTTGTTTTCCTTGTTGTTTCTAATTTGCATACTTTTTCAATCCAATCTTTTAATCACATCCTTAGCTATGGATCAATCTCATCAAATAATCTCTAAAGCTCTAGTAAAAGGCATCTCTATCATCTTCATATTGAGTTGGATAGTGAGTATGAACCAATAAGGAAGAGAACAAAACCAATTACCATCACAGAGTCTACGAAATATATACTCATGTTGGAAGAAAAGAATAATCTTAATCTTTGGTTAGACAGTAGGCTATATCCCAAATATCCTAGCAAAAATAGCATTCCGCCTTTCTATAATAGCTCTTCATTGTTGAGGTTCATTGGTGATGGTTATAATGGGTTTCTAGGCTATACACTTAACTTGATTGCAGAAAAATATATCCTCAAATTGGAGAACCATCTTTTATCAAAACACAACAGCGAGTTACTGCGGATGCTAGAAGGCTATCAATA